>NW_027526385.1:93185353-93563112 GCF_048455015.1 Haemaphysalis longicornis
TTTCAACGAAGGTCTTGACGCACTTTTGACGCAGCTTTGATGTGATAAAGCGTTCGCGCTTCTAACTTTCCTTGGCAAGGTAAGGTAAAGTTTTCATTGCCTCGGAGAGAATGAATTTGTGTCGACCCGACGGCGTGTCGTTTCATCTGATCAAAAAGTGTGGGTTGAGGCTGGGGTAAATATGGCCCCTCGATTCGATTTTGGGGTCAAAGTCATACAATGTGACCAGTGGTGTCAAATCCGCTTGTTTCTTTGAAACCTGTCAGGAGAGTGCGCAGGGGGTTGCTGACGATCAAAGCGACTGCCCGTCTGTGAGGAGTGGGTGGAGGACACGGTTAGGGTTGACGTTCTTTCAGGGCTGAGCGTTGCAAGACGACGTGGAAAATTAAAATGGCCACTCTTTCCGCAAGGAAGCTCGTACAGGCACCCTGGGAAGCGGTAAGTGTTATTGGGCTCTTGGTAATGCACTTATACGGTGGCAAATCTTTCCGAACTAATCTCTAAGAGAGTAGATTCAGGTAGGGAGGTTATTAGGAAGGAGCGGTTTCTAATAATAACCGGGGAAACGCAACTGCGCACGGACTTGGAGATAATAAGGGCAAGCAGAAAATCTGAGTCGAACAAGAGGTCTGTGGTGAGATTTCCCCGCGGGGAATGAAGTAATCGAAGGAAGGTGGTCTTTTGCGATGCCACGGTACTTCTAATCTCCGGTTCTTGGAGTCTCATAATTAGTAGACACAGAACTGCTTTCGCTGAGAGTCCGGGGGCTCCCAGCACTAATCGAGCGCGGCAAAAAAAAAAAACAATCGTGTTCGCCTACTGCGCCCATCCCGAGTGTCTCCTATTAGCCATGTCGCCGATGTTTTCTAGCGGAACGTAAGGATGGGAAGAAGGCTAAGGACATTGCTAATTGCAGATTTGTTCGGCCTATCCTCCGCGTTCGTTATGAACCAGCTTATTATCTGAGAGGGGAAACTTGGGCAGAGCAAAGTGGCTTACTCGAATAAAACAGTTGGCGTAAACAAGCCCGAAGTTTTAGGTCTGTCAGTGCTTCCGTCCTATTATTTTTGTACGTCACCCTTTGATATTTCTGGCGTGTGGATAGAAGAAACTCCGAGGATTACTATCCGGCTGATTAGCGTAGGCCTAATCCGCGGCATATGAAGCGAAAATGAAGCACGTTGAACGCACGCTACGTAGAAATGCAATGCGTTCGCCGAATGACCTGATTCATTACGGAATAAACCAGGCTCTCGCGAGATTTCCCGCTCGTGCTTTCTTTTTGCTCGCTCTACTTGCACATGTTCGTGTATGTATGGGCTACTCTAGTTACAGCGCTGTTTAATCCCGCAAGCCATCCACACGCAACAAACAAAAAAGCACCTCTCCCTGGACATCGCCTGGCAACAGCGTCGAGAAAGCAAGAGAGCCTGGGGCCTTAATTAGACACCGTTAGGATGTGGTTTCATCAACGTCAGCGCGGAAGTTGATTAAATGCAGGCATGCCGCAGCCAGCCAATAGCTTTCCGGGTTGCCGTGTTGCCGAGCGCGGGATACTTATACCGCAGCGTTTTTTTTTTATCTGCGCATCGGGTAACTAGGTCACGATCCTACGCTGATGCAAAGTTATAACTGTGGGTTTTAGTTTCAAGCTTGGTTCCCGGTTACAAGAAAACAAAACTTACATTTCAACGTATTCCAGCACCTTACATGTGGACTGCAGCCACCCCAACATTGAAAGTTTATATTTTACATATTTTTATTATTTGTATATATATATATATATATATATATATATATATATATATATATATATATATATATATATATATATATATATATATATATATATATATATATATATATATATATATATATATATATATATATATATATATATAAAGTTTATATTTTGTCAGGAAGCTTCCGTGCTCTCAGTGCGAAACTGCCTGATTCATCAAGTGATTTTTCACATATTTGTTACACGAAAAGATTCGAATAATTCAAGTAATCAATATTTTGGTTCTGTTTTGCTGTTATGAACAGTTTTTTTCCGCTAGACGAATTATTTTGGAACATGTTACCGTAAATAATTTTACAGCAAGAAAGACACAAATGAGAAGTGGCCCTTCGAGAAACGAAGAAATGCCCTCAACACCTTACTGTAGATCAGCCATGCTGGCGGTCAGGATGCGGTCCTACTGGCGACCGTGATTTTTTTATTGCATAATATAGAAAATAGATTTACAATTCAAAATATGCAGCTCCCGTCAGCTAAATTACTTACACTGAATGGAGAATCAAATTTTGTTTCGTAGGGCTGCGAGCGGTTGGGTAGAGCGTTTTCTGGCCTTTACATTTTCAGGTAGAGCAGAAATTCAATGCCCAGCAAGTGAAAACAAGGCGTCGCAGAGTACGCTATGTACAGCAAACTACGGCTACTTCAACTGCTTCAAACTGCACTTCAAACTACTTGAAGCGTCATTAAACTGCGCAGGCGTATAATCCCTGTCAACGGTGACACTGTGCTCAGCTATATTTTGATGACGCACAATTCCATTGCTTGTGCCACAATTTCCGCCACAACGCAAGAGACAGCAATAAAATGCATGTCACGGCAATCGGGTTGAGTACTACACAAAAAACCACAGCTCGGAGTAGTCCCAGATGACAGGACCATTCCCCTTCTAAAGGGTTTTTCCTGCTAGCTACGTGATGTGCTCATCCCCTTCATAGAAAATGTACAAGAAACTAAAAGGTGCAACCAAACGTGAGAAGTAGCACTAGCGTTCGCAGTTGGACACAACAGGTTGGAACGAAAGCCCAGGCGAACGAAGCTCTAAGGACGGGGAGGGCGAATAACCAAAATGTAACGGCTGAAAACACGTGGAGGAGGGAGGTTGAACAAGCGTGACGGGTGGCTTCCGTCCATCTTTTAATAAAACAAAGTCATTAATAACCGAAACCGCGCCACATCTGGAGACAAGTAGGGTCATACGGAGGCTTAAACCGGAGAGCCGAAAGCGGAGAACGATGGGGATAAGTATGAAGAGGAGGAGGAAGAGCACGGATGTGATCGAGTCCGGAGGCGGGAACAAAGACGAGAGATACGGCTGCACGCACACGTCGGGGACCACGTGAATAGGGAGCGCCCGAGCGCACGCACGAGCTCGGAACAGGCACGGCGCGAGGGTGAGCCCCGGCGGGACGCCATATTTCACGGTTGCACAATAGATGCGAATCCCCGCTCTTCCCCCTCTTTTCCCGCTGCCAGTCGAGAGGGCGACGGTCATCGTCCCTCGAGCGTGACGCTCAGAGGTTTTGCAAAGAGTTCTTCGCGTGCCTAGTTCGTGCCGGTTTCGTTTCTTTTTTCTTTCGGTGGTTATTATTTTCAATCACGGCGGCGTGGTACCCATCCGCTAGCGTCTCCCGCAGTTCGAGCGGCAGATATGACAAGGGTTCCCGCGGCGCGGATGAAAAATGTAAAAAAAGGAGGTGAAGGGAGCGGGAAGTGACGTGCGGTCGACAAAGGAACACTTTTGTGCTTGCTCTGTCCCTGCTTCCCTCTCCTCGACGCTCTGCGCATTGACAATCGCACACCCTGCTGCCTTCCTCTTTCCTTCTATGGACGCCTCTGCCCTAGGCAATTTATGTTCCCCTGGAGGGGGCCAGAATTTCGCGCTGCGGTGATCCCCCCCAACCCCACCAGAAAAGTGGCCCGCAAAAGCGTGATTTGAATGCGGCGGAGGAGTATCTATGGCACGCCCCGGGGCGGTGTTGATCCTTCAAAATCCCGCGATGACGGGAGAAAAAAGGACGGCCGGTGTCCTAACTTTTATGCGGGCGTTGCGGGGATGCTGCCACGACAGGTCGCTCGTGCCGGTAATCTCCGTGAGTAGTGCAGAGAGGCGGGAATTATGAAATCGAACGCCGCGCGTTAATGTGTTGGTGGCAAGCGTGGTAATCCAGGGGAGACGCAGAAAAAGGGCCTAATCCGTTGCTCACGCTTGGAGAACAATGACTACCGGTTACGTGCCTGTCGGTTGTTCCGGGAAGCTTTATTTTTGCCCTAAGTAAACACAATAAAAGCGTGACTTTTCTTCCCATGATGCAAGCAAGTTCAGCTCATCACAGCGGTTGGCGCAATACAAAAATGGTTCGTGAAAACAGAGGAAGCATTCCCACCACTGTGTGTATAGAACCCACATTATGCAGATATCTCGACGTAGCTTACCTTTATTTATTTCTCTCTAAACCAGGGAATTGGGGCTGGTTGGGATCTCGAATATGAAAACGTTGAGTTGGCATGAAGTTGGTTCCCCATGCCGTCAGTGAAGTGTGATTTGAGGCCTACAGGACCTACGTGATGTTTCATAGTGGTCGGACCACTTGTCAGACCAAGCAGCGACTTTTCTGTGGCACTCAAAGTGAGCCGATAACCGAATGTGGACGTAAACTAACACGTAGTGCGTTGCTTCGAAGGGTAATACCCACTGGCCCAACAAAGCTAAGACAAGCTCGTTCTGAAGATTATTCGAAGCTGAATAGTAAAGGTTTTCTGATTCTTTTGTACATAGCGTGCCCTATCTTAAGCAGCGTGATAAATATATCCTTTCGAACCATTTTTTTTTCAATAATATTAGCCTATTGAACCTGACTGATTCTCCGGGCTATGACAACACTACAGTACTGCATTCACCTTTATGAGAGGGTTTGTCTCACGAAAGTGCGAGGTTTTAGCATTGCAATTAAAATATTAGAAATTATAGCGTGACATTTTTCCGGAATATAGTAAAGTTATCTCTCATCGTAAATATTTCGCTCTCAAAATAAAGAAAATGAAATCGCGTTGGTTGTCTAATGCCAGCCAGTGGAAATACTACGCTACGGTTTCTGCGTTTCCGCGAAGAAGTTGCCAAGTTTATTGGGAAAAACAACCTTCTACCTCTTTCTGAGGGCAAGCTAAAACTGAACTTTCAAGTGTAAATATTTCTGTTCGAGTATTAAACAAAAATTAGGTTTCTGCTTTTCAAAGCTACTAAGGTACGCAAATAGTTAGGACCACAAGCCAAATTAACCCTGAATAATATTTCTGTGATAAGTGTGTCAGTTAATATACACAGCGCAAAAAACCGTGTGGTCATACGTAAAAAAGCCTCTCGTGGTGGTCGCTGACTTGACTGACAATGCAGTGCGGAAAAAAATAATAAATCAGTTCCTTGTCATAGTGTTACCGAAAGTTTAATGGAAACCTTAGGGCACTGTGAAACAAATCATGACTGATCTCCCCTATGAATAACACAATTCCAAATCAAGCATACAATAAATTTCTTAAAATGTTCCTGCGAGGCGTTACACTTCGCACTGTAAGCGCGGTCACCTTTAAAGCAAAATGTACAAATAAATTGTTGGTAACTGAGAATATGTTAAAGTAGGTTAATAAAAACAAACATTTTACAGCATTAGTTGCTCTTGAGGGCCCTTTAAGAGCAATGATTTAAATGCTACAAAAGCTAAGAAATAAGTTCTTCTCGGCACTACAACACGCACAGATTGCACATTATTACACGTAATCCGTTGATAAGGCGGTGCAACACCACTCCATTTAATGTGGGAAAAAATTTTGCTTCGTATCTGTTGCTTCACGGGAAATATCACCCAAGGACGATAGGCTCCTATCGCTCTTGCCATATCGCTTCGCTGCTCTACTCTTCCACACCTCACCCTCTTGCCCTCGGCTCTGCTGCCTCTCGTGATGAGTTCATTAGAGGTTTATTCAAGCCAATTCAATGTTTCCCACCTTCGGGCTCTTCGCCTTTTGTTTGCTGTTCTTGATGAAGAGCCCGTGCTTGCGCTATGTTTTTTTGGGGGGGTGGGAGTGGGGGGGGGGGGGTGTTATTATCACGTCCACATGTGCCATTTCTAGTACTTTGTTTTCTTCATTTGCCATTGCAAAATCCAACATAACCTTTATTCGTAGTAAAGGAACGTGTAATTATGTGCTCACATTCTGCGTGAAATTTGCTGCGGTTTCTTAAGCCTGGATATAACGAGGTGGATAAAACTTTGAATATTTGGTTACATACAGGTTTTTGTGATATGCAGGATTCGAGTAAAGTCTCTTGTGAATGAAGCAGAAACAAAACCGAAACGCTAGACATCAGTGACGGTGCAATTACCCCAAAATATTTTTTTCACAGTAAAAAACTGCGTGATTTGCACCTTTGCGCCTTTGCGCCTGCTGCTTTCTGACGAGCTTAGCCCCTACACGGAGCTTCAAACAGGCAAGGTAACAAACGTAACTTCAGTATCACTTTTGCCTCTCCACGCTTTTCGGTGCCTTCACGCATTTCAAGAACCGTGGTTATGTTCAAAGAGCGCCCTTTCGCGATATTGTTTCTCTGTTCCCCACTCAAAAGGTAGAGAGAGTGCTAGCTGGGATAGTGTACCGGGCGGCGGCGTTCTTCTTTCTCACCTGCAGCGACGGCACTTAAAATTGCGAGCTGATTTTACAAAGACAAAGCTTTTTACTTCTGTCAGCAGAACTCATCATCAACGAACCGATACCACATATAGCACTACAGTTGCGGGACTACATGCCTACAGACCGCCCTAGCACCTAGAAAGCACCGCACTCACGTGGAAATGCACAGTAGGTTGCGGTGCGGTCAAAATTCGCAAAATTAGTCCATTGCTCTATCCAGTTATTTCGAAAAAATGCAAAAAAAGACTTATCCGGGTAGCAAATTCGTTACATCAAGGTTGACCATCGCAACACTTTCGTTACATACAGGTCGTAAACGCAAGGGCTTCAATTGGGATGACAACGGGTAATTAAAAAAACGTGGTTAAATCCAGGAATTTTTTACATAGAGGGTTGTTACACCCCCGTTTATCTGTAACTATACTGGCCACGTAAGACGGATGCCAGAAGTTTTATTCCTGCTATATATATTTCACGGTGAGCTTTTCTGATTGAGACGAAAGGCAAAAACGCCCGTGTGTACGAGACTTCAGCCTGTGTCAAAGATCCCCAGGTGGTCAAAATTAATCCGGAGCCCACCACTACGCTCCGCCTCATCGCCTACGTTACGTTGGCGCGTTAAAGCCTACAATCAATCAAATATACTTCGCGGTGAAATACTCTAGACATTCGGCCGGCTGGCTGAATCAACAGACAGATAGACAGACAGACAGACAGACAGACAGACAGACAACATAAAGGGCTTTAATGTAAAATAAAAGCCCAACCTGTACCACATACGTATCACGGGTGACGCCAATTCAAAATAAACAAACTGGACCGAAGTCAAAAACAGTTTTTAAGAGTCAGAAAAATAAGAAAGAAAGAAGAAATAAGATAGATCTATCTGGCGAAACCAAGGCAAGCGAGGGGAGGCAATAGACAGACAGACAGACAGACAGACGGAGAGAGAGAAGAAAATTTTTGCACTGAGTTAGCGCAAGCAACAAACTATCGTCTTAGTACATAGGTGTAAAGGCCGGTGAGGCTGTGGCAAAGGTTGCAGCATCTTTGTACCCGCCTACCCATACCGGTGATAGGGGCCGTGCACCAGGATGGATATATCATGTTTCTAAACAGACCGTGCAGCACGCTCTGAGCAGGGCAAATAAACCTGCGCCATGTTTAGATTACATTGCCAGGAACACCTGACCCAAATATTACACGTCCACGTGAATTGGTAAGCTGCTCGCAAATCGCTGTGAAAGAAGAGCGAATACCAAAGACGCACCTTTCAATTCCGATCATTATGCCCTGCTTTATTTACGTCATAACAGCGACGGCTGTCCGGGGTCTTGATGTTTGTTAACGTCGCTGCGTATCCCTGGCATTTCCGCTGATGACCCGCCTTCGTCGGCGCAGTGCCCGAACATCTTCTATGTTTTAACATGTACGTACAGTTTTGGTGTTTCTTTTTACGTGAATCGAAGCGGGGAGGGGGGGGGGGGGGCGAAGGTGGATTGACGAACCTAATACTTCACTTTCAACCAAATCCCTCGACGACAAGCGTTTATTGCTAAAAAACGTCCGGCGTGTCCCTTACCGCATCGGAAATAGACTATCCCAGGTTGCGCAGTAAAGGAGAATACGCGCTGGCACGTGATATATCGATGGCCGCTGAAGAGAACGTCACGAGTGGGCCCCTGTCCTGGGAAGAGCGCACAGCCTTTTTCACGTAGTTCAAAGTCGAGTTGCGACAAAACGCTTAAGCGCAATTTTTTTATCTCGCTTAGCTTCGGTGATGCTGAACGAATTTTTATAATTCTTGCATGAGGAGATTGCAGGTACAATAGACATTACGCCTAAATGCATTACGAATAGCTGTGGTTAGTGCTGCACGGTTCTTTAAACGGCGCAATTATTACTCTGGACTTCTACTCCATGTCCCACACCGAAAAGCCTGCATTCATGGACTGACCAGTGATCACGAAAAAATTTCGAGTTCGTACAGGAATGAGAAGACACCGATGCCGATCGCGCCACCGCAGCCGTGGCTGCCCATATGAGCTGCGGGCGAATTTATTGCACTTGGGATATAAAAATCCTGATAACTCTCGATAGCCCACCATAGGAGCTTTCCATTACAGATCTTTAAAAGGAATATTACTTGTACCTGCTGTTACAACAATCAGTACACAATTAGGTAAGATAATATTTTAACTTTGTATTTTGGGTTTATAACCTCCTGCTATTTTTATGATTATATGTTCATGTCATGAGGGCTGCGCTTGAAGTGGCGGGGGCGTGAAACTTGTTCAGGCGTTTATAATAGCTTTTTTGACAAATCCCTGGAAACAGTATCTGCTGTCTGAATAAAACCCTAAAAGAAAGGGTCTAGTCGTTTACCACAAATGACTGAACGCGAATACATCAAAATCTCTGATTTGGGCTACTCTCTTTCTAATTGCGTTTATTCTAGTTAAGGCGACCTCAAAGGTTCGATAACTTGTTTTAGCTGAAATATTACACCCTTTGTAGCTGCCTTCCGCTTTGCTCGACGGCTTCGATGGATGACAATCCCATTGATTGCGAGAGAAGCATACCCGCTCGCACATATGCTTTCGCAAAAATTACAGGTAAGTAGTTTTGAGTGTCTTTGAACCTCTGCTGGCCGATGTAGTTGTTGTGTTATAGTAATGCCGAGTGTAAGAACATGACTATACTGATACAAATCTTTTTTTATCATCTTCCAAGGAAAATTCTGAGAAACGGCTCATCTGGAGTCTTTCATCTAGCTTCGAAAAACAGCAGGTCGAGCCTGGTGAAGGCGGGAACAGAAAACAAAACGAAACACCACAGCACGGGCCGACATTTGCATATGACTGACCTCCCGCGAAAGTGGGGGTCACACGTTCAACGATCGACCAATATCGAGAAGGCTGGACAACAGCAGCCCGCCAAACACAAAAATCAACAAAAAAAGACTGGTAGGCTTGCGTGAGCTATCAAAGCAGGACAAAAGGGGGCAGTTTGATATGGTCATCCTTCTTCGCTGGCCAACAATGCGGGAATCACGGCAGGTCACATTTTGAAAGCACTAACTCACTCCTAAAAGATACGCCAAGCCAGCTACAGGAAGAATCGGATGAGGGAGGGTATGAGGGTAAGGGATGGGGCCCTTGCCGACACGTGCTCGATCCATCACGTTTAATCTCGGTGCCATTCTCCCCCCGTCCTACGGTGCTCTCCTTCTTCCGACCCGCAGTTCTATTCCATCCCCACCGGCACCCCTGTCCTGTAGTAGGTTCCACTCAGCCGTTCCGTGCCGACGGTTTCACAAGCTCGAAACTGCGGTGGACCATGCGGCTGATCGTCACCCAAGCGTGTACAGCGGTCGTGGTTGCCAGCAGCGTTCGCCACCCCAGTTTTGTACCTTGGCCAAAAGCCTACGCAACGGTTCTTCAAAACAAACCCATAATAAAACCATTGTATAAACCCCAAGCTGTTTTTAAGGAGTTTTAGACAGGAATTCTGAAAAATAGAGACTTTCGCAAAAAAGAAAACTACTTGGGATACTGACCCTTTCGGCCCTGCAGCATCGTCAGTTGACGACACAACACATAATATCCTCTAGCGCCTTAAGAACAACACAAAAACTGCCAGTTTTCTGGGCGAGGGTTGCTCAAGGGTTCCTCTTGCGACAGACATCACAATTGTTGCGCTTTCGCGGGGCTGGATGATATGAAACAGAAGAAGCCTCGGTTGACACAGGTTATGACGACAGGGCGGCTAAGTAAACGGAAATTCCGTTTTGTCAAAACCTCTCTAAATCTGTAAACACTTGTATTACCAGCTTCCATCTTTTTTCTTTGAGGCCGGAGTGTCATAGGTTTCACGAAAAAAGAAAAAAGAATTTTATAAGAAATAAACATTTTTAATTGCTTAATGACCTAATTAATTGTCGTGCCTGTGAATTAATAAATACTTGCACGATTAGCACAATTTTTCATTTCTGTGCTTCCCAGGTCCAAGGCTGTGCGAAACACACAGGAAAACATTTTTGCTTGAAATAAAAAATCCAGGGCCCAAAGGGTAAGTACTTTCTAACAGTGTGAAGCCGTAAGCTTAGCTGGACCTCCAGTTGATCTGCTGTTGAATTTTCTGTTGAAATGTGCGGCCTCGCCCGTCCTCACTTAGCAGGCCTCTGGACAGCAATGTTAGCAGCTCGTTTGCTCTTTCGTCGTCGCCACGAACTTCCTGTTCGTCCCTTCACTACCGTCTGCTGTAAAAGCGGATAGTATTGCACTGGCGGCCACAGCGTACCTTTCTTTCCCTTTTCCTTTCTTCCTTTTTCCTTGTTTCCCTTTCTTGGCGGGTGATATAGTACTCACGTCCCTATTTTTTACCTCGGGACTTTTTACACCTCACAATGTGCGTGCTTGAAACATACATATCTAAGGCTTTCGCCATAAAACAAGAATTATGCAGACTTCTTGGACCTATTGTATGTTGGGTGGTGTCACGGGGCGAGAGCATAAACACGCTAGCGGTTCATAATAGAACTTGGCGGATGTTCATAAGTATCACTTACTTTAGTTTCAAAACAATCAAAACGGGAAATCACCCCACTCTTGACCTCCATGGCGGTGTCCTTCTGAGTTCTTCCGGGTTATTCCGTCAAAATACCCGCTGCCCAATGTTCATCCACACTGTATTAAATTATATAGTTGAGGTCTCACGACTATAAAAAGTAGCAGCAGGTCTACGTATATTGTCTGTGCTACCTAACGTGCAACTAAGCTAGGGCGACGAACATACCCGTAGAGGTATACTGGCTGAGAATTCCCAAAATTTCTACAATGGTACCAAAATGCCACTTCCCTTAGTTTATTTCTGGCAAACACACACGACGGTCATGTGTTCAAACAGTTTTTCGATCGTGGATTGTTTCCATTTTCTTCATCGATGTAGCCACCTAATAATTTCACGTTAATTATTACCGCTGATATTCGCACCACAGAGATAATTTTTTAGATACGTTTCGGGACCCAAATTAAATATCTTATCTTAATGTGAACCCGACGTAATGTACCAGTGACGTATCCATTTGCTAATGAAGGCTTGCATGGTACGAGTTACAGCTCAGCTCGTTGCCGCAGCCCGAATATAACTCGGCCTCCAACAGGCTCGTTACGCTCATTGCATTCGTAATGAATGGATGGATGTTGAATATCGCAAGCATTAGCCAGTCAGCTCGCATTACAGTTTCCCCTGTAAATACTCAACTGCACGCAATTCCTTGGAGGCGACTGTGAACTCAGACTTGCGTGGGGATGACCATGCTTTATCCAACGCCATCGCGGCTCGCAGGCGACACGGAGGAAATAACCCGGAAAAAGAGGAGGAGAAAAGACCGAACCCTGCGGCACACCCACACGCACGCGCGCCGTTGTCGAACACGTTTAGAGATTTCACTAAGGACTCACGCAGCGTCCCTCTTCTGCTCGGACCTCCCGCTGCTTTGGAGTCATTCAGACCGTCCATTCCGCATACAAAACATAGAATCCCGGTTTGGAAGCGTAGGCCCACGGAAGCGATAGTGTGGGCGGGGTCGTTGCTTTCAGCCGGGGAGTCGTCACCATCGTTCGTCGCCTGCTTTGATAGTCTGTCCACTGTACGGACTGCTCCCCGTGGGACACCCTGGGGAGGTAATAGGAGGGACTTGGGAGCAGTGCATCGCTTATTCGGCTGTCGATGAGCCGTGATAGAGGAGCGGGACGCGTGGCAAGTCGCGTAACTTAGTTGCGCCGGCTTGCGGCTGACACCTGCATTATTCACGGGGTGGCGAGCATGCATGCACGTGGCGACGTTTTATCCCCGCGCTCGCTTTCACTGGCGCCGATGGCAGACAAGTAGCCGTTATAATTGATTCGGAGCTTCTTTCGAACAACCCAGCACCCTATCCGGTAATGGGTTACTGGCGCAATGTTTGATTTCTACGTCACGTGGCTTGTTGTCTATGTGAACGACCAGTGTTGTTAACTTTGTGAACGACCGATGGTTAGGAAGTGAATGACTAAGGGCTTAGAAGGCAGCGAAAAAGGCCGGAATAGACCCAGTGGTGTTCATGTACCTTCGTGGTCCATTGCGAATACACGATGTTCGCTAAAATGTGCAGCATTGCGCTGCAATTCAGGTGGCGGTAACCCTAATAAAAATAATACCACACCACCCATAAACTTTGTCGCCTAACAATGGTGCTAGCTGTTCCAAGCTTGCAAAGCTCCCTAATTATACCTTATTGTTTACAAGAGCACGCATTCGTAAAAGATCAGAACACCACGGCTGAAGAACACGCTTTCCAACTCATCAACTCATCTCCTATCTGTGTACATTTAATGATACCTAATGGGGCGGTAGGTGGCAGGGGGGGCTGCGCTCGTATGCTTTTCCGCATAGTACATGGACCATTTATGTTGTCACCCTAGCCACTGAGCATACGACACGCTCCTGTCACTATACCGAACAGTAGCTGGCGATATCAGAAGGTGCCAAATTCTTGGGCTGTCTTGAGTTGCAAGAAGGGTGAAAACAATAAGGAACCCCGTAAGATCCGGCTGCCCTTCGCAAAAAAAAAAAAAAAATCGGCAAAAAATGAAGATACGCTGAAGAGGAAAAAAGGAAGCGGGGATGCAGAAAGCGAAAGCAGCGCCAGTTCCGACATTGCGGCCGAGGGTGACGGCGAGCTATCAATAAACGGTGGGGTGGAGGCGCCAGCAGCGGAGGTGTCTGCAACGGCAACGGCAGCAGCAACCGCCGACAAAATGCATTCTTGCCCGCAAGGCTTCCAGAAGAAACTAATGCTACTCTTCGGTCCCCCGAGCCGGGAAAGGAACCCGACGTTGGGCGCCGACGCGCCGAAGTGAAACTATCCATCAGCAGCCAGCAGCGCCCTGGAAACCGCCTTTTCGCCGAACAATAGATAAAATAAGCAGCTTGAGACAAAGGAAAGCATTCCTTTTCCCCGTTTGTCTGGAATGGCGGGCGCGAAACGACAAACGGCCACAAAATGAAGAAACTGTACATGCCCGGAAAGAACGCTGTGGGGAGTGCTGGGGAAGCCAATGGGAACGCGTGTGTGCCGAACGGTTGGTAAGAAGCAGTAGAAGAAGCAGTAGCCAACGTCTGTCCCTGTGGTTCAATCAGCTAATTTGCCTCCGTGTTTGGTGCAACGTGAGGTCACTTGTAAGCCGAAGTGAGTGTGAGTGTGAGTGAGTGAGTGAGTGAGTGAGTGAGTGAGTGAGTGAGTGAGTGAGTGAGTGAGTGAGTGAGTGAGTGAGTGAGTGAGTGAGTGAGTGAGTTGAGAGACTGAGCGAGGGAGTGAGTGAGTGAGTGAGTGAGTGAGTGAGTGAGTGAGTGAGTGAGTGAGTGAGTGAGTGAGTGAGTGAGTGAGTGAGTGAGTGAGTGAGTGAGTGAGTGAGCGAACGAGCGAGTGATCGAGCGAATGAAGCAATACAAAGTTTTAGCGCGTGCCGCTTATTACGGCCCTGTCTCCCTTGTCCTTCCGTACTATCCCACGTGCTGCTTGCTAAGTAAAATTAAAGAAATTATAGTTATTCACAAGCGCTGTTTTTATAAGCGTAGAACCGGAACTTCAATTCTGAAGTCACCAGAAGTCAATTGGCCAACTTCTATCGTCTTTTCTAAATGAAGTTTCGGGAAAGTAAACACATAGAGAAAATGTAAAAGCTACGCAAGATAGCAACGCGGTGGATATGGGGAGCTGATGACCACCGCGGAAAGGTCTTGGAACCAAGTTCGTCGTCCAAAGCTAAGCACGCTCTACCACGCTTCGCCATTTGCCGATCGCCGAAAAAACAGGGCCGGAAACATCGCTATCAATCACATGGATTCCGAAGGGGGATCTGGAGGGTGGCGCGATCTCCCTGGGGTGACATAACAAGGGACGCCAGCGTTGTACCAGCGGAGCGTTGCGAGCCCTTGCGGAAAATGGACACGCTTCTCTCGGTATGTAATCACGGCAGCGTAAGGTCGATTTTTGCGACGTGACGTAAACACGACGTGATACACGCCACTTGTCTTTGCGATGGAGCACAGCAGAATAAAAAAAAACACCTCGCTGAAAGAGGTCAACGACACGAGCTACAAGTGTGTGGTAATGCTTGTACTCCCTTGTCTTCCCGCCACCGCATTGCTACCCTTCGCTGGTTTCATAAACGTTTTCAGAGTCCACTTGCCATCGAACCTTACATCTCCCCCGCAATTTCGCAGATCATATCGCATTGGCCATATCTTTCAAGGTACCCGTCAAAATTCCCGCATCGTTACTTTTGCTCCCTCATTTTTTCTTCGTGCAGCAAAAGACTGGAATGACCTCCCCCACCATACTGCAGCAATCACCTGTCCATCAACATTTATGCATAGCTTCACAAGTCATTTTTCAAACAAATTCATGGCTTTTTTGTACGCTTTTTTTGTAACCCCACCCCTTATGTAATGTTTCTACGGGGACCGTTAAGGTAATAAAATGAAATGGAATGAAATGAAATGCTAAGCCCAATCTTTGATTCATAGCTATCTCTTCTAAAGCGGTAAGAAACAACAGCAAGGTACCTGTCCTGTGAGCCGAGAAAAACAGACGATTTCAAAGGAAAGTGCGATTTCAGCCTTGAAAGTTATTTATCCCCTTCGCACTTGGTTCTCAAAGTCCAAAAACCGTGGTGAAAGCACTGTAATATTGTTAAATACACTAAGTACGTGTTTATTCAATCAGTCCTACATTATTCGATATATTTCAAGCGATAGTACACTGGTTTAAAGGGGACGATGTACTTTGAAGCTGACCCCTCGCTGTAAGTTGTGTGTGAAATACAAGACGGCCTCCCTCACTATACATTACAGCCAGCACCTAGATACCCAGGCCAGTTTGTTGGCTTGCGGAAGACAGAGAACTGATTCGAGTGTACCAGCCTAATGAATAATGCAAACAAAAAGGCTTATTGGAAAAACCACGCTCCTCCTTTACAAAATCAGATCTCCTGCGCTCCGCTAAGATTTTCTTTGTTGTGGCTTCGCTATATGTGGTTTTTTTTTCGGCTGAATAATAAGGACAGTGGAGCAATCTTCGCGTTGCAGATCTAGAACACACGCGATTTGTGGGTAAAAACAACAATGTTTATTTATAGCGCGGCTACTCAAATCACGGCGCAGGATGTATGCTCCGTAGAGCAGCCATCCGAAAAGCGCCAACGTTCCGCAACGTCAGGGGCTAGAGAGACGCTGCACGTGCTGCACGTGGTGAAGCACGTGCAGGACTCGGGAAAGAGGCGGAGGTAATGAAGAGGAGTATAAAGGGATTGATTGATTGATTGATTGATTGATTGATTGATTGATTGATTGATTGATTGATTGATTGATTGATTGATTGATTGATTGATTGATTGATTGATTGATTGATTGATTGTAAGGTTTCACGGACTGACGCAACGCACGTGATGAGTTGCGCCGTAGTGGAGGGCTGCGGATTAATTTTGACCACCTGGGGATCTTTAACGTGCGCCGAAATCTCGAACACGTGGGTGTTTTTGCTTTTCTCCTTCATCAGAAAAGCGGCCGCCGCGGCCGGGAATCGAAAGAAGTATAAAGTGGAGCTGTAGCCATACTCCTTCCGTAAATAGACATGCTTTACTGTGCAACACACAATGTGGGAAAGCCAACTTACTAAGACCAAGCCCACACCGATTGCCCTAAAATCGGCTTCATCAGTGAATGCAAATGCATTGCTGGCCAGACGCCCTTTTTAGGAGCCATGTAAGCCGTCTTATACAGAATATATGAAGGCCCTATATACACTTGTTTTAGTTTTACAGCGACGCTGCTTATGGGAAGGATCAGGGTGTCGAACCGGAACCGGAACCGAACCGAAAACCGGAACCGAACCCGAATTTTTGCCCGGAACTGGAACTGAACCGGAACAGTATTCTTTCCGCCATTTTGGAACTGAACCCGAACCGGAACGAATCGAAGGAACCGTTCCGAACCGGTTCCGGGGCCTCAAAAATATGATTTCTAGTTTTCCATTTCGGTCCCTACCTTTGCCACTCGCCAGACGGAACCATGAAATATTTCGCATAGTCTGCAGTTCCCAAGGCCCATCATGTTCTCTTCTTACTATTGCCCTCAATTTAATGTAAAGTTGTCCGTATATACTATCAGTTTGCGTTAGGTACTTCCCATCTCTCCCAATTCTCTTTTACATTTAGCATAACCTAAGTTAGAACGCATATTCCGAGGCAATATATCATGGAATATTCTTCATGGTTTCTATCTGCATGGTATTTAAAATCGTGTAAAGTTTTTAATGTGTTGTTAATTCGCATGCATCCCTGTCCGCTTGTGAAGGCCTTCAGGGATACCATCAACAATAAATCCATATATTCCACCTATTTT
The DNA here is from genome assembly GCF_048455015.1 of Haemaphysalis longicornis. NCBI lineage: Eukaryota > Metazoa > Arthropoda > Arachnida > Ixodida > Ixodidae > Haemaphysalis > Haemaphysalis longicornis. Next base: position 93,202,287 of record NW_027526385.1, read on the forward strand.
AGTTTGAATGGCCAGTTATATACAAACAGCACTGAGACAAACACTCGTAGTTCTCAAAATTAACTTCACTTCTGCTTGTATACAGTGCCGTCGTGTCATTTCGTTACTGCTCTAAGAGAACATGAGATATAAAAAAGGGGGCCCTAATTTCCACTTTTAAACTATATTTGATAGCATTTTCATGTTATCTTGAATCTGCTCAGCCTTAAACTTTAAAGGCGGGTGGATTTAAGTCGATTAATGCGGGTTAGCGGGTAGACTGGGGTCGATTATTTAGGTGAGTGAATGAGCCAATGTGGATTAGTTGGACTGGTGTGTTGATTAATTTGGATTCCGGGAACTAGCGAGTCAGTTAAGGCAGATTAGACGTTGGGACCGCACATGATATCTTTGGGGTCTTTGGCATTTGGAAATTTTGCAGCATTCTCCTTCTCGACCAATCACGAAATTTTGTCAAGCACAAAGTAGCCGCAAAGTTTTGTGACCACCACCTGAACGCTATAAAAATTCTTTCTTTATGCCCGTATTGCGCTGTTATGTTGTTTCTATATTAAAATTACCATCTCGCACTAAAGTTAATAACTAATTGCCTAATGCGTATTTTATATTCATCAAAGGGTTTTCAAAACGTGTATATATATGAGGTGCGACAGTTGGAAAGAAACTAAACTGAAAGAAAAAAAGGGAGGAACGATCAACTGGTTTGATGCAAGAGACGTCCGATAGCATTCTTCAATACCTTCTCTTTCTTTGTGCTACCGTTCTGCAGCCACCCACAGGTGTAGCATCTCAACCCCCGAACACAGCCCCCTTCAAGCTGAGGAAGCGGCGCCAAAACTCTCATAACAGACTCTTAGCAGGCGTGGCCCAACTTTGACAACGATGGATTGCATGTTACAACACTTCCAATGATCAATCGGAGACCACCAACGAGACAGTCACGATTGTATGGGCACCAGCTCATACTGGAATCCTCGGCAAACAAGATCACCAACCTCGTGGCTGGAGATTTGACACGCTTAGCCAGCGGTGATGAAGCCGGGCCCCAGTGCATGCATCCGGCAGTCACAGACCAGGAAGTTACTCAGCACTATAGCCTCTTCCGTAGAACGTATTCCTCCCCGCACAAATCGCTACCGATTAAACAAGAAAGATTACTCCGCGCCCTGCGGGCATACACGCCACCAGAATCCACCTCTTTGACGGGACACAGCTCTCTCCATTTCGTCGCTTCTGTGGATAGCCTGCGAACCTCATACACATAGTAGGCGGCTGCGACAAGTGTACCGTAGATCCACCCAACCTCCACGTTTCCATAGAGATTTGGGAGACAGCCATGACTAGCTCCGGCCTTCAAGATCAGTTGCTCTTGATGGAAACGGCTGTCGATTTGGCCCCCTCCAATGAGGACGCCTCTCTGAACCTTTGCCTCAATTTTATTAAACTTCATTTTCTCTCTCTCTCTCTACAAGTAATCATTACTGCTGCTTGTGACTTCACTTGGCTATTATCTCTCCTAGAGCCCAATCGCTGTCTCCGGTCGCTGAAGGGCCATTAGAAAGTTCATATCTCCGGTGGTTCCCTATCCAATGCCATCCTATACACGCCGTCCAATAAGCCTTTATAGCCGTTCTTTCTTTCCAACAGCTCTGTTAGCAGATAAAAGATAAGCAGAAATAAATTGCTCTAAATGCCACCTGCCACGCTTGGCAGTCAGAAATTAACGCCGACGCCGGACTGTTTTCTACTTTGTGGGAACGCGACCTTAGCGCGTTCCCTTTGGTTCGGCTTCGCCACGCCGCTTGCTCCTCGCGAGAACTTGCTCGGCAAGACGTCGGCGAGGGGGATCGACCTCCTCGCCGTAGGAGTGTCTTTAAGCCGGCGAGCGCGCGCGGGATGCGAGCTGCGGGGGAGAGTTGGAGCTCGGGAAGCGAGGCGAGAGGACGTGCCTAGCGACCTCCTTCCTTCGAGGATCGGGCAAAAAGGAGGGCGACAATGGCTGCCATCGGCGTCCCAGCGAGGCAAACGCGAGCGCGCTGAGGCGCCCCCGGCGATGACTGTTGTCGCGGTGAGTCGAACCTCTCGATTCCCTTAAATTGCCCGGGCGAGGAACGAGATCCTCGCCGTCAACCAGCTAGCCTGCATGCTCTTTGAATGTTTATTATCCTGTAATAAATGTCAATGAGCGAAATCACTTGTCGCTTCCTTTGTTCCGTCGAGCCACGGCCCGCCGCGGCTGGCGCGGTACAGCGCGCAGCCGCGGGGTGGGGGCAGATAGCTTGCTAGCTGGACGAAACGAGAAGACGAAGACGGATTAGTCTCTCTCGTCGCCGGTTTTGCTATTGCAGGGAAAAGTAAACCAAGTCTACTTTAACCCCGCTATAATCCCACAACTTCTAGCACTGCTAATCCTTTCGTGTTAAAGCTAAAGCGCCGTTGAAACTTGGGGTGGATGAAAAGCGTAGCAGACCAACCGATTTGTTTACAATGCATATTTTTTTGCCTCATTGTGCGAAAATAGGGGTGCGTGCGTGCGTGCGTAACATTTGATCGATCCAAAAAAAGATGGCGGGCGCGTACCATCTCCTGCCGCCAAAGAGACCGCCCGTTTGCCAGTAAACTACCTGCCCGCCTGCCTGCCTGCCTGCCTGCCTGCCTGCCTGCCAGGCAGAACATTCTGGTGAGGATGCATGATTTGGGGACGAGGGGCGACCCGTCACGAGCTGCCGGGGGGGGGGGGGTGAGGGGAGACGCAAAATGCCCCACCACGGAGACACTCCAGGGTACCAAAAACGATTGTGGACGGGCGGGTCGTCTGCTTAGTAGGTCGAGGCAAAAGGCTGCCTGCAGGGAGGCTGCTCATTGCCAGAAGATTCTGGTTAGGATGCACTGATGGGGGAGGCGCTGGAGGCACCGGAGCGCTGCCCGCTGGCCAGGATAATACATGTTCGCCTTCGAGAAGACTGTGGCGAGGACGCATTATTTGGAGACGATGTGCGGCCAGTCACCGGTCGGCGAAGGGAGTGGATCACAGGGCGGCACAGCGGTGGCTCTGAAGAGCCATGCGTTAAAGCGCAGCCCTTAAGCGCCCGCTCCTGTGGTTTTGCGTAGTTTCCCAGCGTCGGCCTCGTTGTAACCGAGAGAACGAAGACGCCACCGAAGATAGAGCGAGCAGGAAAGCGGAGGACGAAAGTATGGCGAAAGTGGGAGGGGAGGGCGAAATTTCCAGACCGCGCGAGACATGCTCCACGGCAGCAACGCCTTACGAGATAACGACAGAGTATACCGCATGCCGTCGTGCATTTGTTGTGGACGCGATCACTCCCTAAGACACAGCAGCTATGCGCCGTCGCCGAGAAGACTACAGTTCACGCTGCGCTCAAATTTCGCATTAGCGGCTACCGTAATCGTCTGCCATATTTCTTGTTTCCTCAAGAAAACAACTGTGGTGTATAAAATTGCCGTGGTATAAGCTAAGTATAAAATAAAATTAAATCAGGAAATGAACGAACTTAAATTAATAAAGGTAAACTTGCGGCCATAAAGATAAATGCTTTCACATTCATACAAATAGTGCCCTTAAAGGGGTCCTGAAATGCCTTCCGCCGATGCATGGATGTACATGTAACCAAATAAAGCAATGTATTAGCAATCTCCTCCTGCAAGAATTTTGTTAAAGCGATGAGTATTAGCTGAGAAATCGTAAATCAAAAACCGCGAATTATCGTCGCGCCGTATTTCCTCCTCCTTTCAACTGTTTCTTCGCTGTTGGCCTCCCCTCCCATGATGCTCCGCTCCTCAGCGGTGACGTACTTCCGCTATTGCGCTCCCACAGACTGCCGTCTGCTACGGGCCAGCTCTTTCGGCTTTTTCATCTCTGTAGACACCATGGACACAGGCTGGAAAAGCGAACGAATGACCTGGCCGCATGTGTGCGGCCTGGCCTTGCCCTTTCGCGGTGTACGTAGGTGCAGTTGGTATCGGCGGTGAACTCGCAGCCGCGTGGGGAGAATCGTGCGCTCGTTCCTTTTGGTGCACCGCGCACTGTTTATCCAAAAAGCGCGGTCTCAGATGTGGCCCCGCTGGTGCCGGGTGTTATTTTGCGGTGGTTGTAATTCCTACTACCGGCGGCATGTGAAAAAAGACATTTTCAACCGACACAGAACCCGTGCACAAAACGCCCCGGATCGGATCGCTTTATCAGCGGCGATGAACGTGAAGGCGAAGAGCAAACCAACGCTGCACTCGATCAGCGAGAACCCGTGTTCTGACAAGCTGCACCCATGTGTTGCATTCAACACTCACAGGAAAGCGTTTGTTTGCACTTGTTTGGATAGTCGTAAAATGTCCAAACACTCCGGCACTCCGCTAGCAGATCATCCGGCGAGGCATTTCGGAAAACATTTGACAGATGGCGCCGTATGCATTAGTGTGTCGCTACGCAAAACTGATGAGACGCTCTACTAAAACTCCCATCGCGGTGTCACGTAGCGGGACGCAAAAATTTAGCGTTTAGCGTATGCAAAGGCCACGAACGCTGTACTAAAACTCTATTAGCAGCAAAATAGCGTGCGTATGTGAAACCGCTTGCGTTTACAAAGCTGCACGCCGAGCGCGTACGTTTCAAACCTAGTGACATCGTTTAAATACACTGGCAAGCACAGTGTAACGTAGTTAGATATCAACCGTATGCTCAGGCGACAAGCAAGAGCTTGTTTTATGTGGGGCGGAGATTGCGCATAAAGGCCCCTTCGCACTTGCGACGAAAGCGAGTGAGAGCGGCAGGAATTCCGTCGCTTTGTCGCGCGACGATCGTTTTTGTCGAATGGTCGGGACAAATTTTGGTTGCGCGACAGAATTCCCGTCGCTTTCGCTCGCTTTCGTCGCAAGCGGGAGTGGAAAGTTCTGCCGCTGCCGTCTGCTACGCAGCTCGGAGGTAACCGCGCGATCTGCTCGGGCCGGATGAACGCGCACACTCCCGCACGGCAGCGCCCCAAGCGGCAGACGGCCGCGTACATCGCTCCCGGCGCCCGCCTGGAGCCCGCCCTCGGCACACTAGCCAGTATATTTCAGGCACTATAGACCCTTTTCAGAAAAGTTGGCAACATAGTACATACGCTAGCTTTCATGATGACAGCACTGAGGTTATTCGCAAACGTCGGCCATGATAAAGGAAACACGGCTCCATCATAGCGCGGCTGCGCAGCGCTCTCTTAGAGCCACTCGTAGTCACCTCGGCGTTCAGTCTGATCGGATAGGTTTCTGAGCTTTTGCTTGCTGTTTTGATTTTATCACCACATGCGGTTACGAGTTCTGCAGGAGTCATGCCGACTCACTGCTTCGTCCCTCTCTGCAAACGGCACGGATGCGCTCGTCGCTCAAACGCGGTATACCAGAGAGGTTGGTGTCCCACCCGGTGATAAGAAAGACCAATCCCCGCGACGCAGACGCCATATCATCCAGTACCCCAGTACTGCGAGTCCGTAAAGTCTGAGCTTAGGCGATGCTACCCTAGCGATGCGTGAGCGCGCTGCGCCGACCATCCGGCGCAATAGCTCTGTGTCCTTCATCATGGCCGCGTGCAATGTTTCTCGACTCGCCTTCCACTTGTCCGCTATGCCTGATAGTATTTTGCAAAGGGTCTATAATGGAGGAAAGATTTTTTGCTTCCGATGAACCTAGTTCTTTGCCCCTGTGTTTTTAAATACGTGAAGTAGTTAGCACGTCGTCCTCACGCAGCTCTGTATCGTCGTAGCATCGCTGATTGTCCGAACGAAGCTTGCAGCTAAGCCAATGCAGCGACCGAAGCTGTGTGTGTGTGTGTGTGCATCGCCTCCTGTGTGTTGTGGACGCGTTCGTTTCGCGATGAAATGCGACATTGTACTTCTGCGGGTGGATAGTGCTTCCCATGGTCTGGATTATCTTTCTCGAACGACGTACCACTCAACCTCGCATTTGGTATGTGCAGTGTGCCTGGCTAAAAGCCTTCTCGCTTGCGCGCCAGAGTTGTGACTTGCTGCTCGTCCCCGCAAACCGGGTGTGAGGTGAGTGCCGTATTTACGACGGGCAGGAGGAGGCAACTCATCGTCTGTCAATCGCGGTTCAGACTTGCAACGCATGTTGTGACGTTGCGTTCGTTCGAAACGCATCTCTGGATTGTTTTGAAGTTGAATAAAATGTACGCGTCAAACCCGGGCATTCGGCTCAGGGCGTTCTCTGCGATTGCACCAAAGAAGTGCCACGGGACTTTCTTTATGGTACGTACTCACGTAAGATAAAATCCACGTCGTGTTATGGCCGTGTTGCATTCAATACAAACGGTTAAGCGTTTGTTTGCACTTGTTTCGTTTGTCGTAAAATGTCAAAGCACTCCGGCACTCCGCTGGCAGATCAGCCGGCGAGCCGACGCTGAGCAGACGACTCATCTCTTTGCCGGAAGTGCGTGAAAAAGCCGCCCAATAGCAGGATGTCTAGCTCATGACGAACATCTGGGAATCGATGATGTAGACATGTGAAGATGGCGGCGTCCAAAAACACGAAGGAAAGGGTGAGAAAAAAGCGACAAACTTTGCAACAAAAGTGTGAGCTTTCCGCTGCGCGTAAAAGAGTAATACTTGGCACAGGTGACGTTGGCGACCCAATCTAGCGATTGCGCTAGTTCATTTAGTGTGCTCAAAATGCCTTTCAGGGCCCCTTTAAGTGCCCCAACGAACCTTTTGTTTAGCTTCAGTTATTGTTGTAATCGTTGACCTATCTGTCACGATTTGGCCCGCATTCGGGAACGTGGAAGGGTCGTAGTACCCTCCACCCGAGTGACGACCCGGAGCGTGCTGGTGGTGACTGTGACTGACCGCGAGCAGCTCTGCTCGTCGGTGTTTATTCGCCAGCCGTGCACAATGTTTCTTTCACACCGAGCCTGGCTTTCACACGAACTGAGCGGCCAACGAAAATTGGGGAGGGGGCGGGGGCGCCACATACTCGTCAAACTACCATAGAAAACGTTTTGCAGTAGCTTGTACAGTTAAAGGAGCTATTGAAGACTTTAGATAAACTCGCCGCGGTGGCTCAGTGGCTAAGGCGTTGCTCTGCTGAGCACACAGACGCGGGTTAGATTCCCAGCCGCGGCGGCCGCTTTTCTGCTGGACGCGAAAAGCGAAAACGTCCGTGTGTACGAGATTTCGTTAAAGATCCCCAGGTGGCCAAAATTAACTTGGAGCCCTCCACTACGGCGCGCCTCATCGTCTGCGTTGCGTCGGCGCGTTAAACCCTACAATAAATAAATAAATAAATAAATAAATAAATAAATAAATAAATAAATAAATAAATAAATAAATAAAAATCAACACTTTCGATAAACGCTTTCACCCTTCTGCGCATCTGGAAGTACTGCGAGAACTATAGCAATTGCCAGCACAGAGCAACAGTGCGTGATTTCCTAGTCGCTGCGGATGCAGCTTCCGTTTCTGCTTCGCTTTTGTGGCTTTCTTTTTAAGTGGCTATGAAATGCGTTTTATTCTTCAACTTCAGGAAAGCCGGCAAATAGCCGCTACACCGCTGTAATGATGTCATTCAGCGGTCGAAGAACGCCAAGACCGGGAAGAAGAGAAAAATATTTTAAGCAAATTTTTAAGTTATCCTATGAGGAGAGAGCAGTAATTTTTGGCTGAGGCACTTTGCGACCCCTAATCTAAGTACAGGATGTGTTGGTTGACTACTTTCTGCAAGCATTTAGAAAAAAGTTGAAAAAAGTGTTGCAGGGTCGCTTTAGTTTGGCCAAGGCAAAAGATTTGCACAAACAAACATTCATTATGACTTGGTTTTATGCCGCCTTGATAAGAAAACGATAAACGAGCACAAAAAAATTAACAGAAAAAAACACGCCTGCTTTTTTTCTTCGAACCCGTTTGAACCGGTTCGAACCGGTTCGAACCGGAACGGAATGGTACTCTGGAACTGAACCCGAACCGAACCCGAAAGGCTTGAACCCGAACCCGAACCGAACCCGAAAAAAGTCCGGTTCGACACCCTGGGAAGGATTACGCAGATCTTCTCTGGGGACAGACTGAGCGTAGACCTACAATTCTGAGCCTATGGGAAAGCATTCATAAAAACACACAAAAAAGGGTTCTAGGCCTCCATTTGTTTCCTCCATAGTTTGGTATCAGACGACCTGTATTACCCTGGAACAATGACTTTCCAGCAATGTATTTGCGCCTAAAGGCGAGGCTCATGTGGCTAAAAATTTATTTTGCCTATATTTGCTTCTACCGGACCCAATGAAAATTAAACCCTTCGCTCCATCGGTAACAACCAACCAGCAAGGCGTTGACGAAAGCCGAGGAAAAAGGGAGAACAAAATGCTCTCGGGGTGTCCATCTTGTTAAAAATGTTACCCGTTTTTTACTGGGTGTTTAGGTCACCCTGTTGACAGATAAAGCGTTACCAAAAGAAATAAGAACTGTAGCCTAGTATGTAAGCTTACCTTTCATCTTTCGTAGTGGTGCGCTCCGTTAGCATAACCTCTTTCAAAAGGACGTCAGTAAAAATTGCTAGCTAAGCTTATTACCAGGTGAATGGTTTGACTGGGTGGACGTGATGTTACTCTTGGAAGCTGCTACAACTTCATAAATTGGAAATTTGGTGGGTTAGTATCATAGTTTCTTAGTAGTCATGCTGACAATTGCTGGCACGAAAGTACGTTGTGCTTGATTTGTTTTCTCCTTTTGGACTTTACTTTTTATAATGAAGTTGCTTTGTTACAAATTTCTCTATAGTTAACGTTCTCGCATACAAAACAATAAATTTGGAAGCCGGTGGGTGTGATAAGCATACAGAGTGATCCAAATTAGGTCGAAATGTTTTTTTTTAAAATGAGGCGCTCAGCTTTACGTGAAGACCACCTCGACAGTGAGGTTATGCACCCAGGTGGACACAGAATTAGGTGGTAAATACTGACGTTGGCGGCTTAATTAAATAAAACTGAACAATTAACTTTTCAGTAGCTGCCGTAAGCAGGCATGTTTGTATTAAAAAGTTAGACGAAATCGTCTTTCTACGCGGTTTCATTTGGCAGAATTCTTCTAGCACATCCATACTCCTAGATGTCGAACTGCGAAGTTTAATTGCCGTTCGCATGATTACGCATGCTAGACAGTGATGACCAGCGCAAAGCTACACCTGTTTTTTCTGTGTTTCGATAGCGGTTCCGCCAACTGCAGATTGGAATGACGCCAGCCAAGACTGAAAGGGGCCAGTTATCACTTTTGTTTATGCCTCCATCCCGCTGTCAAGCTAAACACTGTACACAGCAAGCACATCACAAAAGGGAGGGGCTTCGCCCCGGCTTTCACTGTCTAGCATGCGTAATCATGCGGACTGCAATTGAATTTCGGAGTTCGGTATCTCGGAGTACGAATGCATTAGAGGCATTCTGCAAAATGAAACTGCACAGAAAGAAGATTGCGTCTAACTCTTTAATACAAACATGCCTGCTTACTGCAGCCGCTAAAAAGTTATTTGCTCAATTTTACTTAAGCCCGCGACATCAATAGTTACCACCTCACTGTGTGTCCTTCTTGGCGCATAACCCATAACCTCAGTGTAGCGGTGGACTTCACTTAGACGTACACATCTAATAAAAAAAACGGTCGACCTAACTTTGATCACCCTGTATATTCATACTAAAGACGTGCCCCGGGAGATAGATATAGGTGCCTCCACAGGCTTTGTAGTGAAGGTTCACCTGATTGTAGGACATCTCCCTTTACTCGCCACAGCATCGCCTTTTGGATCCCGAAATGACAATCCGGGCCAATCGTACACCGTAATTGAAATTGTAAGAATCGGGCGTAAACACATGACACACACAACCTGTGACCAGAGCTGCACGAGACGATACAGCCCGACCAGGTCCCTTTTTATGGAGTAGGGCAGAAAAGTTCGCTGCTAGTAAAGCCGTAAAAGAGAGAAGAGACAGCAATAAGAGTGAGGATGGCGGGCGATGGTACTAATCAAGTGCGTAACCTAAACCGGCCTTTTGGGGAACACAACAGCCACGGCGAATGGCGCTGCCTGTTTGCACACTGAGGCCACAAAACAACATGTGTAAGGAAGCCTGGACGAAGGGTCTGAAAAAGTGTTGGGCTTTGCCTGCAAAGGCGGGTTTGGTGAGGCTTAGTCATCGCCTCTTAGACAAACAGAGTCGTTTCGATTTCGTGACCAAACAAAGGAGATGATGGCCTAACTGCCCAGTTGTGCGAGTCTTACCAACTCGACAGGGTATAGACGCCCGGTTTACGCAGCGTATACGGCTAATAGAGAAAACCAAGAAAATAGCGCGAAGCCAATCCTCCTGCTTATTCTTAGAGGCGATGGTCAGCCCCTCCCGTAACAACTCCGCACTTCATTACAGCGGCCAAACACATGGGGGCGGCCGCCGTATAAAAGCCTCGTGAAGAGAATAAACGACGGTTCTTCGGAACAGGCACCGAGGCCAATTTGGAAAGCCGCTGTTGGGCCCCTGATACCCGAGTGCACTTCGTATGGGGCCACACGACGCAATAAAACGCGGCTACTTACGATCGCTCCAGATCGTTGTTTACGCTTAACTTTGTTCCGGAGATGTAATGGAGAGCACACAAATCCCCAAGGGGCATGGCCAAAACAGCCTGATACTCCCGTTCGGATAGTTTCCGTCCAGCCGGAAAGACAAAAAAATGGAACGCAAGTACAGCCATTTCTGCAAGCTTTTACGCAGGGGAAACACTACCCAGAAGATGTGCGCCAAACATGAAGTGTAGAAAAAAGTATCTAACCTCTCATGGGGATGCGAATAAATGGGGCTCCCTTACGCGGATAAGCATTCCTTCTCATGGGTGAACAATTTGAAGTAAAGCCGGTCTTATTAAAGTGAAGCTGTACTTTCCTCACTCATGCCGTTGTACGCCAACACGCCCTGCAGGCAAGCCAACCTTAGCTCGACGATGATGAGTGAACTGAAAGAAAGAAACGCTTCCCGCGGCCGGTATCAAACCTTGGTCCCTCGCGTTGTCAAGTCAGCATTTATACGATTGCTACATTTGAATATGGTCAAAGCCAACGCTAAGCAGCAGGTACCGATTCGCGCCGTACACCCAAAACACAAACGTTGGGACTACGCAGTGCGTACCTGGGAGTTTCTATGGGTATTCTAAAAAATTGGTTCGTACTTCCAGAGGAGCACATACTCGCCGCCGGGGATGATCCAACCAAAGAATCCATCACGAGAGAGCTTCGCGTTCAACTATTGGCGTCGTTAGACGGAGGGGTGCACGAAATTTTATCTATTCCAATTAATATAAGTAAATGTTAGTGCAGAACTGGTTATATACAGTAAAACTTCCTTAATTAGACCACAGTTCCAATTACTAAAAGTTTAAACTAACGAAAGTGAAGCACTAACCCGTAGAATGCAATTGTGGAGCAGTAGAGCATGTTAGCACTTGAATGCTTGGAAAACGCGGTGAATAAATCCCGCCTGTTATGCTTTAAAGACAAATAGTAGCACCTCTTTCTCTAACGAGCGAACGTAGTGAAACGTGTTCTTTTCGCGTAATATAAAACTGAAAAATCTGTTACGAGAACGAATGGGGTCACGAAGGCATCGACCGGGACTTTTATGGTGTAACCGGAGGTGGTCGATCGCCGCATCTAATGTTTAACGTTGAATTACGCTGCCAAACACAGAATGTGGCAAAGCCATGTTACAAAAATCTCGGGCCATCTCCACTAACTTGAACCCTGCGGAGGGGCGAAGCATGCAGTGCGTCATTGTATTCCAAGATTGTGAGTCTCTCTCTTTCCCCACGCCTCGCGCCGATATGGAACTGCAAAAGCACCGCTGAGAGGGTGAACAGCGCGCTTGCGGAGGCGGTGGCGCCCTCTCTTGCGTTGGTTCGGATGTAAGCAATTTCAATGAAACATCTGCCCCAGTTTGGGGTAGCGGCTCGCGTCAACGCGAGGTCCATGCAATGCCCGCCCTAGAGGCTCGTCCTCAGTAATGAGCGACACCCCGGTACCAGGTAAGTAAGCCTATTCTAGCTTCAACCGACCAGGCGAACATTTAGGAGCACTGCAATCACGACGCTGAGCGGGCATGTCACGTGATGTTTCTTTGTATTTCGCGGGCATCATTCGTAAGCTGAAAAACACTAATACCTTACAGATAGAAAGACGGGAACTGTTTATTCGGATATTTTCAAACCGCTATGCTACCTTCTAATGGGAATTTTTTGCGTAGTGTCCTTGTTTCAGAATTTGGCTAATTAATATTTACTAATTACCTAAATAGGCGAACTAAAAAGATAGCTTGACATGAAAAGTCAGCAACACACAGTTGGTCGCCGCGTCTTAGAGGGCATCAGTATATATGTTTTCAACATCTGGCTAAAGTTCCTTGAAGCATCTTGTGTGTATATATATATATATATGTATATATATATATATATATATATATATATATATACATATCAAGGTTGCAGTCGTCATTGCCAGTGCTATTCGGCTTTTTTCGAAATATTTAATAGGGCCGAATGACGTGTGCTTGTCACGTTTCTTTGATTCATTGATAAATAAGCGAAAATATAAGTCGAGAAAAAATCCGCCGTTTTTCCGGGAGCGGGACTCGAACCCACATCTCCGCATAACCGGTGCGGTGCGTTAACCAATTACGCTATCCCGCAGCGGCTTCTCTCTCGACTTTTAAAGCGGGGGTTTATATTTACAAGAGCTCTGAGGCCGGTCAACTAGCGCCGCCCCTCGACTACCGCGGGAGACGTAGAACGTCTTCTTTCCCAGCGGCCGCCACGCAGAACGTGGTCGGAGGTCGGGGTTAGCAATTGGCATATCCGAACTGCTGGAGCCAGTGCCTCGTAATGCATGTAGCAGAACAGAGAGATACGGGACGAGGGACTCGGTAAAGATACATATCAAGGTTGCAGTCGTCATTGCCAGTGCTATTCGGCTTTTTTCGAAATATTTAATAGGGCCGAATGACGTGTGCTTGTCACGTTTCTTTGATTCATTGATAAATAAGCGAAAATATAAGTCGAGAAAAAATCCGCCGTTTTTCCGGGAGCGGGACTCGAACCCACATCTCCGCATAACCGGTGCGGTGCGTTAACCAATTACGCTATCCCGCAGCGGCTTCTCTCTCGACTTTTAAAGCGGGGGTTTATATTTACAAGAGCTCTGAGGCCGGTCAACTAGCGCCGCCCCTCGACTACCGCGGGAGACGTAGAACGTCTTCTTTCCCAGCGGCCGCCACGCAGAACGTGGTCGGAGGTCGGGGTTAGCAATTGGCATATCCGAACTGCTGGAGCCAGTGCCTCGTAATGCATGTAGCAGAACAGAGAGATACGGGACGAGGGACTCGGTAAAGATACATATCAAGGTTGCAGTCGTCATTGCCAGTGCTATTCGGCTTTTTTCGAAATATTTAATAGGGCCGAATGACGTGTGCTTGTCACGTTTCTTTGATTCATTGATAAATAAGCGAAAATATAAGTCGAAACTAGCGCGAAAATATAAGTCGAAACTAGCGCCGCCCCGCGGTAGTCGAGGGGCGGCGCTAGTTGACCGGCCTCAGAGCTCTTGTAAATATAAACCCCCGCTTTAAAAGTCGAGAGAGAAGCCGCTGCGGGATAGCGTAATTGGTTAACGCACCGCACCGGTTATGCGGAGATGTGGGTTCGAGTCCCGCTCCCGGAAAAACGGCGGATTTTTTCTCGACTTATATTTTCGCTTATTTATCAATGAATCAAAGAAACGTGACAAGCACATGTCATTCGGCCCTATTAAATATTTCGAAAAAAGCCGAATAGCACTGGCAATGACGACTGCAACCTTGATATGTATCTTTACCGAGTCCCTCGTCCCGTATCTCTCTGTTCTGCTACATGCATTACGAGGCACTGGCTCCAGCAGTTCGGATATGCCAATTGCTAACCCCGACCTCCGACCACGTTCTGCGTGGCGGCCGCTGGGAAAGAAGACGTTCTACGTCTCCCGCGGTAGTCGAGGGGCGGCGCTAGTTGACCGGCCTCAGAGCTCTTGTAAATATAAACCCCCGCTTTAAAAGTCGAGAGAGAAGCCGCTGCGGGATAGCGTAATTGGTTAACGCACCGCACCGGTTATGCGGAGATGTGGGTTCGAGTCCCGCTCCCGGAAAAACGGCGGATTTTTTCTCGACTTATATTTTCGCTTATTTATCAATGAATCAAAGAAACGTGACAAGCACACGTCATTCGGCCCTATTAAATATTTCGAAAAAAGCCGAATAGCACTGGCAATGACGACTGCAACCTTGATATGTATCTTTACCGAGTCCCTCGTCCCGTATCTCTCTGTTCTGCTACATGCATTACGAGGCACTGGCTCCAGCAGTTCGGATATGCCAATTGCTAACCCCGACCTCCGACCACGTTTTGCGTGGCGGCCGCTGGGAAAGAAGACGTTCTACGTCTCCCGCGGTAGTCGAGGGGCGGCGCTAGTTGACCGGCCTCAGAGCTCTTGTAAATATAAACCCCCGCTTTAAAAGTCGAGAGAGAAGCCGCTGCGGGATAGCGTAATCGGTTAACGCACCGCACCGGTTATGCGGAGATGTGTGTTCGAGTCCCGCTCCCGGAAAAACGGCGGATTTTTTCTCGATTTATATATTATCTTATTTATCAATGAATCAAAGAAACGTGACAAGCACACGTCATTCGGCCCTATTAAATATTTCGAAAAAAGCCGAATAGCACTGGCAATGACGACTGCAACCTTGATATGTATCTTTACCGAGTCCCTCGTCCCGTATCTCTCTGTTCTGCTACATGCATTACGAGGCACTGGCTCCAGCAGTTCGGATATGCCAATTGCTAACCCCGACCTCCGACCACGTTCTGCGTGGCGGCCGCTGGGAAAGAAGACGTTCTACGTCTCCCGCGGTAGTCGAGGGGCGGCGCTAGTTGACCGGCCTCAGAGCTCTTGTAAATATAAACCCCCGCTTTAAAAGTCGAGAGAGAAGCCGCTGCGGGATAGCGTAATTGGTTAACGCACCGCACCGGTTATGCGGAGATGTGGGTTCGAGTCCCGCTCCCGGAAAAACGGCGGATTTTTTCTCGACTTATATTTTCGCTTATTTATCAATGAATTAAAGAAACGTAACAAGCACACGTCATTCGGCCCTATTAAATATTTCGAAAAAAGCCGAATAGCACTGGCAATGACGACTGCAACCTTGATATGTATCTTTACCGAGTCCCTCGTCCCGTATCTCTCTGTTCTGCTATATATATATATATATATATATATATATATATATATATATATATATATATATATATATATATATATCGTCAGTGTGCGTGTACGCATGCCGGATTAAGAAATTGTGGCGTAAGGAGGCTGACTGGTCTTGGATCTGTTTTTTATACTGATCTTAATCAGCCAAAATGGTCTTACTGAGTTTGCACTATTCATTTTTGATACTGGTAATTTTTGTGCCCTGTTAATTAGCTCCTGATAAAAGTAATGGTAATTGTCCCTGTTTAAGGCCTCGATGTAGAGAAAACGACTTGTAAAATAATTTTTAGTGCCGGCGTTTTACCCAGAATCTGGAAAATGCGGTGTGAGCAGCGATTTTGAATTCTTACTCGACCACATTTAAGGGAGATTCCCAAGGTTGAGTACGTTTCGCCGACGAGAAATTGACATCCAATTGAAATGCAGCCATGTCGGTTATAAAATAAAAGCTATACAGCTACACAGGCTATACAGGCAACTGGCGACCCTTTCATTAAGCCCTCCACGATCTGCCGCAACCGTTCTTTGCCGTTTCTGGCCGGGAGTCGCCTTCACAAACCCTTACTCCTATGTGACCGAAATGGCCACACGCTACCTTCAGTGCGAGTGCCCACGCTTTTTCTCTGCAAAAAGGTAACTCTTCTCAACTTTACCGAAGTGTGATTTTCCGCGGCGGTTCTCTGAAGAGAAAATCCCGGGCCACTGGCCTTCTCCGTCCTCCACGCGCAAGGCGACAAAAGCGCTCCTGTGCTTTCTAAAAACAGCGAACTTGTACGGACGACTGTAGCACAAAAGACCTCCCTCTGTGAAGTCACTGCACCTCGTCGTCAATGGTGTTGCAGCGATGGGGACTCCTCTTTATGCTCTATATTTGACTCCCCCTAATTTCTCTTTTCCTGTTTTTTTCTATTGTTCCCCTTTCTCACGTGTAAGACAGCAAACTAGTCCTTAGCCTGGCTGACATTCCTGCTTTCCGTTTACCCTTATTATTTCCTTCTTTCCTTGCACTTAAAGAAGAATTCGTCCTTGGCCACGATTTTTCAGTTCTTGCTTTAATAGTTATTTCAAAGGGAATCGAATTTCACATTGAACATATGGTCACCAAGCGTTTATGAACCTATAAATATAAGTAATTTTAGTAGGCTCAATAAACAAATCTCTATGAACGGTTGCTTTCTGTTCACTCTGAAGTTACTGTTGCAAAAGAATTACGTGTGTCTCTGCACAAGACGCCAATATATGAAGGCTACAAATACCCACACGCGGAAATTTATGTTTCGAGAAACCGAGTAAAAAAGAAAACAAAAGAGAACAAACCTATCACTTTAGGCGTAATATAAAATGCAATAGTGGCGTTTATTTACTCTCTTCCTGCGCGCGAAACTTTACACATTACGAAAATGATTGCTGGAGGTACAAAATAGGGCATTTATAGAAATTGATTTTGTTGGGTTTCTTTTCGGTCAAAGACCAGTCTGCTTGAATGCTAAATTTTTCGAAGCCAACTTGTTACGCTCACTGCAGATGGTTAAACATATACCATTTTAATGGGTTCAGAAAAGCAAGTTCTTGGTGGCATTCCTAATATCATCTAATGCGCGTTACCTGCGTACACGCTGGTACAATTCATTCTTGAGTACATTACAAAGTTACAATTAATTAGAGTGCGGCATTGGCATGCAGACCAGGCTGTGGAACAGAAGAGTATTGTCTTCAAAACACGAAACGTAATAAACATTCAAGCTTCAAGTTTTAAACGCCTGGAACAAATGTGCATTCCCAACATTTGAACATCGAAATAAACATATGAATCTTGTAATAATAGTTCTCTTATAAACGAGTTTTTACTTACAATAGATTAAGAAGAAGCAACTACGTCAAACTTAAACTTCACAACTCACGACAAAATTGAAATAAATGTCAAATTTCTTCACTCTACTTTAATGATAAACAAAAAAATGAAAGAAACGAGGACTAAGTTAAGGCATGAACAAGCATTAACAAATATGACATTTAAAACTGCACCTTGCGAAATTCAAACTCGCCAATTCGCATATTGGTTCATGAATACAAATATCTTTCATCAAATTCCTTTGCAAAAATTGGCCGCGTCGCTGCTCGATTCCTTTTCAATATCGTCGAAAAGAGACGGTCTTCTGCCGCCCGTCCGACGTAAGTAACTCTTTTCTTTTCCCCGCCCACCTATTACAGTCTTCCTCTCCCGTCTCAAGTAAAGTCTACTCGGTTTTACCGCATTCCACTCCTCGAGCACAATCTACCGGAACCTTTGGTTACTGTACGACTTCTTGGTAAGTTGCCACGATGCTAGGGTAATCAGAGCCCTTTTCGTATTTTCCGGCCTAAGCATTATCTTCAACGCGCACTTTTATTATAAGTCAAGCAGCCACGTATTTGCAGTTAAAATTAAAATAAAAATACCACTTGTGTATTGACATTTTGCCTCAAGGGTGTCTGATGCTTTCTAATACACTCTAAGATATCGGTGCAGGTGGGCTTCCCGACAACGCCCTCGAACGACCATTCAGCGTGCCTAAATATGCGAATTTGGCGAATAACGGGGCCCAGCATGCGATTGAAGTAAAAAGTAGGACCTGCGCTGGGACAACTGCGCAAGGCGTGCGTGTGCGCTGTTGTCCCAGCGCAGATCCTAGTTTTTACTTTAATTGCAAGCTGGGGCCTCGTCATTCGCCAAATTCGCGCATTTAAGCACGCTGAAATTTAAGCACGTTCTGGGGCGTTGTCGTGAAGCCAACCTGCGCCGATTTCTTAGAGTGCAGCTAAACGATGTTGATAAGCATAAAGTGTGGGCTCAAATTTAGTAGTTATAAAAAATTTTGAGCATGTATTTTTCCCGTTAAAGAATTTGTTCTATGTTGGCCGGGCGGCTCAATCAAAGGAAAGAGCGAAAGACATACAGATAGACCGGCAGAAAGTTCTGTGTTTAAGTAGCCCAAGAAATGCTCTCGTTAAATTTTTGTTGTGGGTTTAGCGCTCAGAAACTACACCTGCGGGTATTAGGCACGCCGTAGTAGATAGCTCCGGAATAATTTTGACCCAAAAAAGTACCATGTTGATCTAGTTGGTGGTCAGATACAATGAAAGGAACAGCGCACATTTTGACGAAGGACAGACAGAACACACACCACAAGCGCTGACTATCAACTGATCGCTTTATTGCAAGTTGCGGTAAATAAATAGCAAACTTACAGGGAAAGATGCAACAAGCGTGTAAAATGTTTACCACCTTGCGACATTTAACGTGCGCCGAAATCGTGACACACGGGGGCTTCGCTTCTGGCCTCTACCCAAAAATTAACAGTGGCTTAGCTCTGCTATGCCGGGATATACGTAGCGTGAGCTAAGGTTCAGCTCGTTATTCTTAGCTTTCCTGGTTGTCTAGGATTAGCTTGATTTTCACGCTTACTGCTGCTTCAACGACACACACACACGGTATACACATTATCTGACACATGATTATTTATCAGGCGGCTCCGGCGCGGCGTTACCAATCGCTCCAGAGCTAGGCTGGTTCCGCCGGCGTACGCCGGTGTTGCGCTGATGCACGAGCCATCGGTTCCACACACAGCCCCCCACCTCGAATGATAATCAAGTGGACCGGGCCGCCGGAACGGAGGTCGGCGAAGACGCTGGGCGCATGGGGTGTGTGAGACGCCGTGCAGCGAGTGGCGTTCTGTACGCCGTGTAACGTCACTGCTCCTCGCGCTTGCGCATCACGGCTCTCCAGGAGCCCCGCGAAACTGCTTAACCTCAGCCAGTGTAGCTCACGCTATAAAAGCACATCAAAATCGAATCCTTAGCCACTGACGAACAACGTCGGGTAGCAAATTCGTTTCGATCAATAAGATAAAAGCGTTCGACTTCCTCTCGCCGATAGTGCAATGCCAGCAGTTTTTTTAGTAAGGACAGTTTTAAAAGAAGCGCTCAGTTTCGCAGTTATTAGCCTGAATATTTCGGTATAACTAGGGCTACAGGTTATCGGAATAATGAAAAAAAAAGAAAAAAAACAATCTCTGGTGAATGTCTGGACAAAGTGTGTGCTGCTGAGAACAGGACGCGGGTTTGATACCCAGCCGCGGTGGACGCTTTTGTGATGGAGGCGAAAACCAAAAACGCCCGTGCGTTCAAGATTTTGGCGCACGTTAAAGGTCCCCAGGTGGTCAAAATTAATTCGTAGCCCTCCACTACGGCATGCCTCATCACCTGCGTTACGTCGGCGCGTCAAACTTAACAATCAATCAATCAATCAATCAATCAATCAATCAATCAATCAATCAATCAATCAATCAATCAATCAATCAATCAATCAATCAATCAATCAATCAATCAATCAATCCATCAATCAATCAATCAATCAATCAATCAAGTTTGAACATTGGTACGTATCTGATAAACACCGATTTTTGAGCGCAGGGGGGCAAAAAATGAAGGTCGAATTGCGGGCTTTAGGATAATCGGTAAGTTATCGGCACCACTGGTCATTCGCACTTTTAGGCAATATCTCCAATGGGAACCGGCGCCACTAGAAGATTTCTTTACTGTCTTTCAGTACCATTGCCTAACCAACGGTTATCTACTCGTATAGAAGCCAGCTCATGAAAGATTTTGCAAACTTCCAGAGCTATGAAATCAGTAAAATTCTGAACCTCTTTCGTTTTGAAGACTTTACACTGAGCAGTAGCCAGTGCCCCCTCGCTGCGCGCTCAGGCTGCTTACAATACCTATTTCTAGGGCAAACGTTGAAAGGTCATTTTCTAGGCTGGTAATCACAAATCGAAAGCAGCACGCTTCGATCAGCTACAAAAATCTCGTAAAGTATGCGTGTACTGCCACAAGCTTTGAGGTTGTAATAGGAGAAAGCCACGTTTTGTCTTCAACTATTCGCGCTAGTTTACGTACATGTGTGCCTTCCATTCAAACCTTTGAGGCAAAATATTTGGTCCTACACTTCTGACATGTTCGCGTTTAGATATCGATTAACCCAGCAAACCACGCTACGTCGTGCAGATATCCCGGAGACGTCAGCAATCGACAATGCAGATGTCCAGGAGACGTAAAGTTGGGGTCGGAGTTACATATATTCAACGTTGCTACAACTGCAAAAAAACCATCCAAATCACACAATGGATAACGTACAATAGACGTCTCATAGTACTTTAATATGCTATTTACGGGACGTTACCTTAGTGGTACGTCTTATGAATATTGTAGTGGTACGCATGCAAGAAGTATATAGATGTCTGTTCTACACTGGTTTTCTGTCTCTCGCACAAGCATTAGTTTGTTATATTCATGACTTGTGTACGTTAGTATGGTATTGTTGAGATGAACCTGTATGCCTGAAATTTACACTCTTTATAGATTATTTGGAAGTTTGGCCAGCCCCCTTTCCAAGGTTGCCTACGTGTTGTGGGAATTTATACTTCCAATACATGTCTTACTAGCTAATCAGTAGTGTTTGCTGATACTTGTCACCTGGTTTCTAGATTAATGTGTTTCCACTTTTGAAGTGCTGCATACTGCATGAAGTCTCATATGTGAAGTGCCAAGCTGACCACACACTCTCGCAGAAGCACACGAAGCACAGCTCTAAACAAGAAATGTCGCATCGAAAACAAGAGGCAGTAAGTAACAGCAAACCAGTCTTTATCAGCACAAGCGCCCTGGACACTAAAGCAACCCCAGTAGCGTAATCGAATTGTAGCATACAGCACGGCTGTACAGGCATTCTGCAAATAAACTATCACAGAAACAATTCAAAAATTAATATAATTAAAATGACAGTCTCCCATCCTATTTGTAAGTACCTGCAGCTGGGTAGTAAGAACGCTTTCAAAGTTCACATAAAACACAAAATAGTTCACGTAAAACAGGTTATATTGACTTCCAAATTATGTAATATGCTTTCTCAACACAACCACTTTAATTTTCATTCCTCTCTGCCCTGGCCCATAGGGTACACATTGTAAAATTAGAAGAATAGTACAAATATTTATGACTGTAAATAAGTCACACACAGCAGAAATATTTACAAAATATAAGAAGAAAAGCAAACATGTAAACCCAGGGTACAAGCACAAGATAGTTATGCAACTTGAAATATCACACATTAAAATAATTGGGTGAAAAACAACGCAAGAAAAGCCTGAAAACAAAGAAATGATTGAATGGTTGTGATAACAACACAGAAAATTTACGAAACTAAATAGTTCACATGTAGTAAAAAGTTTGTGGAACAATAAACAAAAGCACCTAGGAAACACAAAAGTGGTGTTGAGTGGTGGTTGTGAGTGTCATACAAATGTAAGTAACCTTACACAAACCAACATCTAGGGAAATGGTTATGATCTGTAGAAGAGGTGTGTATAAAGAAATGACTGTACGGCGGTTCCAAGAGCAGTAGAAATTTACGTGGTGAAATGATTCCCACTTAGTGAAATGGCAGGACAACAATAAAGCAACAAAAAACTTTAGAAACAACTTATTCAATTCTGGTTAGGAAAACAAAAAGTTACACTATTTCAATATTTCACACAAAGTGATATGATTTGGGAACAAACGAAAAAACGGGGAACACGGAAATGATTTAATATTAGTTACAAGAACACAGATTTACATGACTACGTGATTCACACCAAGTGATACGCTCAAGGAACAATAACACAAAATAAAAACGCATGGAAGCACGGAAATGATTCAATGGTGGTTCAATAGTGCATGCCTCCATCATCAGTTACGGTAGGGATTCTCTTAAACAGTTTGCGTTCTTCGTTGTGGTGCCAGAAACTGCCAAAATAGTTGCAGACCGGATTGGTTGGAAAGTGAGTAAAAATTTCATGGTCCAAAGGCTGAAAGAATTTAATACCGCTTCTAGCAATTCAAACTAAGAAGCCGCAGGTTGTCGACAAAGCTGATATTTGCGCAGGATGTGACTGACAATAAAAATCTTGGCCCTATACATTGTCTGGTGAAGGAATTGGATGTCTGTAACTACACGAAGATATCTAGTTACACACAATGCAGGATGGCACTCGCAAGTGGCAAAAAGCGTGTTTCCTGTTTCCAAAACCAGGAGAAGTCCTGCGGCAAGTTGACCGTCAACAGTAGCTTGAGCAGGCGCCTTGTGCATGCTGTTGCAGTAGCACCTCTCTTACAAGCCAGTTCATCAATCTAGGCATGGGTACAGGAAAATCTGTGTTGTTATTACAGCCTTTTAAGACGGGTATAATACAGAATGGCCGCATACCATTGCCCCTGAAAAAGACAGTGTATGACAGCTGCATCCTACCGGTACTCGCCTATGGGGCAGAAACTTCCAGGCTAACTAAAAGGGTCTAACTTAAATTAAGGACGGCCTAGCAGGCACTAGAACGCTAGAAGGTGGGTGTAACATTAAGGGACAGGACTAGAGTGGAGTGGATATAATTTATTGTCAACACTAGCACTACTAAGGCAACCTTAGCACTTAGTATGATAGCTAATGTGAGGTACCACTATATATAAGAACTATATTTCGTGAATGGGGACTCTGAGGATATTTTAGCCCAGCTACAGGTCCCATCTGAACTTGCAAAATATTTTTCTGTGTCTATCCTAACCGCTTGGTGGATTGAAGTGACAACATATACACGGATGAAGCCATGTCCACAAAATGTGGCAAAAGGAAACATGCACAAACCCGGACAGTGTCACTGCCATGGACGTATACTTCCTGCAGCAGAATGGCGAGGTGGGCTAGTTGGCATATATGCATAACTAAACCTTCAAAAAGCACGTCCCTGAAAAACTCGTCATGTTTTCCTGTTCGCTTGTCCTGCTAGGCCTATGGTTTGGAGCATATAAAATAGACCGGGATAAAATCGGAATTTCGAAGAATTGAATATTTACCATATGTAAGCTAAAAAGCACGAAAATGTTGCTAAAAATAAACAGCGAGAAACACTGAACGAAATTTTCCAAAAATAAACTCAGGAAACCAGGAGCACTAGGTGTAACATACGAGCAAGGAAACGTTTTCGGAAACATACGTACAGTGCACTTTTGCTCTAACTTTTTCAACAGACAGCTCGCACTTTTGTCTTGCTAACCGCAAATCTTTCGATTATAAAAGAACTGGACCACTTGATGAGTCAAAGTCGAGCTACCATTGCTTTTGTATGCTTCTGGTAATCCACTAGCTCGATTGTCCGGGTCTTCATTGCAATGGGCTCCCCTGAAAAGCGTTACTCACTCTCTCTGTGCGCGCGCGCGTGTGTGCGTGCGTGTGTGCGTGCGTGCGTGCGTGCGTGTGCGTGCGTGCGTGTGCGTGCGTGCGTGTGCGTGCGTGCGTGTGCGTGCGTGCGTGCGCGTGTGCGTGTGCGTGTGCGTGTGCGTGTGCGTGTGTGTGTGTGTGCGTGTGCGTGTGCGTGTGTGTGTGTGTGTGTGTGTGCACATGCGTGTGTGTGCGTGCTTGTGCGCGGCAAGCGTGTGTGTGTGCACATGCGTGTGTGTGTGTGTGTGTGTGTGTGCACATGCGTGTGTGTGCGTGCTTGTGCGCGGCAAGCGTGTGTGTGTGTGTTATCAGGCGAAGATCGCGCAAGCGCTATGTGTTCGATACCCCATTCGGGATTGTTGTCTAAAAATGTGTTGCAGTCATTCTATATTCATGGGTATATTGCTATGGCTACTTGAGAAATCTTCAATGTTTGCCATTCATGTCATTTACGTCTATGATAAAAAAACTGCTAGTTCACAGTTAGTTCTTCCCCAGTCATGCCCGGTCAGCATACATATGTCCAGCTGATCTCCCCTTGCCATGACTAAGAAAGAAAATCAGTTTTCCTTGAATAAAAATAAATAAACGATTGCCTCTTTAAATCAATGAAGTGTAAACGACGTGTTGGCACCTCACCAGAGTTTTTAAAACTTCAGCTTATGAACGTTTTTTTCGGTTAAACTTAATATTCTCCACATGTAACAACCGTCGGGAGGGAAACGAAGGAGATAAATAAAACATCGCACTTTCGCGCCACATAGCGCCCAAATTCCTACTCTTTTTCAATACTTGTTGATGGTGTCCGTTCCAATAAAACAACGAGACTAGACTCCCGTGTATCTTTTTATCTAGTATCACGAAGCGTCGCTCTTTGTAGGTTTGCACTCGAAAGGAGGTTCTTCTCGTTTTTAAAGCATCCACCTGCGGAAAGTTGTTGAAATTGACATTTTTACCTGGAGTGACGTGCTACTGCTCAACGAATGCAAGGAACAGGGGCGAATATTAACGTTTAAAATTTTCTATTTTTCCGTGCGTGGTCAAGAATATGACCTAGCATATAGCCTAGGTCATATCTAGCGAATACGCACGCAAGCATTTCAAAGACGAATCATCTAAGTGGCATGACAAGCTTCGTGTGCGGCGCGTATAAGGGGTGCATACATTACGGTTGAAACATCGCTTTTGTTACGCATTGTGACAGCAAAGCATCGATAGAGTATTCCAATAATGATAAAGGATATTTTCTATCAATTATTCTATAACATTTATTTGAGAAATCGCATTGTCTTTCCATAAACATTATAAATGCTTTCTAGATTTTACACGTACAGCGTGTTGTACATTACCCTGTAACTGTATATTTCGAATAAAATAAATGAAAACCTCCCACCATTGCCCTCATGCACCTCCGCAAGCCGCTGATTACAAAGACCCGCAAATTCTCAGTTGAAAGGGAAAAAAAGATAACCGCGTTACAATTGCTACTGGGATGGAGGTGCTCGCAAAGATGGGCAGAAAAGACAAGGGGAGCCAACACGGTCCTGCTTTGTCTCAGCTGCCCACCCACCACCGCAAGCACACCGTCCTCCTGCGATGGCTAAGCTCCGTGTCGGAGCCGGAATCCCAGTAGCGAAGCCGGGGTGCATAGGGAGGTAGAAGGCTATGGCATGCCAGTCAAAGCGACCGGGCCGATAAGCTCGGTGAAACGAGGCGGCGAGCTTAGCCAGGACTGCCGGAAATTGGCAGTCCTCGGCCGATAGACAACGACTCTTTCATCTTGGAAACTGTGCGGGTGGAACCTGGGAGTCGGCCTGCTCTGTGGTTCCCCTTTGCGAATAAAGACATAAACGAGGCCACCCTCTGCTATAGACAGAATACCCAGCGAAGAAAAATGCCATGAAAAGGGGTAAGGCGCCTGGACTTCCCACCCAGAGGGGATCTCCCGTTACGCGAGGCGCTTGAATGATTTTTTATACGTTTTGTGACATATGTGATTTCCTGCCTGGGGACGCAAAATGAAAGGGTTGATCTGGATGACTCACTAGTCTGGTTGTATCCTCAATGCAAGAACCGGGAAAGAAAAATGATAACCAAAAACGAGTTTTCCTGCCAGCGTTGCAGGTTTTATTTATTTATTTATTTGTAGATACTGCGATCTCGTAAGGAGAGCTTAGCAGGGTGGGTTACATCTTTGTAACGAGTACATAACATGACACAAAGTTATACAGAAACATAGTCGATGGCAGGTAATAGAAACAAAATGCAACAACAACAATCAAAGCAAGTGCGACTCGAATAAAGATAATGAACTTAGTGAAACAACATCATTCGCCAAGTCATTCCAATCTACAATGGTACGTGTGAAGAAAGAATATTTAAAACAGTTATTTCGCGGAACAAGTGGTGTAATCATAAGGGAGTGCCGTTTTCTGGTAGCATAACCTGAAGAAAAGGATAAAATGTGCGACGTATCTACACGGTAGTGCCCTTTGACTAACTGAAAAAGAAATTTTAAGCGACAGGTGCGATTTCTCTCGGAAACTGATTGGAACCCACTTCTGTTTAGGAGTTCCGTAATGGAGGAGCGACCATATGAGTTATATATAAATAGAACTGCTTTCTTTTGTATTCTTTCAAATTTTTCTATATTATTCCTAGTGAAAGGGTCCCAAATGACGACTGCGTACTCCATTATCGGGCGAATTATTGAATGGTAGGCAAGAAGGCGTAGTTCGGGTGTGGTTGACTTTAACGAACGCCTTAAGAAAAAAAGTTTCCGAAGACATCCCAAGATAGCGGCATAAATTGTCTCTTTTTATGGTGGAGTGAACCGTAAAACCTGGACTAGCTGGTAGCCTTCGAGAGAAACATGGAAACTCAGAAAATCGTGTTATATATTTTTATGCATACCCGACTGAGTGATGCATTATCAACTATAAAACCGGGCTATACAATCTCTAAAGTTGTCTTTTTGGCGCTCAGAGTCATATTACGGCAGAGCACGCTTTACAGGAACCAAAAAACTAATATGGGTTCAGTTTGCCTTGCTGGAAGAAAGAGAAACACAACAAACTGAAGCATTCCGCGAGTATTCAATAAAACTACCCTAATCAGATTTATAAATTACTCACAGGCGAAACCGGGGCGGCAAATGGTCACCGGTTTCAATGCAGGCCTGCCCTAAGCACCCTTTCGTTGCAATAAAGTCAGCAACGAAGGCAGAGCATCACCCTGAAAAAACGGCGAAATCCAAGAGCATCGTGCGCAATTCCCCCCTTTTTCGCTGTTTTGATTTTCGCTTGATATATGCTGAAGGCCCAATGGGCTCATGCTACTAATACAGACATGCGGTGTAGTCAAATCAGAAAAGAAATTCTAGAAGCGCTAATGCACTGTTCTCCCTCAAAAGCAGACGAATCCTCGTTGGCTGGGCGAGCAAGAAGGGCCTCGGGTGACGTTATCAAATACAGCCTGCGCACGCCAGTGCCATTTATAGCCGAAGGCGTGCCGTATTCTAGAATAAAGATAGAAAATTCTACTACTGCAGCACGTGCAGGCACGAAAAGGCAAGAACTGAGTGAAGTAAGGTAGGTGCGCAAGTTGCGTACCCAGACGTAGATGACGGTGTGATATAGTAGCGTGCCCTTACGATGCACCCGGCTCCCTCCTACGACCACTGCCTGTCTCCCTCTTCGACCTGACTGCAACGTTCGTTCCGCAGCGAGCAATATCGGCCGCCGCCTGCTTCCGTCATGGAAGGCCCGTGCAGCTTGCCTCAATATCTGCGCCCGGCATTCTTACAGAGTCTGCTGCCACCGCCTGCCTAGGACTGGGGTGGGTCTCCCTTTCTTGGGAGAGGAAAATAAGAAAACAACGACTACTTTTCAAGACTATCATAGCACGAACGTAGGAAGAAGAGACCGAGTGCATAAGAGGGTGAGGTACGGGGCGCGTGGGCGTAAATCAGATAGACGTGTACGCGGAGGAGTCGAGATGGAGTAGGGATATGTAAAAGGAGTGCGTTCGTTGCGAAGGGCATGATGAGGAACTGAGTGAGGGGAGCGCAATGCGTTCGCAGGCTTGTGAGAAAGCGGGGAAAGAGTGGGCCTGCAGCACGTGTCCGCCACCTGTGTTTGTATGAAAAAGCTTCAGAAGCTAGCCACAAATCTGGTTTGCTTTTTTAATTGCGAGCGATTGCACTACGGCATAACAGGAAGTTTTAAAGGTACAACATTGTACCAGTTTCACGCAAACATTCAAGAAGAGACCGGTACTGGAATCCCCGTAACCAACGCTTCAGATCTGGAGGTCTCCCAGGATGGAGCCCTGTGCCCCGAATGTGTTGATCTCGGGCGTTTCTGAGACCTGAGCAAGTCCACAGCAGGTGCTTAACGTCACCTTCAGTGTCTAATCATCTTACGTGCTTTCAGCAATGCAGAAGAAGTAGGCCAGTAAGGGAGTCAACAACAACGTTTCATCACCATTTCCCATACGTCTGCACGCAAAAAACAATGGTTGGTTTGGCGTAGTGCTGCATCGATTCTCTTCATGAAAATCTATTTCCACAAAAGGCAATTGCATTCTGACTAGAGACGAGAAATTATTTACGGCACTTTGCATTGACTTGGCAGCACACTTAGAGTACGTGTCACGGCTAAACAGTCTTTGTCTTTCGTTAGAATGGTTAACACTGGAATCAACAACCGAAAAAATTACAGCGCTGACTAAATGTGGAGATCGCGCTGCGCTTTAATGCTATCAAGACGTAACTGCTTGGATGATCTCGCGTGTTTGGCATTTGTACATTGCAATCATTGCAAGGTAACAAAAAATCGTCTTCACAAAGATTCCACTAGCTCTGTTTACGGGCAAAACTAAATACACTTCGTTTAGAACGCTCATCGTATAGAGATGTTGGTGGGTAGGTGTAGATGTACCAACGCAATAAAAAGACATGTTCTAACTTTTCGGCCGAAATATTGAAAACAGCTTTGTGGAGGCACCCACGCATGCGGACACGTGGGCCTGCGCCCACACAGAGGTAGGCCTCCTCGCTCACATGAAGGCGTACACATAATATGTCACGTCTACAAAGAGTGATTTCGTTCTCATCGATCGAAAACAGTTTTTTTCCATCGATGCATTGTTCACCAGCCGCACTTTGTTTATTGAGCTTCTTCGTCTATCAAAGCAAAATGAAATAAACCTATCCAAAAAAAATGAAATTGGAAAACTCTGCCGAAGTTATTACAGGGCATTACAAAAACACTGGATACGGGCTCCGTACTTTTTAATTTCACACGCACTTTCTGGCGTCGGTAAATTCGCCTTTAATTTGAGCGCATCTTTACGTTCGTGTTTTGTTCTGAGTGTTTTTGCTTGTTCCCTCGTATTTGTGGACCTGTCTTTGGGTCGTATGAAGTGTACGGTACGTGGGTGTATAGGGGTTTTTTAAGCGCTTATTTTTTTATTATTATTCTTCCTTTCTGAGAACGTGTTCACTGGAGGAGCCCAAGTCCCCAGGCCCATCGTTCTTATCAAACCGTTCTTATGAAAACAAAAACGAAATCCTACGCCCAGTTGAAAACGCTCGAATTCTCCTTGCAAATACTGTAAAAATACTTGAATGGCCGCTGAGAGGTACATAGTAACTCCTCGCTTACTAAGATATAAAGAAAACTCAGTGCTCTCGATGGCAAAGTACCAATGAGTGCGGAAAGCGAATTGTCACGGACAAATAATTCCAGTTCTTTAAGGTAGACGTATGTGCTCGTATAGGTGTCAGAATTCGCCAGGCTTATAATCTTGCACAAAAACGAGTTGGAAACGGAGTACTCTGAAATAAAAAAAGCCTACAAATCACCTTGCTTTTGCCGATTTTTAAAGTGAAGTTCAGTGAATACATAGCTCCAAACAAAACCGATAAAAAAGAAAATAATACATACAAGCTGTTTCATTGTCATTCTGCTGCTCATCAGGGTCTGTTACTCGTAAGCTGCTTTTCAGCATATAACTGTTTCAATAAACTGAATTTAAAGGCACACGCACGCACATACACTATCAGGTACACCCACATGGTCACACACCGCTGAAATCAGTTTCAAGGCTTTTACATACTGCAGACAAGTTTCTAAGACGTCAAAACTGATTTAATCTGAGAGAACGGAGGAAAAATAAACATGAAAATTTAGTGGCATGCAGAGCAAACCAGAGCTTTCGAAATTCTCGTAAAAGTTACTTGTTATCCCCTGCCCCAATAAAGGAGGACCAACGCCTGCCCGAGAAGAGCTATGGCGTGTTTAAAGGCAATATAAAATGAAAAGAAAAAATAAACGCTGAAATACAATTCAGTGCAATAGCTAAATTTTAGGGTGCAAAGGAAGGGCATTTAACTTTCTAAATCTTCGGGGAAGAGGCACGCTGCAAATGGCAGAAACATGGGCAGTCTCGTATAGGCATAAAAAAAGCAAACAAAAACCCCAATTGCTCGTGACGTTGGAAACCCTCATATTACATGGATGAAAAATACATGGGCCAGGAAACAGCCAACGAGTGAGCAATTAAAAATGCAATTTAAGGATTGAAGTTCGCTCAAAATGTGTCAAAAAGCCACAGATTAGTTTGAAAAACTGAAAACACTAGATGAATAATTTTTTTTCAGACTAACACTGATGCTTTTTGGTGATCTATTGAGGACCTGCTACCCCAAATGAGGGCCTTGTATTAGATTACCGCCAATGAGGCCTCCCAGTACGAACGTGCTCAAATCGATACTATTTTTTTGGTTCTGTATTACATCCACACTGCAGGAGGGTGGGGTTTGTCGGTGAAATTTTGAGAAAGTTTTGATACCGTAGCAAAAAGCATTTCTGGTTCACTAAGCTATACATTTAAATTTCATTCATTTCCCCACCGTTTATAAGCTATCCATCATTACCTAGTTTATTCCCCTCTACTTTCTCTGCCCTAAGCATTTTCTCTAGCCTCATTATTGCGCAGACAACATCTACACGTAGTAAATCCATGCAGCATCAACTTGTCACGCTGTCTATTCTGCGGTTGCCTCTAGCCGTGATTCCTCTTACCCTTATCTGAAGGAAGCTATCCAACAGCGACGAGAACTCAAGATAAATTATCAATCGTGTCAGGACCAGGGGGTTACTATGTTATTACGGGTGAACGGGCATGAAACATAAAAGGGACACCTCCTAACGTGGATGCCGAAATGAGGTCCTTCCAGGTAAACACTTCGCGGTGGACAGTTTGGTTCATGACAGCTATGTGGCCTCTTCTCGAGTCAGAGCTGAGGGCCGCTGAAAGGCACACCACCCCTGACAGCCGCTGCACCAATGTTTGCCGATCTGACACCTCTTTAATTTGGCCCCACGCTGCTTTCCGGTCCCCATGCGCTGTCCGTCAACTTATAGCCAACGTAAGCAAAGAGAGGGGGAGAGAGAAGGGGGGGAGAGTTTCCTCTACGCAGCGGAAGAGCGCCCGCATATCTCTCCCCCGTCCACGATGGACGAGTGACCGCAGACTCGTTATTCGTCTGACTAGTTCCATGCAGTGCCCCTTCTGTTCGTGGGCGGCGCACTCGAATGCTCTGTTAAGACTGAGAGGAAAGATCATGTATAAATGGTGTTTTCGTAAAATGACTTAGATGTGATGGCTATCTTGAAACTGAGCTCAGCTTAGGCGGAGGGATGTAGTTACTAGGTGCGTGATCATGAATGTCAATCCCGAAATTCGTGCTCTTTTAACAACTGCCAGTTAGTTGTTCGTAGTTGTCAGTTTTGTGATAGTTTCTCTACTTACTGTTACGTACGTGCAAGATGGCGACCTGCACGGCGAAGTTAGCGCTGACTCTACCCTGAGAACTGAAGGCACCAATATCTCGTTTTTAAATTATGGTGACTAGCATTCGTACCGGGCTTCAATTTTCGTCCCTGCAATGCCTGCTAAAAAATGAAATATTAAGAATTTTGGCCACATCACAGTAGCCAAGAGCCTTCCCGTTTGAAAAGAGCACGGGTCATGTGCACGTAAACAATAACTAAAGCATTGTTTATTTTCAAAATGTATTCATGATACAAAGATGACCAGTTGCCTAAAGAGAGAAAACAAGAAGTACTTCTCTTTCGGCTTCATCCGTAACCGA
Organism: Haemaphysalis longicornis; assembly: GCF_048455015.1. Taxonomy (NCBI): domain Eukaryota; kingdom Metazoa; phylum Arthropoda; class Arachnida; order Ixodida; family Ixodidae; genus Haemaphysalis; species Haemaphysalis longicornis. The sequence continues at coordinate 93,234,062 of NW_027526385.1, forward strand.
ATATGGTTTCAGTTCCCCTCTGCTGGGATTTGCGCTTTTTGTTCCATGCACAAGCAAGTGAGTAATTTTCTAACGGTTAAGTGAATACTTAAGTTCCATATATTTTAAAAAAAGAAGGAAATGTGCGGCATTAAGCTCTACGTTTTGGCTGGATGCGCTGGGTTATTAGATTGCTATATTTGTGTGTTGATGTGGCACTTAGCCACGAGTAATTGAGTGCGATTCTGCGCCTAGCTTTTCTTTTGCCGTCCTTCTCAACACGTTAGGTAAAACAATGTACTTTTGAACTTGGTTGCACGGACACGGCAAAGTGAGCACAACTGCTTCCCTCAGATAATAAGCACCAGCGGGAATCGGATAGTTGAGCAAGACGTCCTTTTTCTATTCGTCATAGAAGCTGCAAACATACCTTCCATGTCAGCGCCATGCTCGGAAGATCTAGGGAGGCATGAGAGGTAGAGAAGCGTGTCTTCATGGAAACAGCGCATGTAGCCTAGTATTGGAAGCAACCATTTCGCAATAAAAAGAGAGCTAAAGAGAGATACTATGAACAAGGCTGAGGCACAATTTGTTTAATGTTGGTTGCAGAAGCAGTTTATCGGTTACTGTACCCATTTAGTTATATTCCCGTGACGCCAGTTGGCAAATGAGTCCAGTTGACTTCTTTCTTTCATACTTCAGCCTTTTATTAGCACTTTTTCTTGCCTTCTAGGCCTTGATATGCCACATTTAGCAGCTTCCAAAAGGAATACCTTTCGTTTAGAGACACCGCACCACACAACAGAAAGACGAACTAGAAAATAGCTCCAACGACATCTCGCCTATTTTTTTCGCCGCCATTTGTATGCTACGGGGCGCATGGAACGCTTCTTTCCCCTGGCTTCTCTCTTACATCGGCAAATAGAGGAAATAAGCTAGTAACCTCGTCACCAAATTTAGCATCACCTGCAGACGTTGTCTCCTCTAGTAGGCGTCGTTTCCCGTCACGTTCGAATCGGGACTTGTTTTCCTGCCTTTCTTCCTGCTGCATTCAATTAGGACGAGAAAAAGATCCGGGCCGTGTGTGTGTGTGTGTGTGTGTGTGTGTGTGTGTGTGTGTGTGTGTCCAGGGACCGACATCTCGGTGTTTGCCAAACGGCCTCCCGTTTTCACCCATCTCCCTTTCGTGTCAGCGTCGGGGGATTCTTGACGATGTGTGCGAAGGCCAACAGAGCGTGATTTCCCGTCACGCGTATAATCTCGCCGCCACCCTTTTCGTCTTTTTCGCATCGCGTGCAGCATTTTGCTCTATTTCCGTTTCCTCACTGCCACCATATTTGCACCGTTTTCTGTTTATTTGATTGGCACATTCACTCGTTGTCGCTCGCGATGCCGGTCTCTCCCTTCTCCTTCGCGTCCCATTCGGATATGTATGCGTTCCGAAGCCCGGCCAGGCCTGATCATGTTTGCGCTAGATTTTTTTGTCTATCTCTATTTCTGGCACGGACATCCATGTTTTGAATACACCAGCAAAACAAACAAACGCACCACGTCGCGAGATTTTGTCACAGCAGTAAATATTTCTCAAAGTAAATCTGACACGCCGCATTCTTCCCGGCCGATACAATGGAGACAAAAAAATCGCTAGACTAACACTTTAATGCCAGTCGGAAAAAGAATAGAAATAAGGGTAAAATAAAGGAGGAGGAACAAGTCCGAAGAATCTATGTTTCCCGTATCATACAGGTTTGGGATAGCAAAGTGATGAATTCATCACACGGTCTTCTTTGACCTTAATGAATGAATGAATGAATGAATGCTCCACGGTCTTCTTTGGCCTTAATGAATGAATGAATGAAATCAGCGCATCGCACATCATCGATATGGCCTCAAAGAACCTGACACGCTCAAAAGAAAACAAGCAGTACTTATAGGTAGAATCACCCATGGAACTACGTACTTCGCCCTTTAAACGAACGAAGAAGCCAGATTAAATGTAATTATTCGCCAAGCGCGAGTTTTTTGGGGGCAACAACCGTGGTTTTTTGCTCTCACAAAATATCCAGCCCTGCGACTTTCAGCGCAAAAGACAAAAGGGTGGATATTGTTCCGCGTAGGAGGACGTTCTGAAGGATCATGCACCCAATTTCACGAGCGAGATTAACCTTCTTCCTACACTCCAGGTCACGCTCCGGCGATTTCAGGGTTCGCGCAGTGGAGGCAGCCGGATCCCCCTCCTAAGCCCTGCGCGCACACAGTAATCGTTTGCCCGTTGACCCGACCATTACTCTTATTGTGAATAAAGGAGCGAGTTACCGGTCCGTTTTTTAATTTCACGGAGCTTATGCTGCTGCGCCCTCGGGTCCGCGGTAAATCCCCTGCTCAGCCCATTGCACTCTTATTCACACTCTACTCTCTTCTTTCGGTCGTGAACTGTCGTGGTCCCAAATCCTAGCTCCTTCACCTGTGTGCGCCCTCCTACTTCCCAGCCAATCCCTACTCAGCCGCCCACGAGTATGCCCCGAGGAGGAAACCCTTGCCTACCGGGCTTCGCAATTAAACTCGCAGATCTCAAACTTATAATTAATCACGTGACCAACCCGCTGGGACGAGCGTCTGCGCCAGCGCGCTTATTGTGCGGGAGGGGGCCGGACAGTCTGGTAAACTGGCCGACTCAAGCTGCCTAGCGACTGAGCCAGGGCCAACGGTGCGTTGCTCGGTCGTAGATCGGAGGAATATGTGCGTTAATACGAACTTAGATAACAAGGTCCTTATCTTCTCGTTTGTCGCTTTTTTGGACTCGAAAGTCCCGCGGCCCCTCCTTCGCATTATCAATGAATCGTAAAGTTTGATCCTGCGTCGCTTGAGAAGGCTTTTTGGGGAGCATTGATCTGACTGGTGACAGGGGAACTTAACACGGGCCATGTTAGATTCCCTTGTATCGTGGGTGGACACCCGGTGATTCTACCTCCCTTTATTAAATTTCCAGGGTAGGATTTTATGTGACAGAACTTGAATGAGAAACCATGAACTCAATGGAGAAAAGATAGAGTCGTCCTAATCCCTGTCTTCCCGGGTCGTGTCACTAGGTAACTACGAGGCCGTATAAAGAAGACGCTGCTTTGAACAAACCCCGCGAGAAATCTTGCGCTATACACAAAACTGTGACTTTGCGTGAGGTCATGAAGAAAATGTGCTTCGTACACACCCAAAAACTGCACGAAATGGATCCGTATGTTTCTCCATCACCCACAAACTCAGAAAACCTTTAAAAGGAATTCACTAGCTGCTTCACGCTGATTTTGTTGTTCATTTGGGCTTGCAGCTCAGCTTTCAAGTTTGGTGACTTCCAACCCCTGGTGCTGTCATCGTCACAGCAAAAAAATATTTGCAAAGACGGTGAGGATATTGTAGTTTTAACCAGCAGCGTTAACAACGCCCCACGGCACAGAAAATTTGGCGTTGTCGGCGGCGTAGGGAACTTCCGTAGCCCCCGTGGCGGCTCCCACTCAAACTTCCGGGATCCCAAGGCGTTGCTCCAACATGTGGCGTAGGCCCAGGAGTGGAAAGTTTTGACCGAACGTGGCCGTCGTTACGGAATGCGATGACGTCAGCGCTAGGGCGCAAAGTGTTTTTACACTGCGACGTAACGTTGACGCGCTGCACGGTGACTTTACGCAATTGAAAGTGCACCACTGTAAAATCCGGCGCCTTGGCGTTGCCAACGTACGGCGTCCGTCAGCGCTTCTCGGCGGTAGCCAGCGCGAGATGCGGCAGCATGCTTCAGTTGGCGCCGACGACGCCAGCCTCGCCATACCTCTACATTGTGGCATTGTGTATAGGGTGACAATGGAGGGCGCTTCTACATTGAGTCTGCTACAGGCTCTGGCTAGTTCGCTGTTTCGGGTCATGCAGGAAACCGAATAAGGGCCCATGCATCAAAACAGCGCGGTACGGCGCACTACGTCGAACGCACCGAAGTATAAATTAAGTGGTTCGTAGTAGTGACAACGTGACGCGAATAACTAGACGTCATTTAACCCGACCTCCTGTTCCCGTCGCTAGCGCTGCGCCAGACTATGAATTGGCCTGAATACGCTCTAGCATGCGTTCGCTCTTTTGATAACGTGATACCTGAGCGGTGCGAATATTTCCGCCGGGCGCACTAGTGTCTTTGTCGCAGCCGTGCGTGATAACGCTATCGCGTTCCCTGCTTAAGGCTAATCTTAGGCGTCCTACGTTCTTTTTTCTCTTAACTTGCATCAAAAAATAATTAGGGCGCCAAAAAAACTGCCATGCAGTTTTAGCGAAACTTCAATCAGAACCAAGAAATTAAGAAAATTCTACAATGTCCCAGTGCCGAAAAACATCCACAACCTGCTCCTCAGTAACGGCAGAGTCACATACTTCGTCCAGAACTTGTACTGCGAGTGAAACGGTTTGGAACGAATTAAAATTTTGGATTTTATAATTCACCCCCAGATAAGACCAGCAGCGGCGTGGCTCTCTTCGAGAAGCCAGTGCACTCCTCCTCTAAAGCGACAAATAATGCTGCATAAACCCTCACAGGCGCACACTTCTTTAAGAACGGCTTTCGCCCTTAAAATTAATATTGCTGTGCTAAAACTCTGGAAGCCGCGCGGTTGGGTGGTTAAGCGGTGAAGATTTACTTTTTGTTCGTAAATCACAAACTGCTACGTCGAAAATGTTTGCGATTCTCGTCCGCACTGCGATTTCAGCCGGATTCCCTTGCGGGCTCGATGGTGTGCCTTGCAACGTGCACGACGTCCCTAAAGCAGCTTTCGGATCTGAACTGCACCTTCACAGCCATCAGTAATGACACATCGCAACCTCCAAGTGAGATCGCTATGACTCCCTATTAAACTGACGGTACCACGTTCAAGGAGCTTCTGCTAAAGCCTGCCCAAAAAGTTGACACAGCCAAAACTCTGGGATATGCCATAACACACACATGGCGCAGGTGTGCGTGCGCAGGTGAGCATGCGTACATGGTCCGAATGGGCCAATAGAAGAGGACGTCTGATGGGCCAGCTCCGGGGTAATTAAACCTTAGGGGCATTATAAAATTTCGTAAACCAGACTGGCCTACCTTGGATGCGACGGGGTAGCAGTCAGTCACAGAAATTAGTATTCGCAATTTTGGTTGTTAGATTAACTCTACTAAAAATAAAGCTTGCAATGGTTAAGGCTTGGGCGAGTTGGTGCATAATTACAAAAAGGGGAACAGCGCAACAGACGCGGAGCACTCGGAGAAAGTGACAAGCACGAGCGCTAACTTACAACTGAAATTTTTATTTTTGGGCATGTCACATAAATACGCTGACAGCAAAAAAAAAAACAAGAAAGTACAAACAGCATCAATGGTGGAATAACCCAAGCAGTAGTCACGCTGCACTAACGCCATGTGCCACAAACACGTGCTGAACTATCTCTAGGACAGAAAATTTACCCCTTTTTGGGAGAGGGACAACAAGGACACGCTAACACAGTTTCCTTTTCGGCAATCTATTTCTGCAGCCTCAATTGTTTGTCTGGTTATTTCTCTGGGTAAAATAATTTAACAAGAGCAAAAATTGCGGCAGATATAAAGGTTCCGGAAAAGAAAGCTGCGTGAGCGTACCCTCGTTTATTATTTTTAAATTATTTCTCTGGCTAAAATATTTCAACCAGAAAAACAATTGAGGCTGCAGAAATAGAGCGCCGAAAAAAAAACCTATGTGAGCGTACCCTAGTTGTCCCATTCACAAAAAAATAATAATTTTATGCCCTAGAGATATTTCAGCACGTGTTGGTGGCACACGTCGCTGCTACAGCGTGGTGCTACGGTTATCTCGAGCATTGATGTTATTTCTGCTTTCTTGCATTTTTTTACTGTCAACTAAAACTTGCTCCTAATCACTTTACGTCCTCTAATATAATTTCGAATGGGACTAGAATAAAAGTATTTTTGTTAATATTATTAAGCCACCATTATTAAGCATTACTAAACAAACAAGTGTGTTGGCGGTACATTTGCGAGGAACGGTGGAAAAGTGGACGATACGTTTAAAAGAAGGGTTACAAAGGTACGGCAAACAACCTAGGGAAGACCAACTTCTCTAGATATCTATGAACTAAGAAAATTTTAATTTTAGGGAAGGAAATGAACTCGGCTTACCCAAGACAAGAATGGCTGGAAATGTTTGGAATAGGACTTCGTCCTGCAATGAACATGAACAAACCGACGCTAATTTGGTGTTTATAATATTCCATTGACGTCCAATCAGTGGTTCATTTCTTCGAGCACATCAGCTGCACCGCCCAAAGCAGCAAAGAAGCTCGGGAATGAAATATTAATGCAGGTGCTCAGACATCGAAAATTTTCCTCGTACGGTAATGCTCGCGGCGGCCTAGTCTGTACAACTCCACGCTACATTGAAGTTTCAGACCGTACTTTTTTATGAAGCATCGAAAACTGGGACGCGGTATTCGGCACGTGTACAAAACCCAATTCAGAAACGAACACTGCAGCTGCATTCACATCAACTAGGCGTAGTAGCTCTGCTTCCTACAGATTGTAAAAGTTTTTGAACAAGCGTCAGAAAGGAAGTACAAAAACATGAAAAAAACATCCCGTCTTTCGAGTGAAAGAGAAATCAACTGGGAGGTTGGCTGGGTTTTCTGCTCCCCTTTTCCCCCCTGAGTACAACGTTCACAGTTTGACGATTCGGTCGACGAAGATGAAATAAAAAAATACAGTGTTGAGTGGGAATTCTCTCACCCCTCACCGCCCCCCCCCCCCCGAAAAAAAAAAACAAGGAATGGAGAAGCCAAAGAACATCAAGTCACTCAGCCTCCAACTTGCACAGGCTGACGGAGCTGCTTCGACGCCAGTGACATCTGGAGACCAGCTGGCCGTGATGGTTATTTAATGCCCCCCACGAGCCTTCACATTTGGCCGAAGGCTATGCTCTCTTCGCGGTCGTCTCTCCTTCGTTTCTCCCTCTCATCCTCCCTGTCTCTCTTTTCCTCTCAGTCTCTGCGAACTACTGTCTCTTCTTTAGTTCACTTTTTTCTCTCACAAGCGGCTTATATCCCCTTGACCAATTAGGGTTGGATTACGAGCTTCCGCGAGTTTCAACTGTCCAGAATCCTAGACTGAAGCTGAATCCGAGACAAAAGAAACTTTAGGTTTTTGTAGCTCGGTTGAACCGCGCCGTTCGAAGCTGCGAAGAGAAGTAGAGGTCTTTATGTCTGCAGCCTGTTTTTCTCTCTTCTCGATAATAGAGACCTCACCGTGGGAGTTCTGTTTAATTTCCCCTTGGACGGTTTTCCCGAGCGTTTTTGTGCCGACGTGGCATTGTAAGGATGAGGAATAGAGAGAGACCGCTTTATGGTTTGACCGCTTGCTTTGGCACTGCGAAAAGCTCCCAAAGAAAATACCGGGATATCTCCACCCACGTGAAATCTGGAGGTAGGAGGCATGCAGTGTATAACTGCAATTTTGGCGAATTTGTTTTGCTCACGGAGATGAAACCCCAACGCGAAACCTGGGGAGGGGCAAATCTTGCAATAAATAAATGTATTCTTGGGGCCAGGGCGTTTTTACACTCGGAGATCAAACCGTTAGGAGGTAGAGGTATACACGTTTGCTGTAAGTGTCGTGTCTTCGAAGCATGAAGCGTTCCAGCGTGAAGTGCTGAAAACGAGTGTCCCGTTGTGTTCTTTTAGTACGCGTCACGTTCTAGAGCGAGGCGTTGGAAAATGAATGTCGCGGTGTTTTAGTACCGTGACCACATGATACAACGATTACATGAAACGACGACGACATGATACGCCGACAGGCGAACCCCTAAAGGGCTTCACCCCTAATACTTCGTCCAAGTTTTCTAAAAAAAAATCCGCAGTTTGCTTGTTAAGCGCTTTTTATAACTGCAAAAATGTACCTGACGTCGATAGTTTCCATTTCAGTCGTTTTGGAACACTTAAACCAGGAACAGTAAATTATAAAGCGAGATATGTATCTGCGAGTCATGTTGATGCAGCGCAATACTTAAGCTAATACTTGCGGTATTATTTGGCCTATTTTTCCCAACCTCTTGCATTAGACAATTTTACGTAGCAAAAAAAAAAAAACGAAGCCTAGGTATAGGGAGGTCATAGACCTAATGATAATGTTCCGACTCAACGGCGCGTTTTCCCATTCCTTTGTTACATTCTGTAGAAAACACTGTTTGCCTATTCAAGCTGAAGTGTTCAAGCAAAGCTCTAGTTTTCTCTTAAAGACATCCGTTGTCCCTATCGAAATAAGAATTGTGCTAGTCATCTCGTCCAATACTTTTTGACTTCCGTCAATTTTTGGAGCGCAAGATGCCAGTATCTTTATGTATCCAAGCTGGCTGAAATTGATTAGTATTGGGGTTACCATAACTTGGTTTGTGTTTCTTTTGCCAGAAAGAGTGCTACGCTCCGTAGGCACCCATCTACTATTCTTGTATGCGTACTCATACAGAAAACGCACAATCTCACTGGCTTCTACAGCCTTCTACGCAATTTCTCCCTTCGCTCACGTGGGGTAGTGGGTGATTACAAGCCGCAGCTAAAGACGTGCTTTAACGGGGGTTAACAAAGACTAAAAATAAAACTGTGAGGTAATGAGCTAGTCAGGTATCTGTGAGTAAGAATCCCCTATGCGCATGGGATCACCTGTCAGTATGTCGTCGGAACGGTACTCTAACTCTACATGTAGTCCAAGAAGACCTATAAATTTGCACTGCGCTAATTTTAACCACCGGCTCGCCTAATGGCAGTTTCCTACACCGCTCAGTTGCTATTTCAGTTTTCCCGAGCAATGGCTTCACTCTGACGTCGCTGAGCGAAACAAACCGCTGCGTTAATGAACGATCGCGTTGTGCTTACTCTGCGCTTGCGTCAACATCAATTCTCGAAATGACTCTGCCACATTAGCATAGTAACTGGGGGAAGAAGAGACCTCATACGACTTAACTAAGCTTCAATGGTACCGTGTACGATTATCTCACGGCCTCGAGACCTCAATACAAGTTTCTGAACTTCTACTAGACAACCTTACTTACTTTGGTGCAGCCGTACATGAGCTGCGACCGATATTTAAAAGAACTGATGTTCCTGTCGCGTCTCGTTCCTCCAAGATAACACGCTAGAGGGTTGCTCAAGTCAATTTAAATTTCCCGCGTTCCACTGCTCCAAGTCAGGTGCCTCGATGCCTGCGCTGCCGTACCGAGGAGACGGGCGTGCATCGAGGTAACCTGACCCTACTACAACGTTTATAGAACCACGTTGCCTTACTCCACGAGCGTTCCGAGCGGAAAGTGGAACCTATATATTGGAAGCTTTCGTTGCTGCTGCCATTTCATTTTTTTAAATGCCGCCAGGTAGCGCGGGCAACAGCAGGCGACGGTTTTCGGAAGTTGATGGAGTATATTATTTGCTTACGTAACAACCAAGCATCCGTGAATTTTTTTAATAAAGAAACACTGCAAATATTACTAATGCGTTGATTTTCTGCCTTATATTTGCGTACTGCCTTGTTCTTGTTCAACAAAGTTGACAAGTATGAACAATAACACCGGACCTAGACGTTTAGATTTTGCTGTGGGCATATAAGACTATTTCGCAGTTTCTGTTTCACTTTGGCCGGGTGGCTGAATCCAATCACAGACAGGCAGACAGACAGACTAAAATTTCTGCGTTTAAGTATCCCAAGAAAGACTATCGTATTTAATACAGTTGCTTTATCTGGGTGACTGCTCTCCAACACACTTTACCGGAGCCAGTAGAATAACGTATGGGTATTGCTCTTTGGCCCGCCTTCGATCGCACAAAACAAACCAACTAACGGCGCATTTCCCAACCAAGACAGCACCAATGCTCACACGTGCTACCAATGATAAAGGCTTAGAAGGCGTCAGGAAGACAGTGACCTAGGCGCGATCAGCGGAAAATTTACGTCTTCCAGCCTGGGTCACAGTGTCGCAACCGAAGCCACCGATGGTTGCGTCTGCGGAGTTGCTTATTGTGACATCCAAACGAACAAGAGGTTCTGCTATTCCAGTTATTGTTATTGTTTTGCCTTTCTTCTTAGCGGGAATGTTGTTTATGGGACCTTTCACCTCCGTGTCCTCCAACCAATAGGTTCTGAGAGAGACGCCCGTTCGCAAGCAATGACTCTTCCCCTCTGCCTTTGGATTCTCGTTGGGTTTTTCGCAGACCCCGGGGGTACCCGGTCAAGCCATCTCTCTCCTTTTTGTTCAACTCTTCTTTCCGCAGGGGCCATTGCTTCGAATCCCAGATGCAGATCGCCTTTCTTTTCTTCCGCTTCTGTGGTTAACGTGAGCGTAGAAGCGTGCCCAGACTCAACATTGCACAACTGTTGCTGAATTATTTTGCTCATAATTTCAATAAGAATACTCATTGGAGGTGCGGGGCACGACAGGTTACAGTTTTACGTCTCATGCGGGTATGAGTAAGGTTTTCAATGAATTGATGCATTTATACACACTCCAGCGATCTCCCTGCCCAGTCCCTCAGTACGTTTACGCCACGAGGAAAAAGTTAAAATATTTCAGAGCCCGGCAGCGACGACATCTGCTCGGAGGAAAAATAACCGTACAAACTGTGTAGCACCGGATATACATCTGGATGTCTATGCGGTAGCCGCACAGAATTTATCCAGTGGTAACCACATAGCGAACTTGCAGCGACATATCTGAGCTGCGCACTCATGAAGCCATATTCAAGGATCCATATATGTACGTGCACATTACCGCTTCATGGACACTAGCAGAAGCAGTTTTTATACCGAAGTTTTTTAGGCCTCTCTGATGACGACGTTGAACCAAAACGCACTGTAGTAAAGCCAACTTCCTCTGACGATGATCGGGATCAGGGATGAACTGACAGGCGGCTGGAATGCGAACCTCTATCTGGTCTAAAGCCAGTGTCTTCAAAATCTAAAGTGTATGTCCACAATCCAAATTATTACGCCAAAAACGCACTCTAAGAAAGCCAACGTACATACTAGGTTTCCACGAAGGCACATCAAGCGCATCAAGTAAAAAAATCCCGTGCCATCTCCACTAACGTGAATCCTGGGGAGGGGCGAAGCATGCCGTGTATGAGTGTATCCTTGGCGTCTTGGCGGTTTTGCCAACGGAGATGAAACCACATGGGGTTAGAGGTATACAGCTTTGCTGTAAACGTCTCTTGTCTTTGCAGAACGAACCTCTGTAGCGCGAGGCGTAAACGAGTGTCTCTGTGTTTTTTAGTGCGCGTTATGAAGAGCTCTCCAGCGCGAGGCGTAAAGTAGTGTTCGCGTGTTTTTTCAGTGCGCCTTATGTTCTAGCGTGAGGCGTGCAGCAGTTTATCGGTGGTTTTGTACCGTGACTACCTGCGACTGACGACGATGACGACGACAGGGGTCTCCAACAGTCCAAGCTCCTAAGGGGATTCGCCCCTAAATACTCTTCCCGCGGTCGGAACCAAACCTGGTTTGCTCGCGTCATGAAGCTGACGTATATCCGGTTGCTCCCTTCCGACACGTTCGGAAAAGTTTGGAATTTGGACTTTAAGTTTGACTCAAAGTGCATGGGAGTAACCTTGGCGTTTTAACCATCTTACTATTTAAAAGGGACTTTGATTTTTGCTTTTATTCTGTGATGCTTCCGCTGTCTCCAAGCGTAGCGTTTTATTGCATTCGGCGTTGCCAAACGTGATAACGTGTAGGTCGCCTTTTTACCAATGACCAGAGAATTCAGCCACTGCTTTATCCTTTGGAGGTGTTACCAAGATATATTTATGTCATTCTTTTTAGATTGAACTTATGTGCAGTGAAAGGATAACCAACTTGTATGCGTGGTATCCACGTAATTTACAGATAACACTTTTTCTCTTTACACTTTACATATTTGGAAAAACTACAGAAACCAAGGCTGTTTAAAACTTGAAAAATCGAAATGAATCCTAGCCACAAGATCATGAAACTAAAATAAAGGCACAGAAGAATAAAAAAAGGACCGGTAAAAAGTGCAATGTTTCATTTCTGAGCCAAAGCGCGGTTCCGAAATTTATAACTTTCGTAGAGAGCATAACGACAACATCCAACAAAACATAAACACCACTACACCATCTTTGTTTAACTGTAATGCTTTTAACCAGCAATAAAAAGGAATAGGCAACCCAGGCAAAAAAATACAGGATAAGAAAGCAACACCTCTTCAGTTTCCATTATGTAAGCCTGTAACTAAAACTAGTAACAGTAACTGGAGTAACTATTTTGTGGGCCTGCCTTTCAAGGCGACACGCTCAGTGTAGACTGCATGGACGTCATGAAGTTCACCCTAATGGGAGGGGATGGCTATCATTTAACAAATACAAGAAATTTCGTGCACGAACCTAACGCAGAAAGAGTTCCTAGAACGTGTATCCGCAACCACCTATTTTGAAACAGGGATGTCGCTAGTGTTACGCCGGGTACAAAACGAAGCAAAATTCAGTAGCGAAACAATAATTCCCCAGGGTGGTAGCGAAACGTGGCGGGAGAACATGTGGTAGGCAGTGTCTAGCCATACAGCCATGTCAGAAAACAAAAACGAAACAAGAATAAGCGTCTCTTTGCGTAACCGGAAACACCTTGCTCCCCCTCGAATGAGCAAAAAGCCGATGGGAGGCCGTCCGGAAAGACAAATTCTTATCGGCCTCAAGGGTAGAAGGGTGTCAACGGTGGTATGAACAAAGTGGAGTGTAGGCGGCTCGCACGTTTTCGGAGATGCCCTCCTCTAGTCATCATATAAGAAAAGATACCGGACTCGCTTTGCTCCCTTCCTCCTCAATCCCCTTTTCACCTCATTCCCCGCGCCAACCCAGCTTCCCAGCCCTGCCCCTCTTAATGCACACGCGTAAGAAAAATACGTTCCGCTGCTTTCACCGCTGCGGAAACGTTCGGTGCCTGATTTTGTACGCAAGTTAAATGAAAGTTCCAAGGCGGCTTGATCGGAAAGTACGTAGAAACAAAAGATAGAGTAAAAAACGAGTTAATCATGCAGTTGCTGCAAACGTTCTGAGATCCCTAATTTCGGATAGTGGCATTTGCTCGAGTATAGCACAGTGTTGCCTAACGTGCTTGTCCATGAAGAGGGTAGAGTAATAAAAATTTCCCCACGGTTGTTGTGTGTGCACTCAGCATATTTATTGGCTGAAAGAAATTATTGTCATGCGCCTCCATATCACCGATGTTGCCCTCCAACAAAAAGCAACATTATTGCTTACAATCGCTGCGAAGTGTACGACGGTGGACATAAACTTCTCGTAAAGTTGCGTTTTATATCGGATGCAGCGTTCTCAGATCACAGTTAAACCCTGACGTTAAGCCGTTGAAATAAGTTTTTCGCTTGCAGTGTCCCTTGCTTTGAATCAACCAGTTCTTGTCCAGGCTTCGCATCCCTGACAGAGCTCTCCGGTTAGGAAGTCTTTATGACTACTTCAATTTTGTAAGTTTTGACGGCACATTAGGCTGCGCTTCTGCATCTACACTCGACGTCTTTATCGTTTCTAGAAAAGGCATTGGGTAACTTGGCTGATTTACGATTTTTCATCAATGCGCACAGTGCCTTGTGTCTGCTTAATACGTTGGGGACCTGCTCTTTACGGCATGCTAAAAAATAAGGCCCACTGCGGTTGCATGGAAGAACTTTTTACTTGTATGTTGGCTAAACCCAGCCACCCCGCCCAGGCACACACCACCAGTCCCTCAGGAATCCAAGATTCGAGTCCCCCGCACCTGCCTCCGCGTGGCATTAACCCCCACCGACATGCGTCACCTCGCGCCATCTTTCGGGCGACCGAGTCCCGAAGTCTCGCGGCCGGTGGTCGCCAGGCGGGCGACGAGGGCTTGGTGAGAGAGCCCGCAGCTAGGGTCGCTGAAGCTGTCCCCATGACCTGACTGTAAATGATACATACGTGTCAGCTGATTAAGTTTGCTTGGCGAAATTAGATTACTTCTATCAAAATATGATTAAGAAAAGATCAGTTTATCGCAACCTAGGATCGAAAAATTAAACCAAACTCCGCTACAAAACACCCTTATTTTTGGTCCTCACGGATGGGATTTATTGTAGTCAATACAACGATTTTACCATATTTTTTGAGGCTAAGCAAAACCGGCTCAACGCGTGCGTGTGCGGGGGCACGCGTGTGTGTGCGTGCGTGTGTGCGTGAGCGTGTGCCTGGGTGCGTGTGCTTGTGCACCCGTGTGTAAAAGCGTGTAAGTGTGTGTGTCTGTGTGTGTATGGTGGGTGGGTGCATCTATCAATACATCTGAATTTATGTTTGTATGTAGTATGCACCTATGTGCGTGTTCAAATATGTATGTATGTATGTATGTATGTATGTATGTATGTATGTATGTATGTATGTATGTATGTATGTATGTATGTATGTATGTATGTATGTAAGTATGTATGTATGTATGTATGTATGTATGTATGTATGTATGTATGTATGTATGTATGTATGCATGCATGTATGTGCTTATGTCTGTGTGCATGTATGCCAGAGCCTCATTACAAGAACTATTTGCTAGATGGGAAAAGAGAACCGTATAAGGCACCGGTGTTTTTGCTTTAACTTTACTATGCAAGTATCGGAAGCACACTCAAATCTTTGAAATAATACTGTAAACTTATGCGCCTGCTTCGGTCCACTGGCCAAGCCAATGAAAACTATGGAAGCGGATCACCAAAGAGAACAATTTTATTTTAATAATATGATTAGTTTGTTTCCCGAATTTAAACAGTTGAAACTTTAGCCACAACAACATGCGGTAGAGCTCGCTTTAAAGACATAATCTATTTTAACTCTTTTTTGATAATGCCCACGAGGAGAACCATAACGCGCCTAAACAAGTGTTTTACTTCTTGTAGATTTATACTGGGCAAGGTGATGTCGGCAGCCCGCATGCACGGCAACCTTTGAGCGGCTGTAACAATATACCGCCAGAGCTGGTTCAACTTATTTCGCTAGCTTCGGTTTCTAGAGATTATAAATGAACAATCACAGGAATTTTCTTGAGGATGGTAAAACCACCTGAGAAGCGTCACTTAACACCTGCTATTGTGTGTGACATTAAATTACGCCCTAGTCGCAAGGGTGGTAATTCTTAAGAGCGGTTAAGGGCCACACGAATCCGCGTGGTGGAGGCAGAAAATCCAGAGCCCACGTGACTGCGTGCCTCGTGGCCGACCGCGTAGCACCCACGGGCGTAGTGTCTTTAGCAACAAGAAAATAGACAGTTTTAGAATCACGCACGCACCCGTACGCAAACAGTTAGCGAACGCTATTACTTCGCGTCGTTCTCACTGCGCATGTGCCGTACGATCAGCCGCTTCTACGTTAGCGGACGGAAGACGAGCGGACGCTATTTCAGCGAAATAGTGCGCGTACGTGAGGCCTCGTGTGTGTTTGTGTGTGTGTGTGTGTGTGTGTGTGTGTGTGTGTGTGTGTGTGTGTGTGTGTGTGTGTGTGTGTGTGTGTGTGTGTGTGTGTGTGCGCGTGTGTGTGTGTGTGTGTGTGTGCGTGTGCGTGTGCGTGTGCGTGTGCGTGTGTGTGTGTGTGTGTGCGTGTGCGTGTGTGCGTGTGGGTGTGTGCGTGTGGGTGTGCGTGTGCGTGCGTGCGTTTGCGTGAGTGCGCGTGCATGCGCGTGCGTTTGCGATGAAATGCGAAGTTGTGCTTCTGCGGTGGACAGTGCTTCCCATGCTCTGGATTATCTTTTTCGAATGGCGTACGACTCAACCTCGCTTTGGGTATTTATAGTGTGCGTGGCTAAAAGCCTTCTCGTCTTACGCGCCAGAGTTAAATGACTTGCTGCTCGACCCCGCAAACCGCGCTCGAGGTGAGTGCCGAATTTACGACGGGTAGGAGGAGGCAACCGATCGTCTGTCAATCGCGGTTCAGACTTGCAACGCATGTCGTGACATTGTGTTCGTTCGAAACGCATCTCTGGTTTGTTTTGAAGTTGAATAAAATGTATTCGTCAAACCCGGGCATTCGGTTCAGGGCGTTCTATGCGATTTTATGAAATAGGTTCCGCGAGACTTCAACGTTTTCTTTATAGAACGTACTCAGGTATGAGAATATTCACGTCGTGCTATGGCCGTGTTTAAATCAATACTAACGGGAAAGCATTTCTTTGCCCTTCTTTGGATAATCGTAAAATGTCCAAGCACTCCAGAACTCCGCTAGCAGATCAGCCGGCGAGTAATTTCGCAATACAATCGACAGATGGCACCGTATGCATTGACGTGTCGCTACGCAAAACTGATGAGACGCTCTACTAAAACTCCCCTCGCGGTGTTTACGTAGCGGGACGCAAAAATTTAGCGTTTAGCGTACGCAAAGGCAACAAACGCTGTACTAAAACTCTGTAATATGGAGCGCATGTGAGCGGGTGGGTCGAGGCTACCGCCCATCGTCATCCAGGCTTGCGCGCGGGCTTACGCCACATAAGAAGCTGCCGCTTTCGTCGTCGTTGTCGAGTAGCGACCGGCGCGCCACTGGTCCGCCGCGCTCAAAACGATGACGAAGAATCTGTCAAGCCATTCCTTCACAATCGACTCGTGGAGACGGCCACCGGACGAGATGAAGAAGACGTGGATGTCTAACGGAACGAGGACGCACTGCAAGAGAATTTGCCCTACGCTGCTGTGCCATCCGCAGACGACGATTGCTACTGAAAAAAAAACACTGCACATGCTTTCATGGCTTTTGCATTACAGTGCCTTGAAAAACGGCTTTGCACTGCTGGGGTCCGACTGCTCCTTCACTCTCGGGATCCGCTGACAGTTTGGGGAGAAGCTAAGTCTACCTCAAAGCTCTGCTGTTTCTCTAGCCTTGCAACACTATTGCAAGCTGCTGCAATTTGGGGGGGGGGGGGGTGGCTTCAATTCGTAGCATAGCACTCATTCTTGTTTAACACACTGAACTGTGCGTTCCGCGTTTCTTCAAAACAGCATGTGCGCCTATCTCTTTGCGTTGGTTATAAGATGCTTTCATGCTATGGAAAATCTTGTTCGGCAAATAAATGCATTGAGTATCCTCTTATCATGAATGCAAACAGCCGATGCTTATTAAAAGCTGCTTGTAAAACCAGCACTTTCTATACATAGTTGCAATCACTTGATCACATCAGCTATTTCATCTTATTCAACAATTATCTTGATCACAATATTTTCATCCGCCAGAGGAATTTCTATGGCCCCGTGTCGTGATGCTGTTATTTCGTGCGTGAGAGTGTGAAAGTTAAGGCTGTTTCTTAGTAAGTTGAACCACACAATCCAGTATAATTTTAACTAATTCCAAGGCCGGCATACCATACGGAAATTTCATAACCTATGTGTACGTTCTGGAGGCTAGGCATAGCTTGCACATCAAAACTACATCGCCGGGCAATCACTCAGGTGCGTGTTGATCTGAGATTCCCTACATGTCGTGAATCGAACGATAAAAATGGATATGAATTAGTACAACTGTCGCCTAACTACTTATAAGATTACGAGAGTCTTTGTCACGGTGCTATGCTGCCTCTGCCACAACTACCATGGAAACACCTTTGCCAAACTCTACTTTGTCCATACATCATTACCAAAAAGCCACGTCAAAATTTCTACCTACAAAGCTCCACACGCGGCGCACAGTACACTCTGCACCCCATTGTGCGCGCCCACGTTCACGGCACATATAGCACCTTAAAGTGACGTGCATTCTGACTACATTTAACTCCTAAGAAGCTACCACTCCGGTCCGTTAGGATCCAGCAAAACCTTTGCTTTTAATTAAGCGGCTGGGCGTAAAAAGGTAAAAAACGCGCGGGATAGCATTTTTTTTCCTTTAATAAAGTTACTTGTCTGTCTGTATGACTCAGTGGTTCTGCCTCGGAATGAAACAGCGAACAAAGTATATACCGTATTTACTCGTGTAATGATCGCACTTTTTTTCAAAAAAATTTGATGCAAATTTGGGGGTGCGTTCTTTGCGCGGGGTAAAATTTCCACTAAAAACTTTGAAGCCCGTAAAACGCAAGCAAGGTGCGGGTCAAAACGTTGACGATAGGTCCCATGAACGTCATAAGAATAATAAATGAAAAGATAATAAAAACTCCGCACATCGCCGCCGGCCGCTTTGCAAAGTGACGCAAAATGCAGTGTTTTCATGAATTACGAAACTCTCCGGAACGAGTTTGCTGCGAGATGACAATAGGGCAACCAATTCGTGGCTTCCGCTGTCACAGTGCAGGACATCACAACAGACATAGGGGACGAAGCAGCAAGCTGGGCGCATTTTTTTTCTTTGTCGCGTGAGTACACTATGTGCATTTTAGGAGAGTATCTTCCTCATCAATATTCAACGCATGCTTGGCAATATCGCTGATACGGGCAAGTCTGGGAGAATAACGTAGTCATGTGCGCTTTGAAAAGGAAGGAAACAGAGGTAAGCACGATCATCGTCAGCTTGACCTGGCGCACATTCGACATACTGCTGCGGCAAGTTCAGGGTGCGTTCATTGCGCGGGAAAGTAAAGAAAAATGGAATTTTGAAGACAAACTTCTGGGGTGCGATCATTACGTGAGTGCGATCATTATGTGATTAAATACGGTACACTTGGCCTCTTTTGCAAACAAAAATTATGAACTGCGTCCCTCCGGAAGAAACAGTGCGCGCGAAGCTTGATCTCAGTGCAAAAAGATAAAACGAAATAAATCGAAACGCAATGACCGCAAAATTAAAACAAAAAACTTCTGCGAAAATCAAACAGTGGAGACCGGAACAAAAACACAAAACCATCGATCGACCGAACTGAAACTCTTATTTTGCTGGGTTTTAGCCCAACAAAATGTTCGGTTGTTTCCGATCATTCTTTTGCGATTATCGGGAATGTTTACGTCCTTCAATGGAAGAGCGAACCACACGCCACGCTAGAAAGTGAACTGCCGCACGAGAGCGAACGACCCTGGCTGGAAAGTGACGTGATGCGAACGACGACGCTGGTTAGCTCCCATTGTGTCGTAATATAGCGCGACACTTGTTGCATCTAGCGCGACATATACAAACGGCAAGCTCCAAAAATATATCTCACAAGCTCCAACAGGGATACAGAAAGCACTTTATCCCTGGCCATTTCCCCCCCGTGTGTACTTGCCGAACACTTCGAGGGCATCATCATCATCATCATCAGCAGCAGCAGCAGCAGCATCATCATCAGCAGCAGCAGCAGCAGCAGCAGCATTTCTTCTTCTTCTTCTTCTTCTTCTTCCTCTTCTTTTTCTTCTGCGTCATTGGAGCACGTGGAGAAAGTTGCCTTTGCCTCAGGGAATTCCGCAGCACCGACGCGGCAAGCGCCAAATACAAGATTTGCTTGAATAATGGTCGAATAACAACGTATGGCGCGGGCAACGTATTTAATGGCGGTGTTCAAAACGCTGGACCCGTTCTAAGGGCAAAAATGGGGATAACTTATGACGGCAGGCTCGCCAGCCGACTAACGGATGGAGGAAAGGGTGCCAGACATGTAGGTTAAATTAGATTTCCAGAGGTATCAGGTGCGTTGAGAAAATACGAGGCAACAACTATAAAAAAGAGGACCACTTCAACAAATGAATTTTACGGACTCATAGAACCAAGGTGCCTAGGACAGCATCTTCACATTTTCTTGATTGATAAAACGTGAACAGAACACTAAGAGAGAAACAGACGCCCCACTGCGAACACCATGATCTCTACCCGCCAGCCCACCCCTCACTTTCAACAAGGAAGATGGCTTGTGACGGCACCTTTAAGCTAACACCCTTCCGTGTCGCAAATACCTTCATTGTGTATGCGCTGATTAGCAACAATCCCCCCTATGCCCCTCTCTGAGGAGATGACGACACCATCGGCTGCAGTATGCGCGCGTGTCCCCAAAACGTTTTACCAAAGTCAACGGGAGGCGGCGTTGGGCGGCTTTGGCCACCATGTTCAAAAGGTTCTGGTGGAACGGGCTGCCAAAGTCATGGCCGGACTGCGCCAAGTAGTCACCACCCGCCCCTACATTGCGCACTACAAATTAAGTTCATTCATCCTCCTCAATACAAAGGCACCAGGATAGTGTGATCGCACTATCATGCATCACCCGGAGCACTCTTCGAATCCCTCCTCCACTATCATCGCAGTATGGCCCACAGTCATCAATTCTTATTTCTGGCATTCCTCAGCGAAATACGCTACCTAATATATCCTCCTACATACAGAAAAGATTATTTTTGTGAAATACCAACAAGACGAATTTCGTTGATTGATAGATCGTAGCGTTTATTGACCAGTTTAGGGGAAATTGTAGCGTAGCGTTTAACGCACCGACGCAACGGAGGCGGCGAGGCGCGCTGTATTGGAGGGCTCCGGATTAATTTCGATCACCTGGTGATCTTTAACGTGTTCCGAAATCTCGTACACACGGACCGTCTTGCTTTCCGCCTCCATGAGAAAAGCGTCCGCCACGGCCGGGAATCGAACCCGTGTCCTCGTGCTTAGCAGCACAACGCTTTAGCCACTGAGCCACCGCGCTGGCTAAGCCGGATTTCGTAAATCTGAAGATAAAACATCAGATTGGAGGGCTTCAACTAGACTCTTTATCACTTGGGTGCTGTCGGCCGAGCTTGTTCCCGCCAGCAGAGAAAGCATCCAGGCGAAAGCGATAACGCTCCATCCACGACGGGGTGCTTCTCCTCAGCTTCCCGTTCTCCATCCCCAACCTGGCGCACAAGACGACGCCGTCTACACCCTCGAGAGACCCCTATCTCAGAGCCTTCCGCCCTCTTAAAACATCTCCACTCCCCCCTCTTACCAAAGCACTCCTTCGCTCCGCGAGTGCAACCAGTCTGCTGTGCATATCGGAAGCGCGCGTGTGCTGGCGGCACGTTGTTTATATAACCCTCACGTTCACCCGGTTCTCGCGATGCTCGCCGAGCGCTGTTCCGCGCGTTTTGCTCGCTTCGGGTTTATTTCCCGGGTTACAACGCAAGCAGCCGGTGACGACGAAGATGAACGGTGGGGTAAGAAGGCCTCGACTGCTGGAGGGGAAACTGGCGGTGGTGTTTAGAGGAAAAACGACACAAAAGAAAGGAGATAGAAAAACTACATTTTGAGCTGGCAAGTGCCGCTCAAGAGCGCCGCAATATTCACTCGTGTGCTTTTTCGTTTGATATTTTCCTTTTGAGTTGCGCTCGAAAGAAATAAGGTAACGGGAAAAGGCGTTCAACGACGATCATGCCCAGCCCAACGTGCGCTAAGCTGGAACTTGTGTTCAGGCGCGGTGGTGGCTGGACGTGATGCGGCGGCGCTTCAGAACGCGTCAGCCCATCTTCTTGAAAGTCTTACAAGGATAAAGAGAAGAAGGTGATGAAAGGTAAAAAACTAGAAAACAAAACTAACGTGCCGACGAACAAAGTAGGGAGTAAAAAGAAAAAAAAGAGAGTGGCCTGCTCCTATCAGCGCCGGCACTCTCGGCACCTCTACGTCTCTCGCTTGAAGATGTACTTCACCTCTAACCCTCCCGCGGTGCTCCTTCCCCTCCCTCTCACATTTTTTTTGCGAACTTTCTCAACATATTTGCTCTCACCATTTTGTTTCGCTCCAAGACAGTGTTCGCAACGACGCACACGTGCCCACCCACCATGAGTTCTCCTTTCGGCGTTCCCAGTTTCACAACGGCTTTTTGTTCCCTACTTCCCCTTTTATTTTACCAGGTTCCATTTATAGTTTTCTTCCCCCCATGCAGGTTCTACTTTTTCTTCGCTTCTTTTTACCCCCGTCGAACGTATCGTTTTCCTATCTACCGCACGTTTTACCCCTATCTGGTCCGGCCTGGGGAATTTTTTTTTGTTTCTGCGGTGTTAGCGGGTTTTGTTCCATATCTTCCCCTCTTCTTCCCGCCAATTCTCCACTTTCGATGGATTTGAGCCTTGCTGTGCTGTTTTTCTTTCCCCGATATATTCCTGTTCAATTTGAAGCGCACTTCCTTTTTTTTGTTTCCAGCGTACATTTTCACAGCTCGCTCTTCCTTTCGTCCAGGCTACTCTCACTCGACGTTCTTTGCCTTCTCCATCCTGGTTTCTTCGTTGTTTTTCAAGTATAGTACTTTATTGATACCCACCATTTTTCTGCCAAATACGCCAAAAACGCCTGCGGGCACAACCTGCTCCATTTTCGTTTCCCTTTTTTTCCCTTAGCAGGCACGGCAGCATCCCTTTCCAGACGGTGTTTCTTTCAACACCAGTTCTTTCAGCCTACATTCCTGGAGGCGTCCTTCGTGGGTAGCCTTGTCTTCGCTTCGGCTTAAGGCCACCCATCTTTTCATCTATCTCTCTGCTTCCCGAAAGCTCGTAATCTTTAATAGGATTTTTTTTTCTTTTGAACCAGTGTACTTTTGATGGAATCCATCTACCAGCGCGCACATCATCGTACCTACGATTTCAGTGGTCGCCTTAACACAGGTAATGTATTTCTAACACTGGATCACGAAAGGGAATGCTGACTGTATTTTGTATTCTTTAGACGGCACACACATTTTCAACCCACCGTCTCAGAAATATAAAATCCCAGTTGTTCACGTTGATTTTAGAGAGAGAGCTCTTTATTAGAAGAACGCAGAGAGGTCTACTGGTATGCATTCGCCTACATGATACTCTGCGGAGATGGGGCGAAGGGAATAAAGGCCCTAAAAAAATCAGGGCGAAAGAGAGGGGAAAAAGAAAGAGTGAGTGAGTGATCGAATAAACTTTCTTTAGCCGAGATTCAGGCGCTTATGGTTGGGCGCCCGCCCTGTGGGGGGGCCTCTCTAGTCCGGTAAGCCCTGATCTGCGGTGGCTGCCCTAGCCCTCTACACCATGCTTCGCTGGACTGAGAGGTCAGCGCTGGCCAGCTGGCCCGCCCACTACTAATACGTTGGGCGAAGATTTGGGGTTCGGGATGGTGTTTTCTGACACTCTCATACCATGTGGTACAGGGTGCCAGGTTAGGGACAGAAATTACACGTAGCGTAGTAGAAGGTGGGGTACAACATGACATGGAGGATAGTGGGGTGAGGATATGAGTTTGTCTAAGGTCGGCGAAAGGCAGTCGCCTGTAGAGGTAAAAATAAGGTAAGAGGGAGTGTTGCGCGGGTTCCGTAAAAGTGCAGGTAGTCTCACAGCTAGGGTGATAATGTATAGCTCTACATTGTCTCGGCGACGCCGATGCCGTGTAAATATTGAAACACTGCATGTAATACTTTCCGTTTGGATAATGGAGATGACCATAATCCAAGAAGAGGTTTCAATGACAGAAGTCGGTTGTTCAGGCACTCGATCTTCTTGGCGAGGCGGTTCCTTTCCTGGCTGTACGCCGGACAATCTAAGAATATGTGTTCAGCATTTTCTGGCTAACCACAGTTGTCACAATAAGGGTTTGTGGCTTCAACGAGGCGATGTCGGTAGGAGTTCGTAAGTGCTACGTTGAGGCGTAACCAATGGTAAAGCGTCTCAAGTCGACGTGGGATTCGCTCTGGGGAGCCTCATTCTCAGGTCAGAGTCTATATGGTACAGAAAGAGTGGTGAGTTTCGGGGGAAGAGCAAAGGCAGTTTCGTTCGTCTAAGGAAAGCTGCTTCGCTAGCGCTGCAGCCTCGTGCTTTTAAATGAAAATATTCCCTACATTGCGCAGTTGTGACCCCCTGCGAGCCGCTTCATCCGCTTTCTAGTTACCGAGAATGCCACAATGTGCGGGTATTTTTATCCAACGGAAATGAATGGGTTCCAAGCTAACCCGTCGGCCATCGACAACATCCTTGCTGTCGTGGTGTCCCTAGGAGAGGGATTACACCACGGACACATACCAACAGTGGTTTATCGAGGCATAAAGTCGGCATTGTATTCGGTCTCTCGTACAGCCATTCTAGAGTCCCATGCTGCTCGTGGTCTTGGTGGGAGGCTGTATGCATGCATTTCAAGCTACTGGAACGGCGAGAGCTTTTTATGAGCACACCGGAAGGTCCCAAGTCGTGTTGGAGTATAAAGAAAGGGATACCTCAACCAGCTGTTTTCAGTCCTCTTTTATTTAACGGTACACTAACCGCGCCGACAATATCGGCATTTGGAGTGGAGCAAGGTCACGTCTACATACACAACAGAGGCAGAAGAAAGATAAAAAAGTATATCTGAATACCTTGCAACAGTGGGCCTCCACCTCTCACCTGAGAAGAGCGTTGTCATGGCATTCACCGGCAAGCGGATGACTCAGTACCCATTATTCCTTGGGGGCTGTTGCCTGCATGATGTGCGCACTCAAAGATACCTTGGGATAACCATGGATCTAAACCTCTCCTGGGCCTCTGAGGTTTGGAGTCTACGTACTCACATTTCCTCGGCGGCGCACGTCATTGAGTAACTTGCGGGAAGTCAATGGGGCAGTGGCTGTCGATCGATGGTGCTTCTCTCCAAGGTTTATGTCGATGGCTTGCTGTGTTACAGGCTGCCTGTTTTGCAGCGGCTGTCGACCACAAGAAAAAGCAGATTGATGGGGCAAGAAATATTGTATGTGAATCGGACTTGGCCTTCCTAGGGGCTCTTCCTGCACTGGTACTGTGGCGGAGGCTGGTTGCTTGCCCTTAGGTGTTATTCGGCTGAAGGGAACAATTCGAATATAACTGAGGTATTGATTGCACAGAACAACCAATTCTTTGACCCGTGTTGTACAGCGCAACGAATGTTCCAGCTTCGCAGAGATGATAAACTCTGTTAACATATCTGTACCATCCCAAGCGCGACCAACCGTGCAGTCTGATTTCCCCTCCTGGACTCTCTCACCCATGTGATTAAAACTCAACATACTTGGTGTCAACACAAAGCAAACTCTCCCTCAAATTTACCTCCTTCAACTCGCGCTTGCCCACATCAGTGTCCGTTATTCACATATGGCCCACATTTTACTGAAGGTTCATCTACACCTCACTGTAGTTCATCTGGCGTCTGCGTTTTGTCAACCGGCTAAGCACTCTCCTACCGCCTTGAACGTGCCACCTCATCCACGACGGCCGAGCTTCATGCAATTAAGCTTTCCGATACATTCGTCGTCACCCACCGGCACAATGAAATATATTCACGGGTTCGAAGACACCGCTGTGAACCCTACCGCACGCCAGCTGCTACAGCCTTCACGACCATGTTTCACGCCACATCACCTACCTGCACCATCTAGCCTACGTCGCCGGGCATTCTGTGACCATACAATATCGATTTTAGCGCCAATACGCTTTGTTGGGTTACCGAAACGTAACATTAGTCTGTCTGTCTGTCTGTCTGTCTGTCTGTCTGTCTGTCTGTCTGTCTGTCTGTCTGTCTGTCTGTCGGTCGGTCTGTCTGTCTGTCCAGGCTGAAGAAACCAAGCTTGAACAGGAACTCCGTGTTGGTAAAACCACCACCCTCACTAGAACTGCTACCATGGCTAATGCATGCCAACATTATTCAATACAATATAGCTTCAGGAATACTGGAGGCCAAATATACGTACATAACCGCGAGCACCAGCCTTCTTGTATTACTGAACAGATGTTGTACCAGGTTTTACAATGCGTCAAAATGTGTTAACTTTTTGTTACCGCAGGACATTGACCGACTTTTAAGAGTTTCAGAAAACTTTTTTTGTGTGCGAACCATATTGGTTAGGTACATAAAGAAACTGTAGTTGTTTGAAGGCCCTTTACAACAACTTCACCTTCACCTTCTCCTTCATCGCTGCTCAAAGAACGCTGTGACTTGGGCCGTCGCTTACGTAAGGCATTATTTTGTAATTCCGACTGAGTAACCGTACCGCACTCCTATTGATATTCATGTTCCTCTGTTGTTCACTGTTCCGAGAAATGATTACAAAAACTTTCTAACGTCGCCAACCTGCATGCTTTTTGGCGCACGTGCAACGGGAATGACGTATCCGATGGCAGGGAAGGATGGAAATAATTTTGTCAGAGAGAGAGAGAGAGATAGAGAGGTAGATAGATAGAGAAAGAGGGAGAGAGAATGGTAAAGGCACGCAGCTTGCTGCACAAGATGTATAGGAAAAATAATATGATGAATGTGATGATGGTGACTATGATGACGATAATGTGCATGCTTGCCTCGCCTTGTTTAGAGAGAATGATCAAGTCCTGTACTTCGCAGGAACATCAGTAGAGCTCTTGTTGCTTGGAATATTCATTTTATAATTTGACCAGCCGACTAACACGTCACCTACTTTCAGTAATCCAGAGAACGGCCGGCTCTGTGACACTACGACACGGCTATAAGCAATCCAAGAAAGTGTGTGAACTGTCCGCTGCGCGTAGAGCTGTGGCAATCACTTAGCGTAGTTGTCGCCACAATATATAACATGTGTTATAGATGTGTGGCACTGATACTTGGGACAAACCGGGAGGTGCCTGCACACCAGGATGTCAGAGCACCAGCGCTTCATATCGCTTTTATTTGGTGGAGCTTGATGGTTAATAGCGTTTATTTTTGTATCAGGGTTATTGGCTACCCATGGTAGTTGAAGCCTTCTCTGTATTCTTCTTTCCCGAGCATTTTATTCATTTCGGCTAAGTACGCCTCGGAGTGGTTTGAAGCTTTTCAATGTAAACTCGTGCTGGTCATGTCATACAAAACTTTTCACCAAAATAACAGCCACACGATGCGTGTCAATTTGCACGATTGATTGTTAATGAGTTAGAATCCCCTGAACAATTCTCCGACAGATTTATAATTTTTTAATCAAACAAAAATGCCGACGCCCATTTTGTGAATCGAACTCTGGACTTTGTGGTTCTTTGCGCAAGGCCTTGCCCACTGAGTCACATTGAAGGGTAGCGTTGCATTCCCTTCATCCTGGTAAAAGTGCAAAGGGACAGGAATGTTGAGAACCAGCTTCGCTAAACTGTATTTGTCTACAAAATTCAAGGCCGCTTGGAGCCACAAAATCCTGTCAGCTAAATGCAGTAGCAACTAAGTTGCACCAATGAAGTCCCAAGATACGTGAGCGTACATTCCCTCATTCCAAAGGCTAACGTAAACAGACATCCCTCACGGCCTTGTACATTGTGCGTCCGCCTGTACATCTCATCTCTCCATGTTCCCGTGCACTCACCTATACAGCGCACTGCGGAGAAACGAAAATGAGACAGACGCACGGCCGAGTAAATCCAAGCCAAGCCGAGCCCAGCTGGGATTGCTCGCGAAGCCATCTGTAGAATGGACTACCCTCAAAGCAAAAGACGACCGGAGTGCCTTCCCATGTCGCATTCGACGCCAGATCTCGCCACAAAAGGATCCTTGTGCCGCCCTCGGAGATCCTCGCCGGAGTAGAAGTTGCGTAGGAAAAGAAAAACGGACCGTATGGCTGCT
Organism: Haemaphysalis longicornis; assembly: GCF_048455015.1. Taxonomy (NCBI): domain Eukaryota; kingdom Metazoa; phylum Arthropoda; class Arachnida; order Ixodida; family Ixodidae; genus Haemaphysalis; species Haemaphysalis longicornis. Next base: position 93,261,512 of record NW_027526385.1, read on the forward strand.
ACAAAAACCGCGCGCACAACAGCGAAGGACGATACTTCCCGTCGCGACTTCAACCCGTCCTTTTTTATTTGGTGCTTCATAAAAAGAAAGTAGCGGGGGGCCATCGGGAAGCGGCAAAGACCGCTGCCGCCATCTATCGGCTGGCAGTGAAGTTGCGAGCCTCTCCTTTTCGTTGCTCCTCTTCTCATCTCCCCGGCTGTCGCAAAAAGATGATGGGAAATGCGGGCTTAGACAGCGCGCCTTCCTAGTTTTTTTCATTGCGTTAGCAGTAAGTAAATATAAATACGTAGGAACACATTACTCAGCCAATATCTTCTTCCGGCCTTATTGAAACAGATGAGAACTTCCAAGTCAAGATCAGCGTTCCCCGAGGAGTGGATTGAGACATGACCTCTCACGCATTACATTTAAAGCTGTAATAAAAGGGCACTAATGTGCAAAGGTTCGCGCGCATGTACGCGCCAACACGCACGGACGCAAACGTACTTGAACACAGTCTTTCTTACGGGCTTTGAAGTTCGCCTTCATGTTTATAAGGATTCAGCACCCCCCTCCCCCCCAGAACCCAAGAAAACTTGCAAAAAAAAAGCCTCATCTAAACTCTAAAGTACTCAGAACACCAGAACAAAAAAAAAGAGTGAAAAGCCAAAAGTAAAAAACACAAAAAAGGCGCGCTTTTTTAAGCAATTCGCGGCCGCTTCTACGGGCGGGGCGACAATACAAAAACAAATCTCGAACTAGTAAGGGGCCGAGGCACTTTGAATGTCGTTCTTTAAACCACAGATCCACACAACAAGAATCACAGCAAGGAGACGAGAAAGGACAAAGAGCAGGACAGACCCCCGGCAATGGGAAAAAATCGGTGTGGCCCCATATGGCGGTTACATCCGCACTTTAAAGGGGGGAGAGCGCACAGCAGGAGACAGCCCCCTTCAACGGGACCACTCATTGAAAATAAAGAAAGACACGTTCTGCTAAACTGCGACCGCGAAATTTTTCAAAACGGGGCTTCTTGACCACGTGTCGCGCGTATGTGTTTGTGTATATATATATATATATATATATATATATATATATATATATATATATATATATATATATATATATATATATATATATATATATATATATATATATATATATATATATATACAGAAACGTACGGGACCAGGGATTCGATAAGGACACAAATTAAGGTTGCAGTCGTTTTTGCCAGTGCTATTCGGCTGTTTCCAAAATATTTAATAGTGCCGAATGACGTGAGTTTGTCATGTTTCTTTGATACAGTGATAAATAACCGAAAATATAAGTCGAGAAAAAATCCGTTGTTTTTTCCGGGAGCGGAAGTCGAACCCACATCTCCGCATAAGGCGTGCGGTGCACTGATCCATTATGTTATACCGCAGCGGCTTCTCTCTCGACTTTACAGCGGGGGTTTATATTTATAAGTGCTCTGAGGGCGGACAACTAGCGCCGCGCCTCGACCATCGCGGGACCCGTAGAGCGTCTTTTTTCCAGCGACCACCACTTAAGACGTGGTCGGAGGTCGGGGTTAGCAATTGGCATATCCGAACTGCTGGAGCCTAAGCCCCCGTAATGCATGTAGCAGAACAGAAAGCTACGGGACGAGGGACTCGGTAAGGACACATATCAAGGTTGCAGTCGTCACGGCCAGTGCTATTCAGCTGTTTGAACCCTCTTAAGCTCCCTATGGCACCAAGACTGCCAGAACCGAGGCCCTCGCTATGCATGTAGCAAATCAGAATAGGAAAGGAGGGGCTTGTAGAAATAACACAGAAACAAGGGCTGGAGGTCATGGGTTCGGATCCCACCTGGCGGGCATTTTTTCTCCGCTTTCTTTATTTCTTTCCAAATTATTTGTCTGTTTCAGTGACCTAACAAAACCTCCCTTTTGCTTTCCGAGGTTTTCTTGACTGCCAGCCCTTGTTTCTGTGTTATTTCTACAAGCCCCTCATTTCCTATTCTGATTTGCTACATGCATAGCGAGGGCCTCTGTTCTGGCAGTCTTGGTGCCATAGGGAGCATAAGAGGGTTCTACGCTGGTTGACCACTCTCGACATGTCGTAGACACTCGAGTCACGGCGTGGGGATTAAAGAGAAGGTTCCCTTCACCCCGAGATGTCAGAGTGGCGCTGGCTACCACCCCCAAGCACAGAAAAAAATTAAATTGGCATAAATACCCCAGAAACAGGGGGGAAAAATCGCCCCGCCGGTAGCGTAGTGGTTATCGCACCAGACCGGTATTCTGGAGGTCGTGGGTTCGGATCCCACCTGGCAGGCATTTTATCTCCGTTTTCTTTCTTTCTTTCTTTCTTTCCAAATTCTTTGTCTGTTTCAGTGACCTACCACAACCTCCCCTTTTCTTTCCGAGGTTTTCTTGACTGCCAGCCCTTGTTTCTGTGTTATATATGTATATATATATATATATATATATATATATATATATATATATATATATATATATATATATATATATATATATATATATATACGCACAACTTGAAACAGCCATATATATAAGCGGCAGTATTGAGGAAGGGGTCAAAACGGAGGTTGATAGATGAAAATTGGGAACATGGGATCATGCTTTGCTGGGCTGGTATAAGCTCCGTGGATGCCTACCCCGCCAAGTGGCAGTGGAAGGACGGCCGGCAATAACACACCAGGTAGCAATACTAAGCATGATTGAGCGTTGTGATTGTTCGAGGGCATATGACGTAAGTGCAACGTTCGATTAGGTGCCAATCGCATCTGAGAACCAAAACAGGTCATTAGAATAATTGATTAGAGCCACCACCGGTGTGGCGAAAACTGAGCCAGAGGACGGGTGAGTGTAAAGGAAGGGTTCTAAGACATGGTCGTTGTCTGTGAGGGCCAATGACTGGCTAACAGAGCAACGCTGTAGCCTTTAATAGAAATAAAAACAACCAATTCTATTCTGATTAAGCAAGATGAACGCTCGCATAAAATCGGACATGAACACATGACCCGCCCAAACAATGACAGTACAAACTACACACCCTAAAGTGACGTCCCTTCCAAGCGGGCAATCCTTCTACTTTTTTTATGCCTTCAAGACAGAAACACCCAGTTACAGGTGGTTACGAAGACGTGATTATGCTGTTTTGATGTTTAAGTTTTCTCGTGACAAAAGGACGTTTATGTGTCCCAAAAATAAGTACTGACACTAACTACTGATGAGGACAACATAGATAACGTGCCAGAACGGCATGGTACTTTAAACTGGTTGTTTATTCTTGCGGTACCCTCATCTCACCAGCTATCCTTTCGGAAAATGTTCCGTGAGACGTATATTAACATCAAATGCCGGGAGGCAAAATTTTGGACGAAGGCAAAAATTTGGGGTAGAAAAAAAAGAGAAATTTTATTTGGCCAAAGTATCGCGCATGGTCACCCGAGGATGATGGACGTCGCTGCAAGCTTTACGGGCCTTGGATGCGTCTACAATCTTCAACGGAACGCGCGCTGCACACGTGAAGAAAGGGGCAACGGGAACATGCAGTAAATAGACCGTGTGATTTTTTCGGTGTTTTGGCCTATTTGGGTGAGAATAAAAAACTTGTTTACCTGTTTTTCTTTCTTCCTACTCGGCCGGCCAGTAGAGAATACAGGGTTGGTCAAGGGCTACGAAATATCTAAAAAAAAACACGCCTCTTCGGAACGAGTGCCGTTTGTATAACGCGAACGTCAGACCTCATAAAAAAACTTTGCCGCGACGATATTTATGTCCAGGTGGACGTGTACTTTTTTTTCTGTGCCGGTGAAGAAATATTCGGATACAGAAATTTAGCTCGGGAATTTGATGGTGGAACAGCGCCTGGTGTTTCATAGCGTGATGCATTCGATTGTATGCGTTTGTTTCTTCGTTTGTTTGTTTGTGTTTTTTTGTTTGTGTGTGTTTATCTTTGTTTGTACGCCATTTCAGACCACCAACGGAGATTGAATGATGTCGACAAACAGCTAGCTGCAACACTACTTCCGTAGAGAATTCCTATCTTTGTTCAAGATTTTGCTTCCTGTCAGCCTCCCAGGTTCCTTTGTCGCCTAGTTTCACAGAGTGGGAAGGCTCATAATGTTGTTTACATCCCTTACTGTTTATCGTACACTCAGCAGCGCATTTTTTGTAAGCAGTAGGGATAGGAAAAGAGCACTACCTGCTTTTTTAAAGACGAAAAGATGAGCTGTGAAGTTACAAGGGCCATTGAACGACGAGGTCTTCAAAAGAGAATTTCCCAGCGCTTCCTAATAGCGAAGCTTCTTGCTACTTCTAAAGTTGTAGTGAACTGACGGTGTTCCAGGATACCTTTCAGGATGTACGACAAGGCTGCTTGTTACAGTGAGCCCGCGTAGACCTTCCTAATGAGGTGTTTTTAGGAACAGGAGGTGCTGAAGTGTGTAGGCTCCCTTTGACGGAGTCCTTTCCGGCCTAATTAGGAATGTTATTTTTTAGCTGCGGCGAACCAGTCCTAACTTATTTACGAAACCCTCAAAGTTTGTTACAAAGTCACCCTATTAATGAAACCTACTTTCAAGTGGCCTGCAATATGACCTTCACCGGACCTTCTTTCGCGAAGCCTTTTCTCTGACCGAAAGGCTTCTCTTCCATTCCCGTGTATTTCCGTGGGTGAAGAAGCCGCGTGCAGCCGCTGTTCCGCAAGATCCAGTAGTAACCATAATGTTGTGTCCCCGTTGACGCTTTGTACGCGCAATAGCAAGAAGCAAAGGACTCTCCTATTGCGTATCATATCGCACTCATCAAATGTTTTAGTGACAGTTGGGAAGGCACATAAAGATGGCTGAGATTTGACAGGGCGTTGTGATCACTAAAGACAGCTCAGGCACTTCCCTTATAAACTAAGCTTCAGATTCTCGAGACTTGAAGGTTTTATATTGTGTAAAATATTGATAAAAAAGTCTCAGCGCGATTTCAGTGTGTGTCAAATCGTTTCTTTAAATTTGTAGAACCGAATAAGATGACATGTGCGCGGTGTTCTTGATGTTGTCCTGAACAATTGAAATATGAACACAAATATATAAACTAGCGCACGCAGAAAGGAAAATACTCCTCGATGAGATATAATAATGGCGCGGTGTTGGTATACTTGGAAAGCCACATTCCCCAAATTTACTTTTGTAGCGAAGCCACGCTTCATTTTGACTTGCATAAAAATGAATCGCGCTATTCGTGTGTTCTGGCTCATATTTTTGTGTTCGTGATTGATTTGTCCACGAGTGTACGTGTGACTGTGTCTGCGTGTGAGCGTCTCAGTTCTGATAAGGTAGCTCTTTCAGAGTCGTTATCATGCGATGAGTGATATAAACGTCATTAGTCGTGTTCAGAAAAATGTGTTCGTGTTGTGAAAAATGTACGCCACTACATAATTTCATGGCTCATTCAAGGCCACGTGTACCGGCACTGTGGCAGCATTTGTCACTGCCGTCAACATTCCCAAAGCTTCTCGCAACGATCATAATCACTGACTTCCAAGCAACCTGACCTAACTTCCTAACGAATATGGTGGCCTCGGTTGCCTGGAAGCTCCTACGTCAACGCGTTCCTTACCTGCCTTTCGCCCTTGTGTGGACCGCGGGACAGTCCAGCACAACGGGCAAAAGGTGTGCCTATCAGAAAGCCTCAGCAAATTTAAATTGAAGCTTTATATGGCTATGGTGCCGGGTGTTATGACGACAGCGAGGGAAAAATCTGTATGGCAAAAGCAGACTACAAAGAACACAGTTACACCGCTATGGTCCTACGGCCTTCATATTTTGACGCAATACTGCTTATATTCTCTACAAAAATGTCTTCCCAACCGTCTATTTTTGTTCAAATGCGAAGTCGACTTTCTTGCGATCGGTGTAAGCTTAGGCAGCATAGAAAGGCCAACCTGACGCCGATAAAGCCCGAGGGCCTTCAAATATTGGTGTAAGATTTCTTATAAAAAGCCCTTCGAAAGAATGTCTTCAAATGCATTTGTGTTTAGAAGAGCTGTCGACTTTAAGATAGGTGTTAGCTTGTTATGTTGGCTTTCCTACATCGTGTGTTGCACCGTGAAGTTACTTAGAAGCAAAAATGAGGTGCGAATGGGGCCCAATCACAGTGACCCGAGTGTAATCGTGGAAGACTTGGTGATACTAAGGCGGCGTTCAATGAGTGAGCCCACGAGACGGCATAAGTGACGACCAAAAACCGACCATGCATTTTCCGAGTAAGAAAACGCCGAAAAACGCCCTCGGCACTGAGGTGCAACTTCGGAGACTAAGGAGCCTGTACTCCAGGTTCCGAAGACCCTTTCTCGATCGTCATTTCCGATCGAACTTGAATGCCCGAGGCAGTGTGTCGTTAGATAACAACGTGACCACAGATGCGAAAGTCGAACACACAGTCGACGGGGAGGCACCGCGGAAAGATAACCCCATCGCACGCATTTTTGTTGGACGACCACCTCCAGAAAACAGAATCACCATTGTGTTTTTCCCAAACAATTGAACAAACGTTGAGTTTTATTACCTGTTCCCTTTCAAAGGTATCCCGTCACTACCTCTTTACAGGGTAGCATTTTTGTATTATCGCTTTAAGTATACGAAAAGGAGGTGTGTACTATGGAGACCTAAATCTTACACCCTCCTTCACCCAGCTCGCCTGTGTTAAACCTTGGCTACATAAACGTGGCTACATTGGCTACAGTAAGTTACTCAGGGGACGAATTGTAAAGCATGATTACCGAACTGGACAAGCAAAGTAGAGTCGTGGGCCTGAATATTATGTGCAGAAAAATAAAGTGATGCTCGCGAGAGCACAGCGGTTTGAGATAGGTGGCGAGGCAGTAGAAGTGGTAAGCGAATATATCTACTTAGGCCAAGTAGTGACCCCGGATCCAATGATGCAGACATAATTAGAAGGATAACTATGGCGTGGAGGGCATTCGGCAGGCAATCTCAGATAAAGAATGGCAGCCTACCATTGTCTCAGGAGATGGAAGTGTATAACAGTTGCATCTTACCGGTAGTCGCCTACGAGGCACAAACTTGGAAGCTCATAAAAGGGTTCAAGTTCAATCGAGGACGACTGAGAGAGCAATGGAACAGAAGATGACAGGTGAAACTTTAGGGGCAAGAAGAGAGCGGAGTGTGTCAGGAAACAAACGCGTCTTAAGGACATATTTATAGAAATTAAGGAAAAGAAATGGGCGTGGGGAGGGCATGTAATGCGTAGGCAAGATAAACGTTGGTCATTACGGGTAACAGAGTGGATCCCTGGAGAAGGCAAGCTTTGCAGGGGCGGGGTAAAGTTAAATGGGCAGATGAAATCAAGAAGTTGGCGGGGTAAGTTGGTCGCAGTTAGCACAGGACCGGGATACTTGGAGACCTATGGGAGAGGCCTTTGCCCTGCAGTGGGCGCAGATAGGGTGGTGATGATGAAATCAACCTAATATCCTGACACATCTCAATACTGACCGCACAAAGCTATCTTAATGGATATAAAATGGTCATGAGCTTTCTATCCAGCCTTCGAATTTTCAACTGCCGCACATTTTCCCCGAATTGAGAGTTAACTCGACGACCGGCGTCCGTGGCGACGCCCAGCAATTCTGTCTCTACGGCTGAGGCAGCACAGTTGTCACAATGTCTTCCTGATGCCACATCACTTTCCTACAGAAGGTTGCAAGAAAAGCATGTGACAATAACCACACGTATTGGTTTATCCTGACGAGGAAGACGGTTAAAATGGGTCGATATCCGAATTATCGCTAAGCGAGTGAAAATATTTCGTTTCCAACAGGCATCTTTTTTTCGCTTTGATTTCGCATACCGAAAAATATTTAGGATCAGCAAGATTCTCGTGCTTGTGATAATTTTCCGCAGTTCTTTGTTAAAATAAATTCATCTTTGTTCATACTCTTGGGCAGGTGACACGAAATTAAAGTACACGTCGGCTACTAAAGCAGTGGTGCCTTAGACCGGGTACAGCTTTATTATTTGTTGACTTGCCAATGTCTGAATCACTGAAGAAAGTTTCCTCAAACATATTGCCTTCTACAACGACTCCAATATAACCCCTTTTATGGGCAGACTGTCATTATGATTATGCCACAAATGCTTCTGCGAAAACGTCTTTTTCACACAATAACGATGGCGTTTGGCCTGCAAGAAAACTAAAAATTTTATCCCATGAATGTGCAGTCGGGTACTCGCAAGGGAATCTCGACACCACTCCCAATACCTCCCATGCCACACCGCTACACTGAATTCCTCTACCACAACCGCCAGTCTAAACTAGTACCCCTGCCCTCACCCCCCACTCAGCCTCCCAGATGCATCCTTTTAGGGACGACTTTGAACCAATAACCTATTGCAATAACTCTGTCCTCCCACCGCATTTCTCATTCAGCATACCCCTCCACCTGCCAAGCGGACGATGGGCCGGGATGTATATGACACCTCGTATGGTAATGCCCCCTTTCACCCGAGATGTGGGAAAAATGGTTCATCATCCCATGACTGGAGGACCAGAAATTACTGGTCAATCGTGCCCGAAAACCAGTGATAGAACCCGGCCTTTCAAACTGAGAAGATGGCAGCCACTTTTCTTGTTGAGCCTCCTCGTATATTCTTTACTTTTTTTAATTATCGGCTAAGAAAATTTTCCTCGTGATGTTTTTTATCATATTTTACGTATAAATAGGAGCCACATCGATCCCGGAATAAATTTACATGATTTTGGTAAGCGCTTTGGCTTATTAGGTTGCACAGTCAAAATTATAGTATATTTTACTTCAACAAAATGGCGGCACCAAACGTTCAATGTATGAGGCAATATTATTAGTGACCATTCATTTCTCGTATTTTACGTTGCCGTGGGGGTGTTTTGAGGGAAATATTATTACAGTAACTAGGAAGAAAACGAAAAAAAGGGAGTAATTACTAATTCATTTTACTGTGCTTAACGTACCTCAGTTCATATATGCAATCTCAATCGCCATCAGGTCGAGGCAAGCTGGTGCTAGTTATTCAATATGATTTAACTGGATTAAATTAGAGCTCTGTACCGCCTGAAAGTCAGAGATTACGAGAGCTGCGATTGCTGAAATACACACCAAGATCGCTCAGCTCCAACCCGCTTCTCCCTCCTACCGTTCCCGATCTGCGCGCACAATGTTTTTCAGCGTCTTCAAAAACCGTCCTACTCGCAAATCCTTTGAAGTATTGCGCTGGCGTCACAAATGTCGACGTGCCGCTATTTAGCAATATATTCCGCAACCCCCACCCCTTGCAAAAAACATGCTTTGTCAAAATATGCGGTCTCCATATATCCGTACAGGCTCCGGGTTTGATGAACTTAGTATGTGGAGACACAATACCGTGATTATCGATTGGCGGCTATTACCTCATACAGAAACTACGTAGAAATGGCGCACTGTAACGCTGTTTTATATCAAGAAAATGATTATATTCGATCCTGTTCAGTTCAATTTATTTCTGACATCCAATGTTTACAAGTCATAGTACATTCAAAACACAACAGGAACATGCAAACAGCTGCTAAGGTAGGCGAGGCAAAATGCCACTAATAACCACTGTCTGGATATCGCTTCCTTTTTTGTTTAGATTGCTATGCAGGGTTCGAGGGAAATAACACATTGTTTCATTGCGTACGATTTAAAGTGCACAGCCACTTTAAAGAACAATCAAGAACGGAATGTAAGTTTGCTCATTAAATATGTAACCAACAGCAATCAGGATAAGAAGCTGAACACAGAGAAGCTTATACAAATAGATGACAATTATTGAAGGTTTAGCAAGAGCGCTTTGACATGGTTTTAAACGTAGTAGTTGCTGTTGACTCTCGTGCCATTTGAGGCAATTGTAGAGATTTATTCAGGTGATCAGGTATACTGCATTATGTTTACTGGGTTCCATAGGACGTACGCACTCGTTGTTTTGTTATATGGATCCCGTCCAAAACTCTGTAGAAATGGCGTAGCATCCTATTTTAAGTCATTTTAAATATTAGTGGTAGCCGCTACACGGCGGGGTTTGCCACCTGATGCTTATAAGAAGGACCCAACCGTTGCAGCACCCGCTTTGAGAACGCCGTCAAACGAAACTTCCACGGAGGAGAACCTTTTCTTTCTTCCAGTGCAGCAAACAAAGTTACGACGCAGCTACAACAAAAGAGCAGTATCTAATCAGGGATGATTGCACACGAGCAAAGGCACAAACAAACAAACAACCAGAGAGAAAGTCTGGCTCGATCCATTTGGCGGAATGGACGGCTGCCCCGCGGGCAATTCGTGGCTCGTACCGGAACTAACGTCCTCTCTTACCGGAAGTACCCAGGAGGCATACTCTACGGGCCGTGCCCGAGCCCGTTTGGCAGAAACCATGGGCCGACGCAAATGACGGGGAGCACCAGCTTTTTTCCTGTCTATAGAATTTTTCATTCCTGTCCTTGCTGATGCGTAGGTGAATTGCGGAGCAACCGGGTGTGTACAGACGGGGCCATTCTTACTACGGTTTTTCTTGTATTTGTTCCTGTTTTTTTTTTTGGGCGTTGGCTCACTCTATGGGAATTACCCACACAAGAGGTATTCGGTCACATTAGATGTTAAATACAGATTAAATACCCCAGCAGTCTCGCTGCATGATAGCTGTGTGTGAAAGCAGTATGAGTAAGAAACACGCAATAAATAAGTATAATTTTGTTTTAATCTTTAGCAACTTATTGTTATTGTTACAGATTAATTTGCTGCAATCTTTTAGATTTCGGCATGGCCGCCGGAATGTCGGAAGGGACGCTGACGTCCTTATATTTTTGACAGCCGTGACGATCAATTTTTTAAGGTAAGTAATAAACGTTGCAAAGTACGTCGGTATTGCGATCGTGAGAGGTGGGACGTCATAGCTCTACGTCTTCTTCCAAAGATCATTTTGGAACGGTGCTGTTACGTTCACCATTCATGCTCTACAGTCTCTGAAGGCCCGTACAGAGAGTGACACTAGCAGCAGCGAAGTTATATGGCCCGCTCGCAAAATTAATGACTCATCGACATGAGCGCCGACCAGGAAGAAACGAACCAAATATCAAAATTCCAATGGTACTAGTGTATGCGTGCTGTCGCGTACCTAGGTATACGCACTCGCACATATAAATAAACCATTCCGCCTGATATCGTTGCTCTACTAATTTATGACCATCATGGTGTAGCCGCTGAAAGCAGATTGTACGGCAAGATCTGCTAAGCCGTGGCTTCGCTGTACCTGACATCACGAATATAATCTTCAGCTGCCGATGTGAATAATCATATCCGTGACGTCATAATAAACGTTCTATAGAGCCATAAATTACGTGCACGGTTTCGGTGCAATCTAGAGATATTTGCGATCTAAACACATTGATAAAGTCGGTGTTCTCATTTTGTTGTTTTTTTAAGCGACCTAGGACTTTGCCCTGTTTTCAACCACAAAAAGAAACACTGGTTAGAAAGAAAGTAACGCGCTGGTTGCAGTGAGGTTTCTCGGTTTGCCTAACAGGTCGTTCATTAGTAGTTCCTTGTTAGCTCATCACCCCATTTGGTACGGGTACGTCTCCGCGGCGCCTCCCCATGATGATAGCTCTAGTTGTGTTCCGCAGCTTTGCATTCAAAACCTTTCGTCTAGCAGAGAAGGGGCTCCCTAGGGACGGGGGTTGTGCGGTGACTCCTTTCCAAACTAATTAGAACGGGATATTTGGAAGGCGGTGCGGTAAATTAAGGGAAAGGCACTCATCACTGCCGTCCACCTCGGTTTTCCGGCGTGCCGTGCCCAGACTGCTGCCACCGTCTTGAATGCAGGGTCTTAATAGAGTTTGGGCTGGTAAATCCAATGACCCTCTATTTGACTGAAGCTTTAGGGGTTCTTGACAGCAGGGACAAGGCATGTCAACCGCGGAACAAATGGTAACACCGAAACAGATCTGTGCGTTTTGTAGTTTTCTAAGAAGAATGTAAGAGGCATAGAGTTTCTCAATATTGAGTAGAGTTAAAACTGTCGGTGCAATCGCACAAATCCATGCGAATCGTGGTTACCAGGTGAATCGGATTGGCAGCAAGTGGCTAGTGCAAAGTTGAACGAATTAGATTTTTCGGCTTCGAAGTGTTTGTTTTAGTTCTGTTTTTGGCGCGCTTTTTTTGCTTTCGGCATGCCACTTTCTGGCATTGAATCGCTATCACAAATATGTCACAATAACAATGTAATCATCATTTAGCACGTGTGCTCGCGCTAGCGGGGTGTTCATTATGTTGAATGGTTGAACAAATGCAGTGAGAGCGACAAGCGACGCAGAAAACGTAACTCAATAGGTACAACAGACTGAGCGGGGGACAGCGACAAGCGAAAAAAAATATACTGCCGCCAATGTCCTCCGTCGTTGTCGATCGTCGCTACAGTTCACTGTATCGTCGCTTGCGCCCGCTTGTGGGCTGCCTCTGGCCGGCAAAAAGCGAGCAAGTGCCACGGCGGCCTGTGTATGCTGTTTGCCGCTGTCGCCCACAGTACCCGTTCGCTGTACCCATTGAGTTACGATTTTAAAGACGGTAGTCTTTCTTGGGCTACTTCAACCCAGAAATTTTGGTCTGTCTGTATGTCTGTCTGTCTGTCCGTCTGTCTGTGTGTGACTCGATTCAGCCACCCGGCCAAAGTAAAACAATGTCTGCGCAATAGTCTTATATAGTCACAACTAAATGTGCCCGTCTAAGTTCGTTGTAATGTTCATACTTGTCAATATTGTTGAAGAACAACAAAATATTATGCATATATAAGAAAACAAATTAATACAGAAGTGATATTTGCAGCGTTCCTTTATAAAAAATCGTACATGTTTGATTTTGGCGAGAATAAATACTTCATCAACTGAAGAAAAAATATCACTCCGCCGTCGCCTACCGTCGCCCGCGCCATATAGCTTCTGGCGGCATTTGATGAAATCAAGTGGCAGCAGTTACAAAAGGTTCCACTGGATAGGTTCCACGTTCTGCTTGGAACGCAAGTGGACTAGAGAAACGCCGCTCTATAAACGTTGCAGTAGGGCGCGTCGATTCACGCCCGTCTTCGCCGCACGGTAGCGTTGGCATCGATACACCCGGTTTGGAGCAGTGGAACGCGGGAAATTTAAAATGATTTAAGCAAACCTTTGGCGTCTTTACCTTGCGTGGAGCGCGACGCAAGACGAACAACATGAGAGGTGAGCGGCAAAGCGAAGGGAAGCATTTACTTGGCAAAAGTCGATAAAGACTATCGTCTTTTGACGACATTTGCACCGAAAGGAGCAGATACGCGGCCAATTTTTTGCTTAGGTCGTCGCCGTCGCTGCGTGTGGTTACACCTTGAAGCATGCACTGACAGGTGCAATGATGCAACATACAAGGTTACTCAAGAAGCCAATATTTATTGCCATTTGAAGAAGAATGCAATTTTATAAGGCTTTGCACCCGTGCTTGAAAACTTACTTGAGTTAATAGGCTTCGCCTGGAGCTTTATTTATATCTGCTTGGACAAAACAAATACATGCAACGCGACTAAATCATTTTTGTATTTCTAGCTGCTGCATCTTCTTCGCCTGCCAAGAGCGAAGCAGACGATAATAATACAGAATTGAGAGAAAGCACGAACAGAATTTAAGACAATCTAAATAATTAGTTTTCAGCTAAATATCACAGAAACGAAGAACACAGCACCTAGTTTGGAGTATGTAATAATTTATAAATATAAACGGGGCGGCCCGCTGTATCTAGCGGCGTGAGCAAAATGCAGGACTCCTACTTTTTTTCTTTCTTTTTTAAACCCAGAATTACTTCTCAAACTAAGCACTCTAAGGAAGGAGTTTTAGGCAAAGTAAAATTTATCAATCACGGCACTTTAGGCAGCATTTTTTAAACAAAAACTTCATTTGCGGTAGCCACAAAGTCGTTACCGGCTATGCCACGCCGAACTTCCGGCCGAACTACCGGGTATGGCGGCACCCATGGAGACACTGAGCGCTTTCGCAGAATGACGTAGACACTAGCTCCAGATTCCACTCTGGGTAAGCTAGTGAGAAACTCTATGGTATGAGGGACACTGAAGCCGTGACTGTCCAGAGGTCCTGATCCTTCCGTACTCTGCTACATTTCAGAACAACATATCCCGGAACGCTGGGTAGAATGAATCCGGGGTGGTGAAATAGGTACCCGGAAAGCCGGCACAATTTATGGTTGTTCTCGATTGCAATCGAATGAAGCACGTAATGACGGGTTTGGTATTGGTTTAAAAGAATGTATATAGTTATAGTGTCAACCTAAACATTCAAGCAAACGGAGTTCCTTTCATTTCAAAAAAATGGGTTAGAATTGACATACAATCTGACGAAAGGGGTGAGCATTTATATCCGAAAGAGAGCACAAACCAACTCCTATTCCTCTCTTTCCAGACCTTAATAGGGAATGACACGTCTTTACCTTCCGCAATGACAACAATGAAAAGCGATAGAGCACAATGGCAAAGTCGAGTTTTTGTTTCAGTGATATTTGCTGTGTTTCAGAGCCCGACATTATAACAAGTGCGTTTGAATACCACATAACAGCCGGCGTGAGTGCCTCGCAAAGCAGAGTTTCAAGATTCACGACGCGTTTGAGGCAAGAAAGGTTCACAGGGCCCCCTCTTAAGCCGACGGAACATTTGTAGAGAGGTGATTTGCCCCATTTCGGTACGCTTTTGGAGGATCTTCCTTTTGACTTCAACCTCCTTTACGAGATGCCGCAATCAGTTTAAATCTAAAAGCCCTCCAAGATCCTTACCCATGGCTTCCACCGCATACAGTTCCTTGTCCACCACTCCTACTTTGTGCATATTCGATCTGCGACCCCCCTCATTGCTTCTCCCAACTGTGATCCCTTTCCTTGCTGCCATTGTTCTCGAATCTACCTATGCTTGGCCGACCTTCGTTCACTCTTCCAGTCACTCCGGCATGCCTAGGAAAGAAGAAAGGATGGTGCTCTTGCCTGCTCTGTGCCAGCCATTAGCAATGCAGATGTACCCGACGACGGGGGCCGGTCTTCTATTGAATGCTGATCATTCCTTCCTCCTTTTCGTTATGTTTTTGCAACGCATCTGTTGAACAAGCACGTGCCTTCTGTTCTTTCGTGGCTACCAGAATCGTGGGTTTATTGCTATGAGATGCTCCGTCTCTGCTAACGATGGTCAATGAACGCTTCCACATTCACTTTCGTTTTGTTCCCCCAGTATAAACAATGCTTACTATAGCCGCACAGCTAGGTTAGCCTTGCAAATGCTTGTTTCCACACCCTAGCTTCCACTTCCAGAAATGGAACTGTATTGAGTGCTGTCCACTTCAAGAATGGTCTCTTCTCCTTGAGAAACATCTGGAATTGGCTGTTTGCCTCATTTCTTTATATCATGGAAACTACCATGGCATTCTTATACTAAGGTACACAAAGCATTGCCAATTTCTTCGGGCCGTAATATCTTGGAAAGTGAGGATTTGTATTCAGTAAAGCGTTATCAAAGCAGAAAGAAGAGACCCGTGAAACACCAGAACAAGGTCAGCGCACCCCCTCTGTGCACGACACTTGTGTCGATCTATACCGGGCTACGTACTGGGACCGGCTCGTCACTCTGCTAGAATTTTGTGATAACGTCAAGGCGCGAACCCTTGCGTTTTCGGTACCGTAACAACAACGCTGTCTTTACAATATGCCCACACACAATCAGAACCCTTCCCCCTTGTGGAGAGGGACTTCCATGGAAGCTGGCGCTATGGTGGGATATGCAATGTGTGGGGCTTAGCAATATTAGGATTTTCTGTGTTAAACAATGACAGTGGCGCACTCTATATGGCACAGATGTACAAACAATGACGTTTCTAGTGTGCCGTACCGATGGCCGCCGAAAAGATCGCAGCATTGCGCAATGTCCGGAGGAGAAAGGCGCGCGCGTGGCGAAGAGTCTACGGGTCTTGCAAAAGAGGAGGCGGTGGTGGAGGGGAGTATAAAGTGTGGCTGTAACCATACACCCTCCGAGAATGGTCGTGCTTCACTGTGTAACCACCAATGTGGTAAAGCCAGCTTACAATGACCAAGCTCACACCGACCCTTTTGAAGTCGTTTTTTCTTTCTCTCCCATTACAAGCAAACTCGCCACAGCCTCCCACCACCACACTGGCGCCTCTCCAGAGACGAAGCTACAACTTGGCGTCGTCTCCAGATAAATACCTACCCTCGTCCGAGCCGCCTTCACCTCATCTCCCCCTTCCAACAACCTTCCCTCTGCGCTTACTGTCCCTTGCCTGGCACCCACTACCACATCATATGGGAGTGCCAACGAACTCCAGACTTGCCCCCCCCCCTTTTCCAACCCCACCTTCAAGCAGTGGAGGGCTTACCTGCCACCCCGGACCCGGATATCCAGCTTAAGTTGGTGACCCGAGCACGGATGGCCAGCCGAAGTCAAGGCACCCCGCACCAGGGACGCCTTCCACGGGACGAGGCCCACACATCAGGCTCTGCTGGAGAAATGAAAATATTTTATTCTCTCGCTCTCTCATCCAAGCACAAACGCACTGCTGACAAGGTTTCTTTTCAAGTGTTGTACAAATCGTCTTGTGTCAAAATACGGGGTCTGAGATGCTTTCAATAGCTGTTTTTTTTGTACGCCAACAATTGTTTGTCTACACGCGGTCAATCGTCGGAGACAATCTGCTGGATCCTTCCCATAAACAGCTTCTCTGCAAAAACGAAGGTGGAGCAGGCTACACAAAGTTTTCATCCGGGCCTTCCGCCTAGAGTTTGCACCCCATTGCCCTTAGCAAGTAATCTTTATACCGACGAAACACCAATCACGCTTCTTTTTCTGTGCCCACTGGGGTGTTTTGGCACTACTCATTGAAATTTACAAAAAGAAAAGAACCATATGAACCCGTCCTTGCTAAGTCGCAGAGTGCATAAAATGCCGCAAAGAAGCCTCGTTACCAAGCGGGAGAGAGCGAGCAATGAATTGAGGCAACAAGCATGACGTCGCCAAACCCGTAGAGAAACACGGAACAGTACATCCGTAGATTTGAGTGTCATGAGTGCAAGCAGCAGCTGTCGCTCATTCGCATTGAGAATGGGTCTTGCATCGCCATCATCGAATTGGTTCCTACGGTCTTAGAAGGTACCGTATAGGTCGAAATATAGGTCTAGATTATTTATGAAAAGAATTGGCTGATAATCACCGCTCGACCTATACGCCGGTCATAGACTTAATATTAGTTGTCTTCTGGCAACTAGGCAGACCATCGGGCCCATCCAAACGGCAAAGGCACCATCACAACCGACATCGATCCCACGCACCGAAATCTGTTTTTTTTTTGTTGCTTCTTGTTCAAGTATAGTTTTACTCCTCTCACCCCCTCTTAGTGAGTGTTTATAAGTTTATGCCCTCATACGTTCATAACTTCATGCACTCGGCACCAGTTCACCACATGATTCAAAAGATACGTTTTAGAGTATGTCCAACCCACGACAACAGCTCCGACTAGCGCCAGCTTGGTGTCACCGAAATAGATATGATACTGGCTTGAGCTGAAAGGGTAGCCCTTGGTATACAACGCTCGGAAAACCTTGTTTTGTGGCACCACACCGTGCTCTTGAAACTGAACGACGAAGTCGCGTATTATGTACGCGAGCGTCGTACAACGTCTCTACGAAAACTGCAAGACACCTGCTTGCTGCCAGCAAAACCGTCTCTCGCTATGGTTTACACAGGGGTGTCCACTTCTTGGCGCGCGCTTCCTGGTGACATGGTCTTGTGAGTGTTTAAAAAGTGCTTCTTTAACAATTCCTCGGAATGCAGTTAATACGACTTGCCCTCTGGAATACAAGCACAGAGAAGCCTTGGTCAGGCAAGATTTAACGCAGCTGTAATGAGAACGATTAGAAAAAAAGCGGTTATAGCCTCAGTAAAACGAAGTTGTGTTCCTAATTTCCCCCCATTTTCCGGCCATAAGGTAAAGGGTTGACCCAAAACGTTCCGTATTTACCTTTACTCCTACCTATACTGAACATCTTATCGCAAAACCTCTAACATTATCTAAATACGACCCATGTAGTCCAGGATGGTTCATTAATTAAGATTTCTGACCCCAATTTTCGGTGTGCAGGAAAAGGTTGAATTACCGCAACAGTTATTTTTGGCTTTAGAAGTAACATCTTTTTTATGATGCAGCCTTGCATGTTAGGCATTAAAACAATTTCACTACGAAAAATGTTTAATGCTCTAAATTTGTCCTATTTGGCAAGACTCAGTAGTACATATTTAGTGAATACTTACTAAATATAAATGTTTAGCAAATATTTAGTAAGACACTGCTGCTGTAAAATTGTAAATCAAAGTAATCATTCAAAATTTTCCCAGGGCCTTTAAAGGACGAAATTGTCCTGAAGGATTATAAAAAATTGCTAATATAACGTCTTTTATCATGACCATCCTGGACCGCTGAAAAACTATTTCCATTCAACCTGAATAGCTTAAGAAAAATACAAAACATTGGCCTCTCCGTTTAGTCATTGCCTAGGCTTCGTCCGCTTTCAGGGCACATGAGGCGAGCTTCTTCGATTCGGATGGACTGCGCCGCACTTTGAAAGGCAGGGCGGCTGTCACTACTCGTCTGCCCCTTCGCACCGAGCTCTTCGATTTCCGATGACTTACTTTTCCCGCCTTTTATCTTCTCTGCCTAGCCAATCACGAATTCTTGTCACTTCTCCCTCCTCCACCTCCAGCTCTCCTGCCCACACTTTCATTACTTTTACCAATCCCCTCATTCGCTTTCTTTTCGTACAACCTTTTAGCTCTTCCTCGTGTATAGGTCATACCACTTGCGTTCACTAAACGGGGTGTTCTGAAAGAAACCAAAAAGACAAACGTAAATGCGAAAAGTCGTTTTTTCGTTCTGTCGTCCTATGCTGGAAACTTGCTGCCTCTTCAGTCGTCTGCGTAAGTTTTTTGCTCCCTAATTTGCATCTATAATGACTGTCATCCCTAATAGCACTGTTCTCCCCCGTCGAAATCGAAGGGAGCTTCTCATTCAGTCGTGCGCACGCGCATGTGTGTGAGAGAGAGAGATAGAGAGAGAGAGATAGAGAGAGAGAGAGAGAGAGAGAGAGAGAGAGAGAGAGAGAGAGAGAGAGAGAGAGAGAGAGAGAGAGAGAGAGAGAGAGAGAGAGAGAGAGTGAAAATCAATTGAACCCTAACGCTTTCCGCAAATCTGGTGTCGCGCATCATTGTTTTTTCTGCTTCATCGGCCGGATGCTAGCGTTTCAAACTAAGCCAGCACTTTTTTTTACTATCATCGCAAAGTCGATACAATCATCGTCTTTCTTGTTATTTCGCGCGGAAACCAGCATGGTTGAAGTCTGCATAATGATTAACCGGTCCACGTAATGCTGGTTGTTCTGAGGAGAAGGCAGATGTCGCATGCCTGGCCAGACAATCATCGTGACATTTTTGCCTCCTGATGGTTTCGATTTCAAGAAGGTTCTAAAATTTCCACTATGGACATTTATTCGAGAACAGCATCCCAATAACGCTAGTCAACATAGCCTTCCGTTGCCAGAAGTTTACATTAGGTAGTCCACCTTTTTCAAACTAATATGTTATATAAAAAGCAGTTCGGGAAACTCGTGTTTTACTTTGTCTCATCTTTAACTCTTCTCTGAGGCCAAATTCGCTGACCAATTGCAAGACCATTACAGGCTGGTGAGACTACAGCCTATACCTGCACCTGCAGTCTTACCACGGAGGGATTAGACCATGTCAGGAGATGTGCTAGCATGTGAATGTTAGGATGTCGTTATGGCTGCCCATCGCGCCTGATTTTGATCACACGCGTATTGTGCACAGCGTTGTATTATGTTCACGGCAGGATCAGGTAGTAGAGAGGCAAAAGGTATACGTGCGTGCTTACGTACACCGAACAATTCGACGGAAGCCGACAAGAAGACACAACAAGAGCTATCCGCAAGGGGTTATTTTATTAAACATTTCAAGAGTATAGACCTTTTTATTTCGTCCTGAGAGCTTTCATTTTATCAGTGGGCTGTGCTAGTGACCCTACAATTGGCGCAATCGATAGGAAGATGGAACTGCGCATGCACAACAGAGCCCAGAACATGCTCTGATTTTAATAAAGATTGACGGATGAAAAGGTATAAAAGTACCTAACCACCCAATCGACGAGCCCTACATTCGTCACAATTTTTGGCGCACTCGGCCGCACATACGCAAATTAATTGTGAAACATTTTTTATATCAAAAGTGGGAAAATAAAATAAAGCATAGGATGGCTGCATCACAGATAGCACATCGGGCAAGCCTCCAGCACGTATGCAGCAAACGAACAACGCGATACGCCTACGGCGCATCTAAGTATGCAAATTCTCTGTGTGTGCGTGTGTTTTGGTGTGTGTGCGTGTGTGCGTGCCAGCGGCCGCCCAAGCGAGTGCGCGTATTTGTGTGCGTGTACAGCTGAAACAAAACGAAAATGGAGCACGGGTGGATATTTTGAAGGGATTTATCTAACATGTGCCTAGCCAGCAGCCTCGAATCATTCTAAGCGAATCATTCTAAAATAAAGTCCGACCTGACATACTCTATTTATGCTGGCAGCCGCATAAATAGAAATTGTGTAGAATAGTAGATTTTAATTTAACGAAGCAATGCACCATTTACTTTTTGTTGTACCTCCGCGAGCACTCCCTGTGAAGCCCAACAGATTTCAAATGGAAACCTCTGTCACTTCGATACCCTTAATGAGACTGTATATGCGCAAGTTCATAAGGATGCCAGTTGCTTGGCCGAGAAAATATAGAGGCAACAATACAGGCGCTAAGAGCTTTATTATTGCTCGCTTCCAGACATGCAGCTTGCAATGCCTGCTTTGTGGCGCACTGCAAAATTTTTATACACCGACAGTGCCAATGAATATAAATAGATATGGTGTCTTTAAAGTTGGGGAACAGCCATCGCTGCTTAACCATTCCAGAGACAGTCATTCAGCCCATGATTTATATACTACGCGGCAGCATGTTAGCGACGCAGTTAAGGACAAACCGAAAAAATTTTAATCCAACATTTTTTTGGTCTTCGGGAAAAAGAAACACCAGTAAACAGATGCACTGCTCCAACCAGCTTCCAGAGGAAGGCTTTTTTTTATTGTTAGGTGCTCAAACAATCACTGAATGAACTTCATTTGGTTAAGCTTGGAGCTCGAGTTAACAAGGCAGCCCCAACGAAATACCAGATACGTCTTCCCTTTACTTTATTCCCGAGCGTGAGCGCCAATGGTTAGGAACCAACACGTGCTGAGAGTTCGATTATTGGGAACGCAGTTCTCAAAGACCGAGATTGTCGACAGCTGCGCGACTAATGGGTCATCCCAACCTTCTAGTCTCGTTTTTTTTTTGTAGGTTGAGCTAAAATCGTGTTTCCTGGAAAAGGGAAGAGGAGTTAGAACATAGGGAAAAGGGAAAGTGGCAGCTGGCCGACCTCTTATTTTATGTCAAAGGTTCTCAGACACAAAAGACGTCCCTCCTGCAAGTTAGGAAACTTAAAGTTAGGAAGACACAGACTAAGATTTTCGTCAAAAAGAAAACGTCAATTGAACTTCCTTCTTTATTTTTTCAATTAATTACATAATTTTTGTCGCTCCTTCGTTTTTTGATCGCCTGGTCATTAAATGTACAAAACGTGTCTTATACGCATAATTTGTTGGCTTGTTTGGTTTGTTTCCGGCGATTTAGTTTAGGAGCACTAAAGCTTAAATTTTTGCAGAGTTATGACAAGAACTTTCATGGCTATTTGTTTGTTTGAGATGCATCCTTTAGATACGTTTTTCTAGTTTAAGCTGATAAAATAGTGATGGAAGATATGTTCCCCCTCGCAGCTACGTATACGTACTTAAAATACTCTGATAGGGAGTTTTCTAGTTCTGGTAACAATAAAAAATGGGTGACCTTGGCTCAATACAAATCTGCCTCAAAGGTACCTTCGATAGACACATGGTTTAGTAATAACTTTAGAACCTGGAATGCTGCATTATTCCAACTTGTTGCTCCTAGTTTCTCAAGAAAATAGCAACAAATACTTTTGCGCTTGAATCCGCTGTTAGCGCTTTGCAAAATCAGCTGTACAGTACCTCAGCCTACAAAGTTTAGAAACATTATTAAGAACAGCCTACTGTTGAGGCGCAAGCTTCCAGAAACAGCCTATGGTATTTTTTAATCTTCAATTCATCCCACCTACATGTTGGGGAGGATGAAGGAACACGACTCTATGCTGAGAAGCTTCCATAAAACGAGCTCTCATTACCCGTCCTGAAAAAACGACGAGTTAGCCCTCAGAAGTTACCGAGAAAGCTTTGAATCTTTGTATTATTAGCTCGTGTATTCGGAGGCACATCATCTGAGATCAGCTAAGGTGGAAGGTCTTCTTTCACCCGGGTTAATTTTAATTTTAATGAAAACCTAATCGTTTGGAAAGTCAATTACCTAAGCCCACATTCCTTTTTCTTTTGTCTCCTAATAGCCACGGCGCTGCACAACAAAAAATAAGGTACATGCCGTTCGCCCTCGTTCAATTCTTTTTCCCTACCTTCGGTTGAGATGCGATTTTATTGCCGATAACTGTGATATGCTATAAAGGACGCAAAAACTACCGCGGTGGTCTAATCGCCAAGTCGATTAGTGCGGTGGTGGGCCGCAAGATTAATTTATGTTGTAGTTCCGGGCTCTTTCTCGATCTTCCTTAAAGTTGTTGGCGTAAGGAATATTTACAAGCCTGCATAGACTGGGAAGTTTGCAGAAGACGTCAGGATCACTTATTCAGAGGTCTGAGGAAGACGATGACGGTTCGATTTTTTTTTTTGGCGCAAGGCCAGCTTAGGCAATGAGCGTCAAAGTTCTGCAGATCTATTGTGTCGAGCCAGGGCTTTTAACAGGAGACCTTCTTTTTGGATTTTTTAATAATTAACTTGATGTGGTTCAGCGTAATATCAGCCAATTTTAGGTAACATGAAGTAAATTAATAGAATATCAAAATTTAATTTCTCGTGATTCATAATCATCATCATCAGCCTATCTACACCCACTTCAGGGCAGAAGCATCTCCCATAGATCTCTAATTATCCCGGTTCCGCGCTAACTGCGACCATTGTATCCCCGCAACGTCATTGATCTCATCTCCACATCTAAATTTCTGCCGCCCCTGACACGCTTGCCTTATCTAGGGCTACACTTTTACCGCTAATGACAAACGGTTATCCTGCATTCGCATTACATTCCCTACCCACACTCGTTTCTTCTTGTAATCTTTACTAATATGTTCTAACACGTGTTTGTTCGCTGACGACCCACTCCGCCCTCTTCTTGTCGCTTAATGTTACACCTATCATCTTCCGTTACATTGCTCACTGAGTCGTGCTCAATTTATGTTGAAACCTGTTAGTGAGCCTGTAAGTTTCTGCCCCGTATGTGAGCACCGGTAAGATGCAGTTGTCATACACTTCCGTCTTCCGGGAATATGGTAGGCTGCCATTCATTATCTAAAAACGCCTAAATTGAACGGAGCTGAGTCGTTATTCCCGTGAGTACGTTCCTGTAGGAGCCAAAGGCAATCGTAGGATCAGTTGAGCGGGAGGCTCTGACGGCCGCTGTCAGTCAATCCCCAATCCCAGTGGCGCCCACCACGCTACCCAGGATTTGCTTCCTGGTGACGTCATCGGCCCGATACGAGTATAACGAGAGCAAACGTACGTCAGCATCGGAAGTGGAGGCAGACATTGCTCTCTTGTCTCTGTATGCAGTCTCCATTCCAAAAGTGCACGAAGATATTCGGTGGCCGTTCCCATCGCTCGCTGTCGTGTTTTTTCAATATGTTCCCTTTACCGACTTATACTTTACTAATGTTATCTTCCCTCGTTATTTTCTCATATCCCGTTCCCGCCATCCCGATCTACGCGTCCTCTTCGCGATTGTCTTCTACTTTTTATGTTCAAGGTTTAATTATTAATAAAAAAATGGCTGGCGATTACGATACTACCTAATGCGATATTTGGGCTCAGAAGCAGTGCGCTGAAGCAACGCTCACACGTGGGTTCTCTCGACGGGAGCGATGATGAGCCTCTGCGTCGGCGTCGCGAAGTGCGTCTCAGAAAGGGACAGCGAACTGCCTCCTAAACAAACGCACATCATAGTCACGCGCACGCCCCCCTCACTTTTCGGCAAGCGTCGCGCCGTCGAGCACCTCGTGCGGGCACAGCACACTGCCCCTTCCCTTCCGCACCGCACACTTTCGGAGAGCGCTGGCTCGCGCCACCACGGCGAACCACCCTCCCCTCCTAATTTCGCGAATCTACCCGCCTTTGCTTTCTTTCATCGTTCGCTTTTAGATTCACTCGTCGGTCTTCCCATCGTTCACTCGGTTATGGTGATAACGCCGCTCTGCCCAGAGACGGCCGCCAAAAAGCTGCGCCTTAAAACGTCAAATGCCCCATTCCGTGTACAATCATCGTTTTGTGGTTAAAAAATGGCCGCCAGTGCACAGAATAATAAACACGAGTCTGATCCGATTGGACGTGATCCCGGGTCTCGAGAGTGGGATCCCAAAGCGCTACAACGGCGCTATCTCGAGCGTTGCCAGCTAGGGATGAGAGGCAAAGCCGTAGCGCCTGAGAATAAGTGAACGTGCCTGTACGTGAGTAGGACAGGTTCATCACAGCCGCGTCTAACTCTGATTATCAAGAAGCTTCGCTGTTAAGCGGACAGATTTAGAGGAAACCCCCAACGTAATCTCTAAGAAAATCCCGAAAGAAATCGCAGAAGCCATGCTGTTTGTCACAAGTTTGCCTGCAAAGGTATTTCGCGTCAACAAGAGCGTTAGCATTGCAAAACTTTAGCAAAACGTAAACGTTACATATACAATGAAGTGGCTTTGCTTAATAGAATAATGAAGGTTTCCTACTAAGGATGCGGGTGCTTAAGAATTTCGCCAGCACTTAAGCCTATAGGAGAGCTCTCAAAGTACTCCTTGCGTATTAGATTCGGTGCGGCAGATACCCGACGCGAGTACCGTAATGAGCGTAGCGAGAGAGTAACCTGTCTTTGAGACCAGCTCCCGCACTCTCAGAAATTTTAGCAACCAGTGTAACCATTTAAGATATTTCAAGGTTTTGTGTAGAGCGTGTATTAAAGAAAGATTACGGGCGTTTTAGGCTTTGTGTCTGAACAATCTGCACCCCTCCGTCTAACGGCGACGATGGTTGAACGAGAAGCTTTCTCGTGACGAATTTTTTGGTTGTCGTCGGAGTTTTCACTAAGTTTCGATCGTTTCAAAATGCAGCGATCGGATAGACACCGCTTCATAACGTGAGGGACCCAGGATTGATTCCGGCAACGTAATATTTTTTTTTACTGTAACTTCGCCCAGAATCATTTATCATCCTGGTCAGAGAAAGTTGGCGTTTGTGCCGGCCGTTTTTCGCTACGGACGGTTCGCGTTACTTACATATTTGTCGAGTGATAGCTTACGCTTCAGAAAACAATTAATATGAACTTTAATAAAAATACGGCAGGTACAAACACTGGCACTTCAGCGGTATCTCAGCGCCATCTATGAAAGTAGGGGATAAACAAGAATATAACAGAACTTCCGCCTGTGAGACAACAGCAGCACTGGCGAGCAGGCTGTCTTAAGTTTTAAGGACCTGCTCTGGTATGTCATTGTCGACGTTCCGAAAACAAACAATTAAGGAGAGAATTGAAATTTCGGCTTAAAATGTTTAATTTCAGAGCATATAAAACATCGTTTGCTGCCGGACAAGCATTGAGGGCACTCTAAAACCTTACGTCTTTCGAAAACGTACTTCCTCTCCATAGACCCTTTAAGGGGTCAGCTGCAGCTCTACCGAGCGACACCTTCAGGGCGAGGATAACATCTGCAGTATTTTACCACGCAATTCACATTCGGTATTCACAGCCGACAAAACACCATTTGGAAGTGTAGCTCCTGTGTAAACTTTCTCCTCCGCAGCGTTTACTCCTGCAACGTCGTCTACAAGTACATACTGACACAACAGGTTCTTAGTAAACTGAGCCATCCCCCTAAATACTGAAGGCCGTCTCCGGTTCGGCTCCCATGTAATAATTTACCAGCTCAAAAGTAGGGATTCATGACAGTTAGACACTTTATCGTACGAGGACACACTGTTCCGCAAACTACGGTCTCTCCTCCTTTTTTCAACCTTCACCAAGCAGCCTTTTCAGTGTCTTCTATAACCCGCGCCGGTGTTTAAAACTTCTACAGATCTCGCCACCTGGCCAGCAAAGAGCGCGTGATTGGAACGCAATGTGGCCGATTTGCATGACGGGAACGAGTGCTTAGACGGGCGTCTGGCCGAGATGTGAGACAGGGGAACCGATAGAATGGGAGACAGAGGTTTAGAGGCTGAGATGAAAAGCTGATTTGTGTGCTATGCGCCGCCGGCTCTGTGTCGTGCAGTTGCTAGGCGACGGGATAAGATACGCTGCAGCGCTCCTTTATTCATGGGCCCTTTGAATCCAGCTGTCTAGTAGACGACGCACAATCACGCTTCAGGGTACAGCTTCATCAGTCTAAGGCACCGTCGTAGAACGATGTTCACAGGTGCCGACTGGAGGCAAGGTACTGCGCTTAGAGCTTCCCAACAAGCGCTTCTCACTTGATAGCGATGCTGGTGTTTCCTTATAGCTCCAACATTTTCGAACTATCCTTTGCAGTACTATGATGTCGCTTATAGGTCTCCCCTTCGACTTACGGCACTTTGTTTTGAAGCTGTCAGTAGAGCACTGGGTGACTGATTTAGCGGATTCGACATGATCGGGTTCTAAACCCAATTCAACACCAATGCCTTATTTCACCAGCAGATATTTGTTCAGCCGAAGGTTTTCTCCTTCACATCGTCCACTGCAGAGAGAGGCCGGGGAGCCAGAAATGTCCTGGTTAGCTGTATGTTTGGCCATACTGATATGGTCGATTTACGCGCCGGCGACGGTTGTTTGAAGGAAGCATCCTCTGTGGGCACTCGGTGCGTACAAAATGATCATACTCTCACTTGGTTAACGGTCATGTGTTTTTAAAAAGCCATGACGGATCACATGATGAAAACGCATGGAAGTATGGTTGAGGCGGCGTAAGGCACAAAGGTGGTGATTTACTCAAAAAGCGACAAAAGAGAACTATTTGCATAAAGTATCACCAGGGCCGTAAACCCTCATATCCCGATGGTTTTCCAATACTTCTTAGCTAGACCTGTGATTAGCATTCAAGTAAAGCATTCGGCCTTTAAAATTTTTTTTCTACAAGTGGAGATGTTGATGGTAGATTGATGATCGCGATAGTGATGATTGAATAATTCTATGGTTTAACGCGCCGACGCAACGCAGCCGATGAGGCGCGCGGTAATGTAGGGCTCCGAATTAATTTTGGCCACCTGGGGATCTTTACATGCGCCGAAATCTCGTACACACGGGCGTTTTCGCTTGCCATGGTGAATGATGATGATCAGGGTGAGCATAATGATGCCAAAACCGCTTTGACGACGTCGTTGTCATTTTAGGTGGGCTAGATTGAACAAGCAATTAGGGCTCTCTAACAATAAAAAAAACTTGCAAATTTTGTCCTACAGACGTCATCAGCAAGGTTATCGTGTGGGACACAGGTGGTGGCATTGAAGTGATACGATGAAATGAAAACTAGGCAAACCTGCCGTCGCCCAAACACGTTCCTTGGCGATGACGTTAGTCAGCGGTCGTCAATACCCCAGAGAGTCATCGGGCCGCCCTAAGGACCGGACAAGAAAGTGACCGGTGAGTAGCCTCTGATTCATTCGTTTCTGTATTTTCTAGCTTAGTTGTCTGAAGCTCTTTTCCAGAATCGCACTTTTGTTATGGAGAGATTGCAGTCCTTTGGATGGAACAAAGTTGATTTTGAAGTTCATAGAACGTTTAGGCCGCGCACCTCTCGTAAACTCTGGCCAGTCATTTGAAAAACGATGTGCGGGAAAAGTTATTCAACTATGAATGCTACGCGCTTCCTCTCTACCCAAGCCTGACAACATTCACACGGCCACAGAAGCTCAAGTACTGTGACATACGCAAACAAACATCTTCCCTAGCAAAACCGAGATGGTTCCAAAAAACACGACAAAAATGTAGTAAGTGCCCAAATTCAGAGAACTCATTCCTCGCAACCTGCGGCTGCCCCCTCGTAAGGCCCTCAGCAGTCAACACCAAAAACACTTGAGCTATGGGAGGAAGCTTTGACCAACTTCGATCGCCAGGTTCTTCGAGAAGGAGAGCAGCCGAAGAGATCGGAGCCCTGGACTGGGGGACCCATCGTAGCCAGATCTCATCAACTCTTTAATAAATAAATGTCTCTCTCTCTCTTTCACTCTTCGACTTCTATATGAGAGTTCCTCAACGAGACATTTCTGGCCAAAACTTTTGCCACATCAAAAGTCCGGGACAAAAATCCTAAGCCCTTTTTTTTTATTCTTGAGCTACAATCATAAACAGGTGGCCGGGGGCCTTCGTTGATGGCAAGCTTTAGTAGCGGGATTTGTGTTCCCGTTCTGCGGCGTGTTTTAGCCACACGACACGGAGGAAGATTGTGTCATTACAGTTAGATATATCTGGAGCTGTATGTAGCAACAATACAAATACAGGAAGCAGGCCCCTAGAGCTTATAGTCCCGTGCACATTGCATATAATGCGCCTGGAGAATAACCAAAATGGACTACAACAATACGTTGCTTGTATATACGGAAAGTGGTATGTGCCAAGCAAATTCCTGCTTATTTACTCCTACATTACACATATTCGTACGACTTTTTTTCCACGCTATAAAGCGATAAATGTTTCATAAACCAACAGAGCATACTCTTCTCGAAGAATTATAATTAGCGCATGGCCGTAAGTCGGCAGCTTTCGCTTTATGTCGCGTGATCATAGGGTTATTGTCAATGAATTTTTTTATACAAAACAGAACCCAAATTTCTAGAAAATAGTACAGATGAGATTTTTATTTTCGCTACTACCAATTCGTAACCCGGAATCACGATGCCTGTGCAAAGCACGGAAATTTGCGGCGACCCCTGCTGACCCGTCTTGTTTGGTTCAGCCATACCCGACACAGGTTGTCCCAATCGCAGCTCTGAGAAGTGCCATTACACTGAGAAAACATTTAAAGCGTTTAAGGAACGGGATGAATGTAAGACAACCGACTGTTTATCGTGGTTGCTGGTGAAAGCACCGCTTTTCCAGATAATGTTTGGGTCAGTTAAGTGTTTTTCTCGGTTGAGTGGTAAAACAATAACAGCAAAAGAAAAAACGAAAATTCTCCGGGGCATTCTAATTAATCAATGCACGGGTCTGACTGAGTGTGAAACCACCGCACAATTGTTCATAATGAACTCTAATAGGTTCGAACGACTGCAAGCGCGGAGAAGCTAAGATGACGCGGATGACAAGTGAATGAAAAAGAAAAGTTGGAAGAAGAAATGGCGAGGGGTGACATGTCGCAACAAGCTTGACAGGTAGTTGCCTCCGCCTTTGAATATAACAAAATCATTAATAATCCCAACTGCGGCACATTTTCAGTCAAGTAGGGTAATAGGCGTTTTCAGCCGGATTGCAGAAAACGGGATAGAGAGGATGGAGAGGATGGAGGGAGGTTGAGATGATCGCTTCCGGAGTCGGGTACAAAGAGCGGAAAGAAAATCTCGAACGGGCCGCATGCAAACGGCGAGCTCACGAACACACATACGAACACAGAGTACGCACAGCTGCTGGAAATTGACACGGGACCGCATATTTCATGCATGCACTATAAATGCGAATCCTCTTTTCACATTCCCTCTCGTTGCCAATGGGGACAACGTCGGCCATCGTAACTCGAGCGTAACGCTCAAAGAGTTTACGAATCTGAAACCAGTGCGTAACCCAGAGAGTTCCATATTCCTAGCTGGTGTCCTTTTGGTTGTTTTCATCTTTCCGTCGTTATTATTTTCAATCACGGCGACGTGATACTCAGCCACAAAGGGTGGCGAGCTCGTCGTTCGAGCGGTGGATGTGACACGCTCCACCCGCAGCACGCAGTAAGAATGCAATAAAAAGGAGCGCGGCAAGCGCAGCAGGAGGCGACGTGCGCTGTACAGAGAACTGTTTTTTGTTTGCTGCTGCGACGTTTACTTCTCTTTGACGCTCTCGCATTCAAAATTCAAGCTCTGGCTACGATACCCCCCCCCCCCCTTCGCCATAAACTTCTGCCCCGGGTAATTTACGCCCCCTCTTATGCCGGTAGTTCCCGTGGTGGTGATCCCCACAAACACGGCAGAAAAGTAACCCGCACAGCATGGTTTGAATGGGATAGTGGAGAATCTATGGCACGGAGGAGATTGCGTTGATCCCCGAGAAAAAGAATATCCGCGGTTGCGTGGTAAAATGCCTCCCAAAGTTTTACGCGTGCACTACGGGGTGATTGTTGCGACGCTGAGCTCGTGCCGATATTCTCAGTGTGTATGGCTCTAGGAGGGAATTGATGAAGTCGTCCAACGTGCGTTGATTATGGTCTTGGCACAGGCGATATATAAGATAGAAAAATATTAAACAAGTGTTGCGCACGGTTGCAGTAAAATGGTCATGGGTCACACACTAATTGGGAGGTTCGGAAAACTCTTCTATGAGTGAATGAAACAAAAACTGAAATTTCTTTCCCGTTGCGGAATAGCAGGTCCCGCAGCAGGGCGTGCGCCCCGACGTCAGAGCAGGTTCGAAATAAAATAAAACTTTGTTCTGTCTTCTCTCTCTCTCTCTCTCTCTGTTTTATGTGTGCAGATATATACACAAAAGATTCACGTGATTAGAATCGAGGCGTTCGTTGATGAGGTATGAACAGTAAAGCCTCCCCGTTGTAGACTGCCGGCTTTTTGTTCGGTATATATGTATGTTTGAATGTGGACAGACCTAAGGGTTGGCAGTTAAGAATACCTCAGAAAGCAAAAGGGAGAATACGATAGATAATTGAAACAGGTGACGAATTTTGAAAGACAGAAAGATAGCGGAGATAAATGTCCGCCGGCTGGGATCCCACCCCATGGTCCCCAGAATACACTTCTGGTGCGATTACCACTACGCAACCAGCGAGGCTGCTCCGCCCCCCCCCCCCCCTTTCTCGGGGATTTACGTTAAGGTGTTTTGTTTCCTTCGATGGGTGTGGTAGCCAGCGCCACTTGGACTAGTCGGGGTGAAGGGGTCCTTCTTTTTTACCCCCGGGCCGTGACTCGAGTGTCTACGACATGTCGAGAGGGTTCGACCAGAGTTGAACCCTCTTAACCTCCCTAGGGCACGAAGACTGCTACAACAGAGGACCTCGCTACGCATGTAGCGATTCAGGATGGGAAAGGGGGGCCTCGTTGAATTAAGGCAGAAATGAGGGTTAGCAGTCAAGAATGCCTCGGAAAGCAAAGAGGAGAAGGCGGTAGGTCATTGAAACCGATAAAGAATTTCGAAAGACAGAAAGAAAGTATAGAAAATGCCCGCCGCTAGGGATCCGAACCCACGACCTCCAGATGACAACTACGCTACAGACGGGGCTATTTCACCTCCACTTTCTCCGGTATTTATGTTACGGTATTTTGTTTCCTGCACTTGGGGGTGGTAGCGAGCATCACTAGGACTTTCCTGCAGTGGAAAGTTCTTCAAGTGGGAAAATTGGAGATTAATGGGAGAGGCCTTTGCCCTGCAGGTGGCGTAGATAAGCTGGTGTTGTTTATAATGATCATGTATATATATATATATATATATATATATATATATATATATATATATATATATATATATATACAGAGAGAGAGAGAGAGAGAGAGAGAGAGAGACGTAGACCGGAGCTTTCGGTTTACAGTTTATGAAAGAGAAATAGCGTGATCGCCTTTGGTGTGAGGTCAGCCAAAGCGGAGACCAAGAATGCGCGCGCGCAATATGATGGTTTGCGAGGCGTGACTGAAGACTAAGCAAGTAATGGTAATGTTTCTGGCTGCTGCAGGTAATCGTGAGGAGGAGGAGAAGGAATAAACTTGTTTCTCATTCTAGGACCTCTTAAGGCCCTCCGGCTTCTTGGGCTCTCTGCACCTGCCAAAGCTGGTTTTCGGAGCCAAAGCTCGTCATCGGGGTCGCAGCCAACGCTTTCGACACCATAAGATAGCCTCCCCACTGCGTTATTAGGACCAAATGAAGTGCAAGTAATTTTTAATATAGCCATTTTTTCAATAAAAATTGACCTCAAACAGATGAAACTGACAATTGAAGATAAAAAGAAATAGTAGAAGATACCAAGGGCGGAGGGAGAGGCTGCGAACCTGAACGCACAAAACAGCATGGCAATGTAAGACATTTACATGCAACGGCGCTACGCGAAAAGCACAAGGTACAGCACTCGACCACGGGCCAATATCGAAAAGGATAGGGTACCCTAGCGAGCGCCAAATTTAACAAGGCAAAAGAGCATAGGCTAAACGAGAGGGAGCAAAATAGAGATGTGGTTATCCCTCTTTGCCGGCCAACAATAGGCGAATCTCGGCGGGCGAAGTTTTGAAAGGACGAACCGCTCTCTCAAAAGATGCGTAAAAGCGGCCGGAGGGACCAACGTGAATGGATGCGATTGCGGTGGGACAAGGGGAGGTAGAACTTGGAGAGACGGGCTCGATCCATCACACTTAATCTCCGTGATATCCCCCCGCCTCCCCCCCCCCCCCCCCCCTGTCCCTTGCTTCACGTTCCCACACACACCTGTTCAACTCAGCAGTCCATTCTCCGTTCTTCAATTGTCTCCCTCCGCGTGTAGTGTCTCGAAAGCTTCCGAACGCGATGGACGGGGCGCTGATCTTCACACAAGCGCGAACACCTGCCGTGCGTATGCTAATTATTGTTTTAAAAATGTCAGCGTTGACTGCTCTTTCAAGTTCTATAAACACTCGGTACTCGTCAAATCTTAAACCTTGTTTGAGCCAATGTAAAAATGCAAAAAGAAGCAAATGTTTTGGAGAAAGCAGATGGGTTAAAGTAGGACATATTTATTGAACATTACAACGCACACTTATGGTGACAGAGTTATTGAATTTGTTACTTGTCGCTACAAGGACGAAGCCTGTATTCCAACTTTTAACTCTTTCGTTACGGCGGAAAAACGACCGATTTTAGGTGCTTCCAAAAAAACGTTTTTTTTTCTGTTGAGCTACTGGACACACGTAGCCTTGCTATGCATGAAATTGTAGCTTATAAATTGCTCTTCCAAACACAAAGCAGCATTATTGTTGAAGGTACAATTACTTACAGTTTATTCGTCGAGTAATCAGAAAAAAAGCCCCCAAGAAAAGTATACGAAAAACACAAATCGGCACTTTCACCGAGACTAAAAATTATTTCTGGTATTTTAAGATATACAAATTGTCCCTACGTTCCTTGGCTATGATTCAATATATAAATAAACATTGTACACCAAGTTTTGGATTTTTGAGGGCCCGTCAACCTAGCGCAACGGACGGCTGTGCCACGCCGCGAGGTTACTCAAAGGTGGGTGAGCGTCTGTAAAATGTGCATCCAAATACCGTACTTACCCGATTCTAACGCACACGAAAAGGGACAATTGTTGTTTAGACCTGGAAAAGACATTGATGTTACCCCCTTGTGCAAGTAAACTCTGCTTGGTTAGCGGCGGAGCTTCTGACCTGCTTCACGTGGCTTGTGAAATTAACCACAATATTTTTTCTCTGATTTTGAACGTGCAGGCCTGTCAATTTCCTCCTGTCACGAGAAATGCGAACTAGATTTCCTCAAAGCTCCAAAGCTCGATACTTTTGCATCCGCTCAAGCTGACTGGGAAAACCCCGCAAGGACAATTCGGGCGTACGAAAAAACGCTCGGAGCACTGGCAAAGCGGGCTCTATCTGGAGGAACAAGAGATAAGGGTAACCAGAACGGTGCTGCTTCACCTCAGCGGGCTGTCCGCCAACACAATCGCACCGTCCACCCCTGAACGGCCGAGCTGAGTGTCGGCGCCGGAATCGCAGTAACGAAGACAAAGCAGGGGGTGAGCGGCTGCCCATCAAAGCGGCCGGGAAGATAAGCTCGGTCAAAGGAGGCCGTGAGCTTAGCCAGGGCAGCCGGAAATTGGCAGGTCTTGGCTGAGTAGACGCGGGCTCTCTCCCCTCGGAGGCTCTGAGAACGATGCAGCGCCACCGCCTGCGTTTGCCTGTGAGGTGGCTCACCCTTACGGTTGAAGACACAAGCTCATCTAGCCCGGTCGTGAACGCGGCGTCGTAAAAATGGGGCGAAACATTAGGACTTCCTGGGTTGGACGTGTCTTCCCTTGCGTGATGCATTCGCGCTGTTTTTTCTTCTCGGCGCATAGGTGGGCTTTCTTCGGTGGGGGTGCCACGGCGAGTATTCATAATGTATGACTCACCAGGCGAGTAGCAAGCTCCCTAAAGTAAAGAAATGACCGAATAATGAAACAATGGGAAGAAGAGCATAAGTAGGTCATGAACCCCCCTACCCCCGTTTTTATTGTAGGTGTGGATTCTAATTAGATGCAGCCCAACCCAGTTAATAGCAGCTAAGGAATGTTGATAGTTCTACTACCATACACGGCAGAATTGTCTTGTCAACCCTGGATGTACTCTGATACTTCACAATTACAAATGTTTCGGTCTTCCTGCCCGAGATGTTATCGTTTAGTTTCACGATAACCAACCACTGGGAAAGCACAGAGCTTTATTTCTTATAGGTGAGTTTTTGCCTATATTTCGTAAATTAAGCATTTTGCTCTTCATGATTCCTGACTACACTCGGTGCCCCATGGCATCATGCCCTGTGAAAAAATTCTTCATTGTGTATAACCGTTGTAATGTGTTGCTGAAAGCATCTGATTTTCTGCTAGCAAGTGGCCTTCAGCAAAATATTATTTATTTCTTTATTTATTTGGTTATTTAGTTATTTATTTATAACTGAGTTACTGCAAGCCTGAAGGCCAGGCTTTGATCAGGTGTGAGTGATACAATCATGAAAAACTGGACAACATACAAGAACGAAATGCATCGGTAGGAGAACAACGCAGCTGAGAAAAAAGCAACTGTACAAGCACATCCAATAATAAAACAACAACACAGGAATGGATCACGCTGAACTGAAAAGAGCACAAAAAAGATGAACTATGAGGTAATTGCATCAGAAGATTATCAAGTATCATCAGCAGATATGTCGACCTTTGTGTGTCTGGCAGCAAAAAAGAAAAAAAAACGGTTCGAAAAAATTAACGTTTTCTTCTGAAGGAGAGATGGTTCTAAAGCAAAGCTTTCTCTGATGCAAACGCGAACGTCACAATCTAATCAGCCAAAGTCAAAATATACGACACAGCTAAGGCAACCAAATGGGGTGTTTTTATTTTATTTGTATTAGTTTTGTGATTGAGTCATCTGGACGTTCTTATACGGTTAGCTCATCGTCTTCGTTGATCTGGATTAAACGTGTTAAACGCTAAACTTGTGGCGCTGTCAACATGCCATCCGTGCGCCTGTTAGAGCATGCTTTCGTCATCATCATCGCTCAATCGCATGAGGCTAAGCTGCAATTCGTCTACCACATTGGAGCCTGTTATGCATGTAAAATCCTTCCATTGTTTATGTGGGGTGTCATACATGAGTCCTTTGTGGAGACCGAATGTGCAAAGTTGACTTTCCTAGAATAAATTCGGCTTTCCTACAGGGAATTTTTTCAGACACCACCACAAGTCAGGCATGGAAAGCTTCCCTCTGTAAAACGCAGTTCATTCGGAAGTAAGCCAGCCATCCAGTAACGGTAGAAGCTCCTGAACACGATGAGAATTACGAATTTTAGGAGGGAAAAAGCAGGCATAGTCACTGCGCGCCATGACGGCCGCACCACCAGTATCCCCTATCCTACAGCATCTATTGGAGACAAGCACGTAGTAGATCAGCCATCACGCAGTATTTGGAATTTCACTGACCTCTTTGAACCTGTGCTCTTCGTGTAATGATTGTTAGGGCCATTTTAAAAACACAGATGACTTATAGAACACGCCAAAAAATCAGCACCATTCCCCGCTGCTAAGGTGCGCGACCAGCACAGCCGAAACGAGCGACGCCACTAGCCAAAACGACATACATTGCTGCTGTCCAGTTTCATGTGTAGGTTATTGTTTCGTGTGTGTGTATATTTGGCTATAGCGACATATACCGATCGTACTCCGGAGTTGAAGGAAAAGAGTGCTCCGCAGCTGTGAAGCGCTCCCTGACGAAGCACAGGTTGTGTTTGGCGAGGGTGCGCAGTAGCTATGAAGCCAGCACGGACGATGCACCGACGGAAAGGGGAGAGGATTGCACCGTAGCTATTACGAGCTGCGTAGACGCTGCGGGGTTCCCTGGTCTACGCATTTAGTCTACGCACGCATCGATACCCCGGAAACTAGCGTATAATAGGCCCGCTGTAAAAAGAACACTGGCTGGCTGGGATACTCGCCCACAAAAAATACCTCACCGGGCATGATTTTCCGCGTCTATCCTAGCCGCCCTCAGCACCGTTGACGACGACAACAGCAGAGCACAACCGCTTTGCGTCAAACACGTGTACGTTACAATAAAGCCTAGTTTAGACATGATAATTGGGTGTAGGTACCCGCACTGAGATTGGTCGAGCCAGCCATTAAACCAGTGTCTTCTCTAGTCGTAACGAATGCGCCCTTGTTGAGAACGCAAACGTCGTAGATAATG
Source organism: Haemaphysalis longicornis (assembly GCF_048455015.1). NCBI lineage: Eukaryota > Metazoa > Arthropoda > Arachnida > Ixodida > Ixodidae > Haemaphysalis > Haemaphysalis longicornis. The sequence goes on from NW_027526385.1 coordinate 93,298,440, forward strand.
AGTCGCCTGGAATTGTGAGCTGAGAGGTACTTGTGCCTTTTGATTGTAAATGGGAGCCATTGTTAATGATTAGACGCCGGGAAAGGCTCTTTTTTGTACATACGTGAATAGTCAGTGGAAAATGTGCATAATGATACCTTACTGAACCGTTAGGTGAAACTAAAGAAAGACCAGCCGTAGTAAAGTACCTGCGAGTAACATAAAAGCATACAAGCATACACTTTGCAACTACAAGCATCTGAATGCATCACATATGCTAATGTGGTTTCGTTTAAAAACAATCCAGGTATAAATAAATAGATAAAAGTAGACAATGTCAGAGTATTTAAGCAAGCTGTTTGAAGTTGGCTTTTTCACATTAGGAGTCTTAATGCGGCCGTGCACCCTTTACAGGAACTTGAAAACCCGTTGAGGGGATCAGTCTGTTCCACTATCGCAACAGTAAAGAACCTTTTGTCAAAAACAAATCAAAGCGACAGAGAGAGAGAGAGAGAGAGAGAGAGAGAGAGAGAGAGAGAGAGAGAGAGAGAGGCAGGGAGGGAGGGAGGGAGGGAGGGAGGGAGGGAGGGAGAAACGAAGAACTGGAGTGGTAAGCCAGGACCGATGCATTTCCCCCCTAATCAGATTGAAAATGTACCTACCGGGGAGATAAATTCAAAAGAAGCGTGCACACACTCCCTAACGAGATCTGCCTTGCTGTTGCAAAGGAGAAATTGCTTTCCGTTGGCCATAAAATTGCCGCGCAGGCAAGTACCATGCCTCTACAAATCAGCCAAGGAGAGGAGCAATGCACACCACCCACACTCCTCACTGTCACTGTTCTCCTCCCCTCTCTTTTTTGTGAGTAATGTAGACCGTAGAAACTTCAACCGTGCGCGCAGAAGCTTTCGGTGCTAGGTGAATGGGAAAAGAGGTAAGACGAAGAGAGTGGCGACGAGAAGACAAGTACAAACGCAAACTGGTGCACCCACACGTGAGGAGCCCAATCCTTCTCGTTTGCTCAGTGACCTGTTAAGTGGTAGAAAAACATATTGAAATGCATCTATGGTGATTGTGTGTAATTTTATTAAGGAATGCACCATATTGCATATATAGAAGAAATAAAAATAATCTACCTAACTGGATAGATACTGAGCAGAACACTGACGGGAGGGGGGGGGCAGGTTACGTACGCGAATGTCGATGGTGTTGTGTTATAGCGACGCTCCTTTACGACGCAACCTGGGCTTCCCAGGACCCTACATCCATCTCTTCCTGTGCGTTGAGGGGCACGTCCGTTCAGCTTCGAGCAATATCGGCCACCCCCTGCTCCAGCCTTTGAGACTGAAGACAGCATGCGTCAATATCTTCGTCCGGTCAAATTTTCTCACATTGTCCCTTATGTTAAAGAGGGTTGACATTTCTTGGGCCAGAAATAAAAAAATAAATAACTGCGTTGTTTTGATTACATCGGCGTAACGCACTGTGATCCCTATGCAACGGGGGTAGCTTAGTAATAAAGCAGATGCGACTGAAACTCTAATAAACAGAGATGTAGGAGCGAACTCGCTCGTTACGAAGAGCGGAACATGAAATTCAACAATGTGAATTTATAAATATGGCAAGCTGATGAAGGTGGAGCAGCATAAGCAGCGTAGGTCGTATATGTGCAGATCTTCGGTCACTCTATTCCGCTATTCAGAATTAGCTATGTAGGAACAGACAAAGAAGAATTTTGTAGCTTCAAGCTATTCAATTTTCCCGTGTCCTACTGCTCGCGTCATCTACTGGAACTTTTCGGTACGGTTCGACTTAAGAGAATGCCACCAGGGGTGCTTTCTTTATTTTGGGAACATTGTTTTCAACAGGTACGTGTTTTTACTATCGCAAAAGCTAAACAGTCACTCGTTTTTATGAAAAGAATGTCGAAAATATATTTATGTATTGCTGTTTTGCCTCGAATATGACTAAAGTTTTCTTTTGATTGAGAAATTTTGAAAAGTATGAGTATCGCTTCCAGAATATCTAGTTTGGAAACGTTTTACCTATCAAAACGTCTCGTTCAAGAACCCTTTCAGTTTTTGGCCTGGAGGCCGAATCGGGGGACAACGTGCCTGACAGACCAAAATTTTCGACTTTAACTAGTTTATCACCACACTTGCGTCTTTTAAAGGTGGTTACTTTCTTTCACTTTTAAGTACGATTAGTTCTGCAGAAAGCCGAAACGCTAGCTTCCGCCTGGAGCTTTACCATGCGTACTAAAGATTGTAACAGCTTATTGCGCTATACCAGATATCTGTGCGGTGGTTTTTACGCCTTAGGTGTAAATTAGTGACGGTGTCTTCGGTTCTTTACGGGTCACACGTCGTGAGTCACTTACGTAAGACACCAAGAATAATTCACGAAAAATTCTTCACATAAAGCTTAATGCACCAGCAACGTAACTGTACCGTCAATACAGACGAAGAAAATTGCTGACCAGCTGGTAACCACAAAGAAGAACATTGGCAATGAATGACGTCTACACGAAAATCAATCCAATGGTTTGTGCGTATTTCTGGGCTAGTTGGCAATGCATGACTGACGAGCAAAGCGCAAAAAAATTGCACGAAGAACAAAGGGAGACGCTTGTCTCTGTTTTCGAAGGGAGAGCTCGTCCCTGCTGTATCCCTTCGTACTTCGTGCAATTTTTTGCGCTATGTTCCGTAGCAATCGTTTGTATCTGTTTTGTCCTTTTTTATTCAGTGCTGTCTCGAATTGATTAGGGTTATAATTGCGCCCAGAAAGTTACGGCATGAATACCACGGCTGTTGCTATACTATTAAAATAGCCTGTCAGAACACCGTTTCTAACACTACTTCCATAGAAATTGAAACAAACGTATCATTACGCCCTTCAGACCTGAAGCGCCGGCTGGCACTGAATTTCACTTTCGGAAGAGCTCAGCGGTTGAATCCTCGTGCTTCTGAGCCCAAGGATGAGGGTTAGATTCCCAGCCATCGCGGCCGCTTTTCTGAAGGAGGCAAAAAGAGAGAATCCCTTGTGTTCGAGATTTCACGCCCCTTAAAGATTCTCAGCTGGTCAATATTTATCCGGATCCCGCCACTACGGCGCGCCTCCCCGCCTGTGTAGCGTCTACGCGTTGAATCTTCCAAATTAATAAGTAATATATCATTTTCGCAAAGCGAAGCGCTTTATGCCTCAGTTGCGTCATAAATCGTAACAGCAAAATTCACTCCACGGCACATGATTAAAATGATGATGATGATAATAAAACGTGAAGGGAATAAAGAAAAAAAACGCCTCCCATAATCGAAAGTTATGTCGTTTTCATGTGTTCTGAAGCCGATGTCTATCGCATTCTGCCCCATTCCGACACGTTCGAAGCGGTTTGTCGTTTGGACTTTTAATTCTACTCAGGTTGCGTTAGAGAAAACGGCACGTTAAAACGGAACGTTTTAAATTATTCTTCTCTGAAGAAAGGGGCTTTGATTTTTCTTACAACACAGCCGTTACCTAGGTTGTTCCTTATTAGTGTGCGCGCAGTACATAGTCCGTGCCAACACGTTATGACAAAAAAACCGTCTGTCCTTCAAGTCAAGTTAATAGAACCCCTGTATGTGCGCACGTGCTACACACACACAAATTCGGGCTAACAGATTCACTCACAGGAAGATATAAGAGACCGACACCCAATATGCCACGTTAACGAGGGGAGCTTTTCTCTTCTTACGGCGGGCAAAATGTTTCCCTCCCTGTTACTGACACCCCATTTCCCCGTATTTTTGTCTTTTCATTCCCTCTCAAGAGAAAGAAACAACAAAAACTTGAGAGGGTTTTGCCAACCAAAGAAATACTCTGCATAGTTTTCTGCAGTTATGACTCGTTGCCAAACTTTTTTTCTTGCTTTTGGCAAATTGCACTGTGCCTTCGACCACGACTCTTTTATTTGAATGGTATTTTTATTCGTAGTTTTGTTGCTTTCTATACGGCGGATAAGGCATACTGCATGTGGGTGGGATCACATTGTCCATTCTTTTAATGGCATTGATTCTTTTTCTTTCGCTATTTTCTCTCTCTACACAGAAGGCGGCTCAGCAAGACCATGTCACCAGATCCACCTTCGTAGGCCTACTCGTCCCCTCGCGTCAAATCAAAGAATAAAGGCAATACAAATCTCGCCGCTGGATGGGGGCCCCATCCGCGCTTTTTCAAAATCACGCCGGGGAAGGGAAGGTAGATATCGACTGCTGGCTTGGTGGGGTGGCTGCATGTGAGAAAAGTAAGAAGCACAGCTGGGGAAAGTAGACGCGGAAATGCGAAGCGGATTGCGGATTGTACGCCTGACATTGACACCTTATTCAAGTCGGGAAAGGCCCCCCTATCTGTTGAAATCCCCGTCCCCATTCGCAACGCTTGTCGCGTGCTGAGTGGTTTGAGTAGCCCAAAATGGCTTGTCACGATACTCGGAAACAAGAGGCAAGCCTTCCTCTTACGTTGTTCGTTTTTTGCTCTAAAAATACAACAAAACACATTCGGTGGAGTTTCCGTGGGAGCACGGTAAAAATCGCGGTAAAATCAGCACACAAGACGGAAACTCGGAAGGGTTAGTTTTTTTGAGAAGCCGGTTCAACGTTAGTAGAAGAAAACCCTGAAAAAAAATTAATGTAGTTCCGCACACCGTGAAAGCTATAGGAAGTGCAGAGGTCTGGTTCGCCAGAGTAGCTGGGTACCCTTCTCGGCTTTTTACTCCCACTCATCACACTCTTACTCCCTGTGTTAAACACCTTTGTTGGTGAATGCAACAGACATTTGTTGAATGGAAGTCGATTTCAATTCAAGTCAATGAATGCTCGCGCCAATGAAATCCTTTGCAATTAAATGAAGGCTCTCGTGCCTTCTCCTGGGACAGCTGACTGACTTTTCTTTATATTTGGTTTCCTCTTCTGCCTGCAACCGCACGAGCGGCAGTTCTGTTCTTTTACAGATGATAGTCTTTCTTGGTCTACTTGAACACGAAATTTCGTGCTGTCTGTCTCTCTGTCTGTCTGTCTGTCTGTCTGTCTGTCTGTCTGTCTGTCTGTCTGTCTGTCTGTCTGTCTGTCGGTTCGGCTACGCGGACAGGGTTAAAAAGATGCTAAATATTAAAGTGATGTACCTACAGCCAAATAGAAACGTCAAGTCCGCTGGCAATATTCATACCTCTCAACATTGTTGACCCAAAACAATAATAACGCATATACGAGGCCAGACATCAATACATAAGTGACATTCGCAGTGTTCCTTTATTGAAAATACAAGGATTGTAGATTTATTCAAAACTACACCGAGAAAATTACAAAAGTGGTGGCCCGTGGTTTCCCTAGTGGCAGTATGAGAAATGGAAAGACAAAAGTAACGAAAGGTTCCACTTGATAGATTCCACGCTGCCCTTGGAACGCACTCGGGCGAGGGTGCCTCGATTCTCGCGCAACCCCACCAAACGGCAGCGCTGTCATCGATGCACCCGTCATAAAGCAGTGGAACGCGGCACATTTTAATTGATTTGAGCAAATTTCTGTCCCGTTTATATTAGTAGGAGAAAGACGGGAGAGAAACAGCGTGATACGTTAGCCGGAAAAGAGAAGGGAGGCATTTACTAGGCTGGTCGCCAGACGACAACCGTCTTTTGTCGGCATTTGCAAAGAAATTAGCCGACAGGCGGCCTTTTTTTTTGCTTGCTTACATCTCGCATGAGCTGCAGCCTTTCCGTAACATTCTCAAAGGTTCGGTTTTTTACACAGTGGCCACTTTCCTCCCCTTACTATGGTAAAAACAAACCCAATGAGCATTCCTAGATAAATGGACTCGAGACTGATGGTTAAATACCTACATTTTGCCTGAGACGTACCTCAGTTTTCTTTGGGATAAATTTAAGGACAAATACAAGTACCTGAGGTTCCAGAGGATTTGAAGGATTGTGCGCACATACACCTCTTTTTCAAGTAACCTCTTAACTTTTGGCCAGAAGGCTAAACAAGGAACAAGCGGGTATCATTTGAAAATCTCGGTTTGGGCGCGTGACTCCGCGGGGTTCTGTTTGATGCGTGACGCAGCGTGACTGCGATGTTTACAGAGCGTGACCGCTGGCGAGCTACGACACCAAGCGGGGCCCCTAAAGTGTACGGCACACTAAATATGGGGGATGCTTGGAACGTTCCAAGAACGAAGAGGCGGAAGCCTAGTTGGCCTCCTGTTGATACCCTGTGGAACTTTCTCTTTACCTTTGTGGACGCGGCCATCAGCACCAGACCAGCCCCCACGACAGCATCCTCCAAAAATCATTCCACTCGCGAGCCATCACCATTTGCCAACGCCCACTGCGTCGCCTTTTCCCAGCGCCCACTTCCGACCGGGCTGTCGCATCGGTGTCTGCATTTCCTAACACACGATCCCGGGATCCCGATACGGGGGACGCGCGACGTCAATTTTATCGAACCACGCTTTTTTCGGAACCTGATAATGCGTGTTCCTGAAACAAAGATTTAAGGATTTTGCCATACATGCTACGACACATGCTTCAGGAACTGCACGCACACTCGCACTCGAGGAGTATCACTAGAGATAAATCAGAAGAAAATCGAAGGTTATCCTCCAGAAACAATGTATCTTGAAAAATTAAAGCCCTTCCACTCATTGTGAACGCTATCGGAAGTGCAGAGCAGTAATTCGCCATAATGGGATATACCGCCGTTATCCGCTTACTGCTACCACCCCATGCAATTCAAATTTTCCGCCTTGGCAGTGCTCGCGTGCCCCCTGCCTGAAACTGCGCCAGCAGGAGTTCTGTTCTCTTTGTGCTTGCTTTTCCTCTCGCATGCGCCGGCGTTGCACTGCCATGTTTGCGTTCGAAAAACCAACCCAACGGGCGTCCTTAACTAAAGGAACGCGGGCACTGTCGGTTAATTGCGTATATTTTTTCCTCAAATGTAACTATAGTTTTGTTTGCGCTAAACAACAGGAGACGTATGACAAGCGCCAGTCCTTCTCGAGTTTCGAACACTTATGACTATAACTACAGTGGCTAGAATACTATAACCCCGGATACATGGACTCGACGAGAAAGGCTCGCGTCGACTGGCGGGTTCCGCTACCTCGACCCCTCCCGCGTTTACCCGTCCAAAGAATCGAGGTTAGGGGAGCGGCAGGGTTCCCGGAAAAGAAGCTACCATGGTTCGCCGTAACCACGGCGAACCACGAGAATCCTAACCACGCATTGAAGTATTTTGCTCTGGGTGGCATTGGGAAAGCCCTCTGAAATAATTAGCAATATGCCACTACTGTGACTGAGCACAAAAGGTGCAAAACGAGAGTGCGTGAAGCCGTGATAACGTGTAGGGCAAAAACCTTTATAAGTTACTTATCGACTTGAAGAAGAAAATGGCGAAGCATGCGTGAAGTTCCGCAAGGCTTCAACCAAAGCGAAGCTGGAGAATTTCTTTCTATTTAAGCACTGAAGGACACACCACCGCGCGTTGTATTGGGTTTAAAAGTGGTCATTTACATTATCCGTCATTGCGTTTTACTCTGGCAGCAGTAGTCATCATCATCATATCCATCTATATTGTCGTCTTCATCATGCATGCCTGGCGGGGCGAGGCCTTTTTCTGCGCAGGCTTTCACAGTTCTCCCAAAGTGGAACGCGTCAGCACAAGCTAGATCCGGCGGCAACCGGCTTCGCGAGCTAGGCGTCTGTAGGGCGAGTTGTCTTGTGCTCCCCCCTTCAGGCGCGGAGGCACGTGAACTGTTTTCTTAGTATTTTTGGCGAGCGCCACGCGGAAGGTTGGGCGATGCCGGGTGCTCCTCTTGAGGCGCGTGCACACGTCCGCGATTACGGTGGCATTAACTATGCCCCGAGGTTTTCTCATGACGCCGCACACCGCAGACATTACGGCCACCAGCAACACCTCCGCTGTTAAAACTTATGCCACACCAACGAGTACTGGAAAGTAAAGGTTATAAAAAAATACTCGTCCCTTTCACTAATATGAAAGTTAAGTCACGCGAAGCTTGATGGTGGACGCGCAATACACAAGGACAACTGAGGCCTTTGTCGCCTAGTGGCTTCACCCTTCCGCCTGACGATCGTCGGAGTCCGCACGACGCTCTCGACCACGTTCACAACGCACACGACAACGCAAACCATTGCGTCCACGAGTACATGCACGCATAACCGCATGCTCTCCGGCCGAATGAATCACCCGTTGCCTATCCATAGACCGGCGAACGTGAATTGTCATTCTTCTTCGTCTCCTTCTCCTCCTTGTCGTCCTCCTCGTCCTCCTCCTTCTCCTCTTCCTCTCTTTTCCTCCTCCTCCTCCTCCTCCTCCTGCTCCTTCTTCTTCTTCTTCTTCCTCCTCCTCTTCTTCTTCTTCTTCTTCTTCTTCTTCTTCTTCTTCTTCTTCTTCTTCTTCTTCTTCCTCTTCTTCTTCTTCTTCTTCTTCTCCTTCTTCTTCTTCTTCTTCTTCTTCTTCTTCTTCTCCTTCTTCTTCTTCTTCTGCATTTATAATGGCACATACCCACAGAGGCGGATTGGCCAAATCTTGAAGTTTGTCTAATAATTTAAAAAGTCACTGTATTCTTTAGAATTGGAATGTAATGATAAAAAAACTACACTTCTTAGGGGCGGGGCGAGGTAAGTGATTGGACGAATCCGCTAGCATATGAGTCTTCTGGTAGCAGTGATGAATTTGTGAAGGAGAAAGTAAATTTCTTTGCTTGTTTTGCTAAGGCAGCTAGCACCGAATGAAAGAACTCAAGTTTTTTTAGGATAACCAGGCATCGCTGATAATGATTGTGAAAGGATACGGATCATGATAGTGGCGCTACTGGGGAGGAACATGTAGTGAAGCAGACTTGGTTGGTGTGGTTGATGAGGCTTCCTACATTTATTTGGAGAGCGTAGGCCCGGTCAGAAGTGGGAGCGGCGAAGGCGAGCTACCACCCAGGTGCGCAGTCGTGTTCGATCTTCCGTGTGGCGTCTGGAACTGCTGACGCCGCCAGGCATCGCTGATAATGATTGTGAAAGGATGCGGATGATGAAAGTGGCGCTAATGCGGACAACAGCGACTCGGTTGGTGTGCTTGATGCGGCTTCGTACATTTACGGCATCTTCCCGCAGGGGAACCCTGAGTAGTATGCGAAGTATCCGTGGGGCCGACTGAAGTTCCCATTAGTTTTCAGTTCGTCGTTTCCGTTGACGTTCAGCTTCGCGTGCCTTCATTGTATCACTAGCTTCTTGACGTAGTTTGAAAGAGTGAAGGACATAAGGCGCGTTCATAGCAGATGCTCTCGTATCGGTTTGTAGCGCAGTGGGAAGAGCGCCACGTACCTCCAGTTGCGGCCAGGGAGTCGTGGGATCGAAACCAGGCGCCGCCTAAATGTTTTTTTCATAGTGGACTGCGGTGACGTCAAACCAAACGCTAACGGGGCTGAAGATACGCGCATGCGCAGTAAAGTGCGGACAGCGGACGACTAGGGAGGGAGGGACACAGCTCCGAGCATGAGATGCTCCGAAACTGAACTTTTTAGTTCAAGTCTAAGGCGCTCGAATGGGAGAGTAAGGTAACGTTTTCTTTGCTGTGTGAAACGATGGCATTCAAACAAATATCTGGCTGTGTTAACCGTCGTCGCCGTCGTCATTGTCGTCGTAGTCGTCTTCGTAATCTTCATCATCATTACCATCATCAGACCTTCCTAAGATGGGCTTTACTGTGTAGAGTTTAGCATACAACTCTCCGACCGAACGATTCACCTGTGGCCCACCCATAAACCTGCGAGGGTGAACTCAGGTCATCATCATGATCAGTTATCCTTACTTTGGCTTTAGTCTGTAGCGCTTAGATGAAACATTACACACCCGCCGTGGAGGAGGAGCAGGAGAAAAACTTTATTGTGAGCCTAGTGATGTGGGAGTGGCTACACGTCCATAAGACCATGAGACGACCTTGCTACCCGCCGCGGTGGCTCAGTGGCTAAGGCGTTGTGCTGCTGAGCACGAGGTCGCGGGTGCGATTTCCGGCCACGGAGGCCGCTTTTCTGATGGAGGCGAAAAGCAAAAGCGCCCGTGTGTACGAGATTTCGGCGCACATCAAAGATCCCCGGGTGGTCAAAATTAATCGAGAGCCCTCCGCTACGGCGCGCGTCATCGCCTGCGTTGCTTAAAATCAGACGTTCTATCAGGCCTTGAAGTAAACCAGAGAACGGTAGGACGTTTGGCCTTAGGCGCCAAAGGAAAAACCACTAACAAGCAGTTCAGGGAGATATGGGCTGGGCGTCGCTTGAAGTTAGAGAAGCTCAGAGTAAAATATGCTTTGAGAGGAGGTTGAGGGCAATGGATCAACGAAGGTGGGCAGGTAAGGTTTATAGGTACCTATACTTGAAAAGCGTGGACACGCAGTGGTTAGGAAAGACCAGTAGGCTAACGATGAAATACGGAAAGAACAGTGGAGAATAAAAAACAGCCAAGGTAACCAAAAAAGAGGCAAAGCAAATGGAAACGAATAAATGGAGGGAAAAAAGGGAAGCTAAAACGTCGTTAGAGATGTACAGGGCTGCGAAATTGAACATCAGAAAGGAAAATTTCTACGATAATTTCCAGGACAGTGCTTTTCTTTTTGAGGCTAGAGCAGGTTGCCTGCGAACTAAGAGTTTTGTGGGGAAGTATTCAAAAAATGATGGGGTATGTTTGGTCTCCGGAAAAGAAACAGAAACTATGCGGCACATAGTGTTAGAATGTGAGGGTATCCATCCAAATCTACATGAAGGCAATATTCGGCTTCCAAAATTCCTAGGATTTATGGGTATCAGAGGGGAAGTTAACTTCAAGGCTGTCGAGGGGACGAAAAGAAGATTAGAATGCTGGTGGACGAAAAGCAGAGAGGGGAATGTTGCCTAGGACAGTTACCACCTGTAACGGAAAAAAAAAGTATTTCGGGCCTAATAAGCTTTACTGCCTGCCCTAAGCAGCGCTAGTATTAAACCAAGAGTGTAAAACATGGTTATATTAGTCCTTTTTGGTAAGATGTCATGTCATCACCCCGCTTCAAAGGAGAAACCAATAGCAATGATCATCATCATCATGCGTTGGCGCGTTAAAACCCTAAAATCAATCAAATCAAACAGCACACGTTCAAGTCAGTTAATTGAAGCTTCGCTTGCCGTTGTAAATCATGCGGCAGATATAATAGGTAAAATTTAAGGAAGGAAATGTACTTCGGAAGGAAATGTGCTGTGTAGTAGTGACGAGCGGTGAACACCAGGGTAACGAAGGCGCTTCCTAGAGTCAGAGCTAGAGGTAAGGCAAGAGCAATACTTTGATCGACCGACGAAACAAGGAAAGTGCGGGGCTAGGAATGCACTAAGACATGGGAGCACAACAGACGCTGAAAGATCATGGAACAGAGGCCTTCGTCTTGTAGCGGCCACAAAGTGGCTGACGATGGGTATCCTCACAATAATGAGGGTGATGCTTTTTTACCGCTTCTCCTTATATTTTCTCTCTTCCGCGATTCCTATCACGGTCGCGATAGCTAATTCTCGCTTGTCTGAAAACTCGCAACTCCCAACGTCGACAAAAAATAAAAAGAATATTAACCACAAAACGTGTTTGGCCAATTGTCAATAATACGAGAACTGGTGATCTCTCACTAATCAAGCGGAATTTTTCCCGCTTAATTTCGTTAGCAGCCCTAACCAAACAAGTAGAAATAAAGGGATCCGCGGACGTATATTGTGCGGTAAAGCAATCTAATTTCGGAAGAGCGTCTAGCAGAAAAAGTCTTTCGCCCCACTCAGGTCAACAATCGTATTTCGTCCTGTTGACCAGACTGTTTACACTGTCGCCCATTCCCTAGTTTATTGTCCTTTCACTACTTCTTCCTGTCAACACTTTCCTGTCAACTCGTAAAACCAACATAAGCTAACCCGCTCCTAACCTCGTCCAGCATGTGCTGAACCAAGTGTTTTCGCGCCGGTTTTTCTGTGCCAATCTGTAACCATGATCTCACTTACCCACCACCAACGCGAGGACTGAAAACACAGAAAAGATCAGAAGAGAGACGGGTGCCTCGGAGGCGACTATGTTCGAACGAGCTCCTGGGCTTAAAGAACTGCAACGTAGACAATAAAATAAGGCTAGCCTAGACAAATCCTTCGCATTAGGGAAGCTGTGGAGGTCAGGCACGTGGCCTTTTTTGCGAGTCGGGGCTGGCTAAGGCGAAGAGCTTAGCGCCTAGGACAGTTCCTACGTCAAAGCTTGCCTTCTACGACACTTTTTTTGCTGTCGCCCACACGTTTTCGCGTCTTCTTCGCAGTGCGCAGAATCTTATCAGCACGCCCGAAGACGAGAAACAAAAAACACATTTCGTTTACCCACATCCCCCTCTCGCGCCTACAGCCCTCTGCGACCACAGTTTTGACGTGCGTCGCACCAGTTCCAATCGAAGCGTCCTTGGCTGGTGTACGAATTACCCGGAGTATAAAGTAGCCTAGCGCTCTATATTGCGAATCAGAATATTGTCACATGTCGATCGTAAACGTCGGAATGGGGAAATGGGACTGCGTTTGTGACAGTTTAGGAGTAAACAGCGCGTGTGGCGTCTTGTGTGGGTAAGGTGTGTGTCCATAAGGTATTTTTATTGTTGCCATTATGTATGATGTCGCGCCCCTGCGAAAGGACATGTTAAGCGAACCCCGATGCACAAGGTGAGCGTGGATATACCTATACGAGTCATGGCGAGAGTACATCGCCTATAAAACGCGTCTAGGAGAGCTCTTGTTAAGAGCGCAACTGACCTCAAGAAGGCGAGGTAAGTAATTTAAACAGGTAAAATATACTTGGGAAGACATATAGCTGGGCTTAAATCTACACCCGATCGTCGAACCTGTCCGTACAAACCCTACTCGAGGAGGAATGCAGTTTGCAGAACGCAGCCACTCTGTCAACGATAAATTCTTTCTGAAGGTGGCAGGAAACACACACGGGATATATACTTTTATAAATCCCTTGTTTTCAATTACCAAAAAAAAATAAGTGGTGTCTTCCCTCTTTTCTTGTATTTTTACTGCAGGCGCGGGTAGATCGTAAAGATTTCTCTTAAGTACCTACATTACTACTGTTATATGGTAAAAACATATAAAAGAAAGGCAAAGAAAGAGAAAGGTAGAAAGAGAAAGGCGAAGACAGGAAATTACAGGTCCCCTTGAATGCGGGCTGTTTCTTGGTTTGATATCTTAAAAGAGGCTCTGCCGCGCGAAGAACGTCAGCTCGATTTTAAAAATGGGAATAACTCCAGCTTAGCAGTGATTGCCAAAGTAATAACTAAAGCAATAACTTGATTACGTTAGTTAGACGCAGAGGCAAGACGACAGACAACGGGATCACACCTGCGTTCTCCATAGTGTGCAGCAATGGGAAGTAATTCAAAGCCGTATTATTGCCACCTCATAGTTACAACATCTACTTCGCAGAAGGAAAAGCATCAAGGCCGTATTAAAACTAGGAAAAAGGGAGAGAGAGAAAATGACAGCAATCTACAGTTCTTTTATACTTTTGTTGCGCAGAGACGTGTAATTCTGATTGCGCATGCGCATTCGGCTATAATTATAAGCAGATCGGCTTTATGAGGTGGCGACCTCAGTGAGATTAGGTACAACTGTCTCTAGCAAATTTTGTAGTCATTCATATTTATTGTTGCTTCCTATCGCACTATTTATATTCTATAATATAATTTCTTTATATCTTTGTCATTAAGTCCTAAATTAAGCAAATAGTTCACTCTACACGTCATCCCAACACTAAAAACACCGCCATCATAATAATCTCAACGGCAGGTTTTCAATGCAAAGCTTTTCATGCTTTACTGAGGGCGACGTTGCCCCAAAACACACTGCGGGAAAGCCAACTTTCCGTGACGGTGAGGATGGTCGTTGGTGAAAGAAAAAACGGCGGAAAGACGAAGCTTGCTCAGCTCGAAAGACAATGTCTTGAAAGTCTGAAGTCAAAGTCTGAAATCGAAATCGTTCTACCTAAAACACACTCCAGGAAAGGCAAGTTACACAGTGGGTTTTCCCGAAGACAAATGAAGATCCTCGAGAGAAAGAAAAACGCTTCCTGTTGGCGGAATCGAACCTGGGAACCTCGCGTTAAGAAGACGACGCCTATCCGATTGCGCTATTCCGATACGGTCAAAGCACTGCAAATTTTTTCATTTGACTTTGACTCGCGTTGTCTTATAGAAAACGTCGCGTTATTATCTTTCTCCTAACAAGGAGGCTTTGATTTTTTTTTCGCGTTTGTTTTTATGTCTCCAGGAGCGTTACATCTTTTTGTGGAGTTCGGTTAACTTCTGAAAACAGGAAAAAGAAACCAGGCCAGCACATCTCGGAACTTGTCGTTTCTAGCAAGGTTTATCTTCTAGGTTGCTTTAGCCACCACGTTCTCCTCCGGGCTAATTTTTTCGCGCGTTGGGAACCTTCATAATTCTACGCTGAAACAGGACACAATAGTAAGGCCACGTGCGTGTGTGTTCACCGTGGTAGGACTCAGTGTTTAAAAAACTGCTTCCGGTGCACCCCATGTTATCCATATGCCTTTCTCGTCATTGCGGGTAGTTGAAACTGCAAGTTGAAAGTTCAAGTTACTTCACAAACTATAACGTGTAGGAAACCGGGTCTGCTTGGGGAAGGTTTTACAGCCTAAGCCTACCTATTGCAAGTATAAAGCATCATCCTAAGCGAAATATAAACTCGCAACATCAACCTGAAACAGGGAATGCAATCTCAATAAAAAAAAACTCAATCACATACGCTTACCGTAGCTAGCCTTTGTTCAGCTTACCATGAGATCTTTCAAAACCATTTGAAGTGACAAAACACCTCAAGTTAAATTAGGCACCAAACACGACTTCACCACGAATAAACTTACGCTAATGTACAAAAATATTCAAGAAAAGTAACCGAAACCGACATAAATGGCACGAAGCCACTGAATAGTAAAACAAAATTCACCACAGAAGCCAGAACTGGCCTAATTGAAACACAACCACCGTAAAATTTTCTTTAAAATGCACAAATATGCCACAAAAACATACCAATCGTTATAAAAAGGAATCTGTTTTGAGGCAAAAAAAAAACAATTAGAAAGAAAACCGCTCCTGCGAGGTTTCAACCAGGTTCATGCGAGTGATAAGCAGAAACGGAACCTTTATGACAAACGTGCATACAGACCAAGTACGTTTATTTCAAAAATAAAAATCACGTACATATATGCCTAAACGAGCCTATAGGTGGCGCCACGCGTCGTGGTCCGGTGTGGGCGCCTAAGTGACATGGTTTGGGAATGCTCTAACGGGCAGGCGTCCAAAGCACGAGCGAATGCCAACTGAGCATGATTCACCTGAACACATATGATCTGACTCCCCTTCTCTTTTTATGCCGCGTGCGAGCATTGCATACTATTTTATTTAGTGTTTGGACCCTTACCTCGTTGGCACGTTATCTCGCTGTCAGGGTCAGCTCGTGTCTATCCGTTCTCCGCGGTCCTGGGCGAGATGTGTGCAATTTTACACCCGGGAAAGTCTGATTATGTTTACAACAGCTGCATTCTATTTTCCCTTATTTATTCTGCCACTTTAAACCTCGAAACAACGATCCGACTAAACAAAAATCATTATGAGGCGCCACTGCTTTCGCAACTTCTGATATTTCTAGGGCTCATCGCACCGACGCTGCGAAAACACCGCAATCATAATAATCCCAACGGCAACGACCGGATTAGTTTTGACCGGATTAGGGCACCGGATTAGTTTTGACCACCTGGGGGTTGTTAACGTTCAGTGAAATGTGGAACACATGGGCGTTTTCGATTTTCGGCTGCATCACTTTCGCAGCTTCGAAAAGGAAAAAAAGGGAGGGAGAACTAAGACAAAATTACGGGTGCGTTTGTACATCTATGTGCTGTACTTGTCCACAGGAACGGGAGTACAATTTTTCCCGAAAACAAAAGAGGAGTAAAGCCAATAACGAATAAAAAGAAATAAAATCCTCTAGCCTTCCGTCTAACGACGACGGCGGTTGAACGCGAAACTTTTTCTTGATGTAACGTTTTTGTTTGACCACTCCTACACACCGAGTATGTGCTGCTCTGGTGGTGCGCACCCCCTAAGTGACGCCATATGGTATCATTGACATAGAAAGTCACCACTCATCACTTAACCCTGTAGCCTGAAAAAACTCCAGCAGGAGACGAGACTAGTCTCTGTGCTCAACACTGCGACCTTGAGAAAAAAAAACGATGTAGTAGGTTTCATTAGGTATCTTTTCTAGCTTCCGGAGCTCACAGAAAAATCCGACCGCCTATGTTTTGTTTGGAGAATTTCATAATAAAATGATCAATTTCGCCACGTGCGCGGCACAACCAGCGTAAAGTAAAGGAGGCTAGGCAAGTCCAAAGTTCACCTAACTAGCTTTAGGAAGCACTAATATCATTTCAGTCAAACTTGAGTTGTGGTGATAAAATCGCAGAGTTCAGCACTAAGAGAACTACATTGCATACAGCCGTTTTAACCGTCGCTAAGAAAAGTGCTGATTATATGTCAATACATTTTAATCAGAAAGATAATATGGTCGGGGAAATAAAAGCCGTCTGCCAGAGTGTACAGTGATTTAGTGAGGAAGCTAAGATAAAGATTGTGCAGCAGACAAACATGCTGTCCTACACAAAGTTGGCCCTGCTGCTATTCAAAGGCGAGAAGATAGATGGCCTCTGCTCTGAGGCAACTCGGAAAGGGATAACAGGTTCCGAATATGGCATTGGAGACTGTGTTTAGCTTCACTGTGCTGTATAGTTGTATGGAACGACGAACAAATGACCCGAGCGATGCTGGGCAAAACCTCCCGACTCTGCAGCCAGGAGAACAGTTCATATCCAATGACCTCCAGCCATGCTGTAAAGCAGTATTGGCGGGATATCAACACGTTCATAAACAAAAGAGCCACAGGTAACGCTTTTGCCCCATCGGTAGGCCGTCACACTCGCGAATTTGTTGTCGTCACTCTAACATGTGCAGGTATCTACGAAAAGGACTCACGAGTTCCACCCATTTGTTTCGTTCTGCTACAATAAAAAAGCTTGCTTTCCCCTGGCTGCTTTTTCACGTTAACAATAAAAAATTGTCAGCGTGAAAACGTCTTCAGGTACTTATTTTCGGTTAGCACAAACAAGCGAAACAAAATCTGAGGTAAAAATCTCCCTCGAGGACTGCGTGCAGTGCTGCGTAACGTTCAGCTCAGTACTTGACCACTTTCTTCCAGCTTCTTGAAGTTCTCCTTGTGAAAATCGATGCGATGCAGTCCACTATCCACTACCCGTACCCTCTTCTGTTGTCTGTCCATCCTATTGCTGCCTGTCATCCTGCCTGCCAAGACTACAAGCGAAACGACTGTCTATTTCTCACAGACGGTGATCATCCGTTAATCTTCTTCATAGGCAATGTTGCGCGCCCCATTTTTTTCTATAGCCAATCCAAAGCCGGCAAGCAAAATCTTTCATACCAAAACCGAGGCCCCAGCGTACAGAAAATAGTCAAATTCAAAAGAAGCGGTGCGACAACCACTTCTCGAGCACTGTAAACCGAACATTAGGGTTTTAAAATAATGGCGTAAATAATTCACCCCTCTGTATTCTTCAAAAGATAAAGGGGGAGGGGGTCGTTGGACATTTAGAAACAGGGGTGTGAAGGCAAGGCGAACGCAATTGTTGCGCTACGCTCGAGATGGCGTTGTGAATGGCTGCAGCAGGCAATTTAACGAGCGAATATTAAAATCCCCCGGAAAATAAAAATACGCTCCCGAGCTTCGAGGGTTCGCTCAGGGAACGCGGCCAGAAGACTTCGTTCCCTGTGTTCCCTGCACCAATTAATCGTTCCCCGCTGACCCGCAGCCACTGGTTTTATTTTTCAAAAAGAGATTACGCTGCTGGGTTGTTTTTAATTTCACGGAGCTTATGCTGCCATGCCCCGGGTTGGCCTGATAGAAACCCTCTGCCATAACTACGCCTTTCATTCGCCTCTTCGACTTACTCTCGCTATCGTGAATCTGTGCTTTCCTTCTCCTGGGCAACCCACCTTTATCCACCGCTGCGCTGCTTCAGCCCCTGGTGAGCGTGAGGCTCTTGAATTGCATTCCTCGCAATTAAACTAGTACGCCCATCAAACTTATAATTAGTAACGTGACCGACCCGCTAAGACGACGGCTGGTTCGTGCCCCTGTTAATTATTCGAGAGGGTTGAAGCCGGACGTTCAAAGCGACTCGCTGACTCAACTGTGTGAAGACCTCGCACTAACGAATTATGAGTTTCCCAGTGGGAGACCCGAAGAAGGTTGGCTTGGATATACTCATAGATAAATGGAAGGTTCATCTGTTGTGTAAGGCCTTTTTCAGGGACGGGGAAGGGGGGGGGGGGAGATTATCATCTTGGGAGCTCCCGGTCAAAAATCGATAGGAATATTTGGGTAAGGGCTTACTAGAAATCCAAGGGTAACGGTCATGATACTCCGGATTACTTAGTGGCCACGCCTTACTAAATACGGGTGGCTTTTGCTAACCTTTCGAGCTTGAGTGGCGATCTCCCAATGTGAAGCCTCATTGATGTTGTAGGTAAGAGTGTTGGGGCTGGGAGCATCGCCTTCGTGGCTGTTGTTGGGGTTGTTCTTTTTGTGAAAATGAATTCGTGACTTTTCGAATTCGGGGGTAATTTACGGTTGGTAGGATGAATTGGTAGGTTATTTAAGGCTCCGGATCGGGCAGCCATGCAGGCCTGAACAAATTATGTCATTACGCTTCTTTTCCTAAAGCACCATGGCTTTACTTATTCGTGCAACACTGGCGATAAACTCTTTAACACTTTCTTTAGTGTCCGTAAGTGCTACCAAAGCTGTAGTTACAGCCACAGCAAATCAACATTTCGTGATTTGCTTGTCGAAGCGCTTGATGCTAAGTGCCGGCTGTACTAGGTGCACACTTTCGCTTCATACGCGGAAAGTACAGCCAACTGCAATGGCTTGAAATTTCTAACAAGTGGCTTTGCTTGCTGATGCGCTTCATCCGCTGCATTCTTCCCTTTACCGGAAAACAGTATTTCGATTCTTTGATGTAACTGGTCCTTTCCAGGTTCTATGTAACTTGGCCTTTCTAGGGTACAGGCGCCTTGTTTTGGTGCCTCGATGAATGGCAGGAAAGCATAAAAATACGATTCAAAGGTAGCTTTATGCGGACACTCTGAGAAAGTTTGCACTGCTCAAAAACACACCGAACATACGAACGACAAGTCAGCCAGTTTTGACACTGTAACGGAACACTCATGCGTATACAGTGGGAATGGTCTAAATGTCGAAAACAGGACCCGAAAGAAACAGCAATTAGACGATTTACGACAGTGATGTTGGCCACAGAGCCAATTTTTTTCAATGTTGGTGTATGTGGGTGTTATGCGCGGTTGATACACGGTGGCTACAGTGCGCGAGTTATCCGGGCGCTGCTGATTAGAATGGGCCACTTGAAGATGTTTGAAGAGGCGAACAATGCAAAATATTGTTCGGTTCATAAAAGGCTGCTTTGTACCGATAACAGTGTATGATAACAAAGTTATCGCAAACTCCAGGGAAACAATCCAGGTGATGGCGAACTATGATGAACCGTAACGACCCACCAGACTGTTTCCGGTGATTTGTCTATGACGACACCAAATGTTGTTTGGGCGATTGGGGGCCGCCGATTTAAACCACTGCCAAGAAATATGGTTGGGTGTTTGTAGGGGTGCCTCTACTTCTGTTTGATTGGATAATTTGGATGCTAACGTGCAGTTAAAAGCACTAAAACGTTTTTCGTAAAGCCATGTATTACGGCCCTTCTGCCCATATTACGCCACTGTTTTAAATTTAGGTTTTAAAAATTTAGGTTTAAAAAAAATGTTTTTTTTGTTTTTTCTAGGCTAGAAGCTTCATGGCTCGAATGGAGCTGAGCGAGGCATCAACAACTAGTTTTTTTTTTTTTTTTCAAATCGAACGTAGATCAGTTTTATCTTCATGGCCCTTTAACGAGGGGCAAAATACCACCACAGGCGTTCTTTTTCACTGCCATCACAAGAACGGCCGTCACGACGAGGATTGAACCCCCGTCCTTAGAACCAGCAGCACAACGCTTTACCCGTTGAGCAACCATTGGGACATTGCGTGTCACAGGGTCGCAAGTGAAGACATCGCCCGATACGTGTACGGACGAGTTCTATGATCCCCACCTTCAGGAACACGCTCGATAGCGTCGTTCCATTTATTACTGTCATTTTTGTTTTTTCTTGGCGGGACTATTGTTTATGGGACCTTTCACCTCAGCGGCCTCACGCCGATAAGTTCTTATTTCGATACCCGTTCCCCAGCAATGAATCCTCGTCCGGGGCCTTGGTATCCACCGAACGTTTCTTGCAGACGACGTCGCCCTCCGAGGTTGGAAGAATTTGCCTTCTTTTTCTTCTTGCCTAGACCCGTGTTCTGACTCCCGGTTGGTGCCGGCCATTCTTTTTTTACTGTTTGGGTTAGTGTTCACCGGACAGTAGCCACTTCTTAGCCGACTTCAGCAATTTATTATGGATGCTCGCAACACGGCACCAAACAACATAAACACTTATACAGGCACCAAGTTCAAATCCGCCATTACCAAAATTTTTAATATTTTATTCTCCTGGTATTGTCGATTATTTTTTGAACAGTTACCGGTCATGACGGACCCCGACGGTGGCTCTTGGCGTAATATGGAATTTATTGCTCTCGCATTTAATAAAAATGACCTTTACATCGTTTCAAAAAACTAGCGCTGAAGAACGCCTTTCCTTGGTTTACTTTGGAGCAAACACACCCTCCCGGAGTGCAAACTGCGGGCGGAAAGTCAATGTGCTGTAAAAACCAGTCAATGCGCTGGAAAAACCAATGTGCAGGAAAGTAAAACGTCTGAATAATAAAACGCGATGCATTCCCTGAATTGCACGTAGAAAGCAAACCTAAAAAAACCACGCCTACCTTAGTGATATAAATCAACACCTATTTTCGCGGCAACACTTAAACCCTCAAATTTCGGGGTGCGAAGAATGTACCCGTTTCTACAACTATGCGTGCGTGCAGTTCGAAGAAAAAGAATACTGAACGCTTTGGTGAGTGCCACTCAGATCCGAACGAAACAATTTCCTGGAAGCGTGGCTCTGCAAGCGCAGGTTTTTAACCGGGATGGTAATTGTGTGTAAAGGAAAAAAAAAGCATGTAGGCGGAGAGCAGTGAAGGCAGAGATGGCGGTGTTCGTCTTGTCTACCGTTCACTGCCATCCAGTCGCTCTCCCCCGTAAAAATCCAACAAACGGTGGCGCTGCGAGGACAGGACGAACGCCTCAAGAAGCCGTGTGGGCTTTCGTGCCCGTCAAGCCTAGTGCTTGTCCCCATCAGAGAGGGAGCGTGTCTAGTTTAGTAGGAACAAAAAGTTGCAGATGATATTTACGTTTCCGTCGTAATATGGACGACGCGATAGCGCTAGATAGACTCCCGGGGAGCGTTTCGTAACGGAGTGGCTACATTTTTTATTTCTGTTTTACGAGCACTGAAGGTCAGTCAAGATAAATACTACCAGCAAGGGTTTTTAATCGCCGTGGCACAGACGAGACAGAGGCCTTGTGTGGCTTAAGACGTGAGCGCGCACGGTTGCGGCTGAGGGTTGTTGGTCTGTTTGAGTGATAAGGAGTGTTTCGAAGTGTTTGTTTTGTTATGACTTGGCTGGACTGAACGTTCTTGCGTTTTTACTGAGAGACACAACGTAAAATGTTCAGGTATTCTGGTTGCAGCAGTCACAGACCATTTGTGAGTGTGTAATGATGTTTAGGCTTCAATTCCATACTTCGGCTAGTCGGATTGTCAGGAGGAAGGCACCAATGTCCGCGTTTTTTTCCTCTGTGTAGGAGGGTCATGCAGTCACAATATTTGCCAGAGTTGCACACTACGACAGTCGCTGCATCGTAGGATCGCACATGGTGGAATCGGTGTATACTATGTTCCCAGATGTTACAACATTCCTCGAATGGTCTTTATCCTGCCATATTGCCTGTCCTTGTGTACGTTTGGATCCAACATTTGGTAGTGTTTTATTCCGGAGTCACTGTAACGCTGATAGGGGAGATTCCCTGCCTTCCATTACCGATTTTGGTTTCCCCGCCGCTCTTTTAGTGCTACAAGAGGGGCTTCTCGGATTTCTTAGAAACCTTTATAGGTACCTAATGTGAGAAACTTTTCGTCGTCATCATTATCTTTAGGCCCACTACAAGAGATAGGCTTCTCACATTGACCATCACCTCTCCTGTCCTAAGATGCTGTCCAAGCCTGTTATTTGCCTCCGAACTTTCTTATTTCTAGCCTCCCTAGAGTTAACATCGTTTCACTTTTTCCCTACCCGTCTTTGAGTATCCGTTCTGCTACGCTGGATGCCAAGCACTTGACAGTCCGTTCCACGGCAAAAACTGGCAGGATGAGGGCTGCCTTATATACAGTCGTGATGACTGCTTGTTTGATTTTTTTGTTAGTGCGGGTAAGTTTGTGGTACGGTAGGCGCTACGATATGCGGCTCATGATCAGTGGTGGCAAGGGTCTTATCGTTCCTTCTTTTCTAATTGCTCTTCTTCTGGGTTAGGCGCCTAATAAGGTGAAATATTTTCTTTTTCGACGATCGTGACGTCAGCTCTTCCACTTGACTATAGTGCTACGCCGATCATTCTTACGTGGCTGTTCTGTTGTAAAACATCAGTGGCTATTTTTAAGGTCGCTTTCAGCTTGGCAGCGAGGCGCGATTGATCGTCTTGGAAACAGAGCTTGCGGCCGAAAAATAACCGGGAAGATAAAGAAAAGTAGTCTAAAAAACTCGTGTAATTCGGGACTGTATATGGATTTCATTTTAGTTCATTTGTGCTCATTATCTATGCCTTCCTAGATTTTTGAGAGACCGGCTTTAATCCTTTGTCCCCTGTTTTAGTTAGGTGACCCAATGCAGGGGCCGGGCTCAGTTTCGGTGGAAAACACGCCGGGGTGGCTTAGTACGTAAGATGTGTCGCTCCTCAGCCCAGGGCGCAGGTTCGATTCCCGGCCGCGGCAGCTGTTTCCCTTCCGGAAGCATCAAAGCAACAAACAAAAACGCCCGTGCGTCGAGAATACGGTGAACGTTGAAGATCCTCATGTGGTCGGAATTACTCCGCAGCCCTCCACTGCGGCGCGCCTTATTATCCAGCTGTAACTTAGGCACCTGAGAAACCCATAATTTAATTTTTTAGAGTGAGCTACACTGGCCGAGGTTGAGCAGTTTCACATAGTTCCTGAAGAGCCGGGCTGTGCATGCGCGAGGATCAGAGCCGTCTCACGGCGCACAGCTAGCGCGCCCGAGCCGCCGCCACCGTGACTGGATAGGATTGAATTGAATTGTATTGGACGGTATTCGATTGTAAATCGCTTTAGCAGCAGTAAGCATAATAATCAAGCCAATTTTCGACAACCAGGAAACCTAAGAATAAGCAGCTGAGCCTTAGTTCACGCTACGTATATCCTAGCAGAGCCGAGCTAAGCCACTGCCAATTTTTTTAAAATCTTTCTGTAGAGAAACGCTTTGGTGGGATCACGACCGGCTCTATAGATAGCGACCTGCCCATGCTGGCTGATTCCACGTGCCGAAGTTGTTATTGCGTGTTTATTTAGTTCTTTTCGATGCCAGTGCACCGGTTGGTGCTGCATTTAATCCCCATTTCTCCGCTGTACGCGCGTTTGCTCGGACTGCCATCGTTGTTATATCGTCTTTCTTTCGGTTCGTTGTGCTCAGTCTTTGCCGATTCACACTGGGGGAAGTGCACACCTTATGTGGGCCCGACGGTATGCTCAAATGTGAGTTTTCAGCGTGAATTTGTCTTTTTGTTTCGATGGCGAAAGTACGCACCCGCCCGAAAATCGTAAGCAAAAAACTGTCCACAGCTTCTAACCCTTTGCTAACACGTTCCATGGCGTCCCACGCGCTAGACAGCGCGTGTACGCCGGAATTAATAGAACCACCAAAAAAATATTCAGCGCGTTTTTGCTTTATAGCAGGGAACCCAAAAATGAATAAGAAGACGCACTTTCAGGATTCTGGTCAGGCTTCCTCGGAATGACTTCTATTAAGGTATGGGCGATAGATGAGGCTATAAAACGCTGTTGGGTCGCCTGTTTTCTGGTGACTAACACCGCTTTTCGGTGATTATAGTCACTTCTGTGCGTTCCGTAGCCACGCAAGGTAGGTGGCGGCGTATCCCTTCCCAAAGAGCGACAATTTCGGAGGGATAACTGCAGGCAGTGTTCGAAGTGGACCTTTTTAGTTCGGAATGCCAGCAGTTCCACTGATAGGTTTTTATTTCCGTCAAGTTCGCCGCTATTTATTAGGAGTGGATTACAAATGACGGTGAAGAGTCTCCAGCGCACTGCGTCATCGCTGTCTGCTGGGATCCACCTTGGTGGGGCTTTTTGTGCGTTTTCCTATTGGAGGTCTATAACTGGGTAATTTTAGATTCTAGCGACGGGGGTAACATCCCTTGGGTTGACCAGTTTTCTAATGCTGCTAGCATCGACGCATTTTGGTTGATGAGCCCGAGCATAATTTCGGAATTCTCGGCGTAAGTTTGCCGAGGATTTGTGTGAACTCTTATAAAGCTCACAGCTTGTTGGAACACCTTTTCTTCCACAAATGTCTGTGCTCACTCCAAGACGCATTGAGGGTTAGGTTGGGGCTGTATGGCGCTTTCAGAAGACTTCCATCTTCTTTTGTAGGTCGGCGTGTTGTTATTTATTCTCCTTTAGTAGTTGTGTGAGTTCGAATGCTGGTTGCCCATGTGGTGATTGCCTCTCGGCAGACCATAAATAATAATAGAGAGGAGAAAATTATAACACATTTAAGTCAATACTCTGGGGATGGTTATATATACCAAGGGGATCAAAACTTATTTTATAACTCACCACTACTACATGTATAATAGCCCAGGTGTTGTGTCTGTGTGAAGAAACTCTGTTTCATTCCGCCTGCACTCGTTTATCTCTGCACGACAGCAAAACGTTTCACCGCCGCTACAACACCCCTCCCAACCCCTGCGTCAAGGGAAAGGAAATTCAACCACCCTCGACTTCGTTTTTAAATGACACGCGCCTCTGAAATTTATTCAGTGACTCACTGCTGTGTTCACTGCCAGAAATATTCGATTTTTTTTTGTTTTATCAAGTGTTCATTACGCCTCTGCAAGTTCTAATACTGTCTGTAAATGTTACTCTGTGCTAGGCTTAGAACATCGGCATATTTTTTTCCCCGGTGGTATGCACCCCTGATTGACAGGCTTCATACACCACGTCGGGTACTTTCAAGAGTGCAGATATATAGTCACAAGTGAAAGTCATCGCCCCTTTCTTAATTTATTGGACACATGGTTAAGCCCGAAGATTTCCCACATGCGACCTGAGTCAACGTCAAGGTCCAAAATCCAAAGTGCTTTGACTGCGTCAGAAAAGCGCGATCGGATACGCGTTGGCGTCATAACGCGCGGCAGCCAGGTTCGATTGCGACCATCAGAAGTGTTTTTAAAGACGGCAGTCTTCAGTCTTTCTTGGCCTACTTCAACGCAGAAATTTTTGACTGCATGTCTGTCTGTCTGTCTGTCTGTCTGTCTGTCTGTCTGTCTGTCTGTCCGTCCGTCCGTCCGTCCGCCCGTCCGCCTGTCTGTCTGTCTGTCTGTCTGTCTGTCTGTCTGTCTGTCTGTCTGTGACTCGATTCTGCCGCCCGACCAAAGTGAAAGAAAAGGGGCGCAATAGCCTTATATACCCGCTGCCAAATCTAAATGTCCTAGTCCGTTGTCAATGTTCATACGTGTTGGCATTGTCCAAGAACCAGACATTACGCAAATATAAGATATAAAATAATACACAAGGGGTTTTTACAGTGTCCCTTTATTAAAATTTATGCATGCTTGGTTTTGCGAGAGCAAATGAAATACTACATCTACGACAGAAAACCGTCGCCTGCCATTGCCCGCGCAACCCCCTGGAGGCATTTAAGAAATCAAACGGCAATAGCAATGAAAGGTTCCACTAGATAGGATCCATGGTCCTCTTGGAACGCTCGTGGAGTAGAGCAACGTGGTTCTATTAACGTTGTAGTAGGGTGCCTCTATTCAGGCTCGTCTCTACCGTACGGCAGCGCTGGCATCAAAACACCCGACTTGGAGGAGTGGAACCCGGTAAATTTGAACTGACGAGCAAACCTCAAGCATGTTATCTTAGTAGGAACGAGACGGGAGAAGAACAGCATGAGAAGTGAGCGGGAAAGCGAAAGGAGGCACTTACGTGGCAGGGGCGCCAGTCGACATCGTCTTTCGTCGACATGTGTAAGTAAAGGAGCAGATACGCGGCGAATTTTTAAAGACGACAGTTTTTTATGGGCTTCTTAAACGCAGAAATTTTGGTCTGTCTGTGTGTCTGTCGAAAAAAGAATTGTTGAAAAGAGAATTTATTATAACATCACATATGAGCACGCATCGACTAGTGGTAACAGCGCTGCCCTAAAAACAGAAAAAAAAAACAAATCAGTTTCAAAGTACTCCGGGCAGTCAACACTTTGCACAACAAATTTCTGTGCTGGTGAAACAATCTACTCCAACATCAATCCACAAAAAGTTCACAGGTGTTCACAGAAAGAGTCAGAAACTAGCTGAAGCTCAAAACGGTGCAACAGTGATGCTCAGGATGTTGTTCCTGACTACTATGAAGCGCGTGGACCAGCGTAACAGGGAGGATTTTTCACCAAGAGCTGCCAACTCATCTTCTAAGTGACTCAGAAGACATGCTCCAATATTTCAGTGGGCCCGCATTGCGGGCACCATGAGGAACGCACAACACCGAATCTCGCCAGACGGTATCCCCGTCGGACTAACTTCCCAGCCACGCGACCATCCGAAATCCAGAATATCAGACGGAAGTGCCGCCGAAGTCAACACATGCCAACGGATGCCGCGTGATCTTGCTCTCTGTTGTGTAATTGGTTTATTGCCAATTTTTCCCACAATGCGCTTGCCGTACTTTCCCTAAAATTAAGGCTGGGCATGGTAGATTGGACGCTTCTCGGTGTTTTGACAACATCGGCATAAAATGGCTTTGTCTGCTCGGAAGACGATCCAGAAGTGCGTTCCCCAAAAAACATTGATCGAGAGGTTCCCAGAAAGTCCTGGAGCAGCCCCCTCCCTGCATGTGTACCCAGTTGGGTCTACAAAGTCGAACACTGTGCGTATGGCCAGCACCCTACACATAGTTTGCAAGCAAGGCAGACTAAAACTACACATGGAATTGGGCTGTCTGGACAGCCCACGCACCACTATTTTTGTCTTGCGCTAAAATAAGAGAATGACCAAAACATCGTGGCGAGCTAACCGGTGAAATGGCACGGTGGTATCGCTACGCGTGCTAGATAAAAAAAAGCACCACCGAGATGAACGACATAATTAAGTAGCTTCACTCCACGAGAGAAAGTCTGAACTTTGCTGCAACCCCCAGACGCTGCTGCAGTGTCTCGATGAGGCGCTTCCACTTACTAAGACGACCCGGCTCGATTCAGACCCCCGGCCAAAGTGAAACAGAAGCTGCACGATATGTTCTTATACCAACCGCCACATGTAAACGTCTGCTTCCAGTGGCAATATTCATTTTTGTCAACATTGTTGAACAAGAAATAATCACTACACAAATAAGACATGAAAAATCAATACATAAATGATATTTGCATTGGTTCTTTATTAAAAAAAATATGGATGCTTGATTTTTGCGAAAGCAAAGGAAATACTGCGCCCACTGCAGAAAAATTTGCCGATGGAGTTACGCATGTGAGTAGAATAGGCACAGTTCCACACCTACTAAAATCGGCGCGATGTCTCTTCGAACACTCAATTGTGAAGGTTGGCTCCCCTTCACACTCCGCAGCACAACCTTGTGTTGCCATTTTTATTAAGGCATTACGAGCATTTTCTCGAATATTGTGGACCCCGCTTCGTGATTGTCTCATCAACAATACCCTCTTCTTCTTCGATTGGTGGCCTGTTGGACGGGAGGCGTGCCGTTTCACCGCTCCCTCACAAAGGCCATCTGCACCATGCAAACGCCATCTCCACTACCATGATGTATTTTATTAAAATGTTACGATTGGAATGCGCGACAAAAGCGTGCGTTACTTCCGGTTCACAATAAAGAAATTCTTGTTGGCCAATCCCCTAAGTGAGCATTAGCCATTGTTGTGGGCGACTACGACTCCAACATCGGGCGATGATGCGCACTTCGAAAAGAAAATTGCTTACGTAATAAAATACAGGTAAATGCAAATGCTTTAGTTCAGATTACACTCACCGAGTTCCTATGTCAGGAACTGAGCCAATCTTGGTGAGTACTTACTTTTAGCAACTTTCACAGCCTGACACCAAAAGGTTAAATTTGACTGAGGCCGATTGGCACTCGATTCAGGTATCTATTTTTTTCAGTTATAACAATTTTACACAGCGCTGCCCTACGTTTCTTACACTGCATACCGAACTACACTAATTAAGAGGAGAGGGAAAGCTTCGGCTGGGCATGTAGCTACAACTAACTACCAGTGGTGCATCAGGTAGCAGAGCAGCTCAGGAGAGACAAAATACAAGCAGATGAAGCCAACTAACGTAACGGGATTGAAAAAAAAAAGAGATTTTGGCTGGAAAGAGTGGACGCGACTCTCGCATGAAAAAATTGGCAGGAGCAACATGAGAGGGGCCTACGTCTTAAGTGGGCACAAAAATACCGCTGCTGCTGATGATGACGACGACTATGGTGAGGACAATTATCCTGGAAATAATCACACCAAGGGGCCTCTTCCACGTGTCTTACATCGTTCTTGTGGAAACACTGTGGTGGTTACAGTTCACTTCCTTACTTCCCAGCCGGTGTAGTCGAAGACCCGGAAGGAACAGCAGAAATCTCTTATTACCTCTACCTCGTTACTGTACCAATGACTCCGTCTAAACACCAAGTTCTCTCAGTCATAGCGCCACCAATGGTGTCGACTCATTCCCAGTGTTGTTTTCAGCCCGGCCGGAATGTGGTTCCTGTTGCGGTCGCACGAGGTGCTCCTTCGCGAACAATCGCACCGGAAAAGACGCAGCCATGGGCACACGTTCACCCGCAGAGAGAGCCCGGGAGCACATTGATTGTGAGAGGCTGGCGCGGGATGAAGTGGGTCTGCTTTTTTCACCGAGCACAGTCCCGCCAGTTGGCTGTACCGCCAAGAGAGGGCGCTGGATTTCCTTCCTCCTCTGACCCGCGTCTTCAGTGATCTCTGCTGGCCTTTTCTTGCAGCGCCTCCGCAAAGAAAATAGGGTGCAGTTACAGGAATTGAGGGAGCGGGACGGCTTGCGTAGCTCTTTTACTAAGCTCTGTATGCGGACTTTTGTTTTAGTAAGCGCTGTTTTTCAACACAATAGTCAGGCATATTTTCCCGCACTTTTGGGGGAGGAAGATATGGAAAATGGTTAAAGGGCGTGGCGTGTCATTTCCGTAAAAAGCCTCGAGAGATCCGTAGTGCGTTCTTTGGTAACTATAACACAATCACTTGTCACCGATATTTTGGGTTTAAAACAAACCTAAAGTTAACCCGAGGTTAGGTTAGAAAATTTCTTTCATATTTATATCTGAAGGGGACAATGGAAGGCTACGGTGGTAGTTCGAGACAAGGGGTCGTTTTTGCGTTTGGCACAGTTTATTCCTACTCGATCTAAACACACCGGACGGGTGCACTGCAAGGATTATGCAGGCGTTCCGCAGGATGCTATCGCGTTCTTAGCAACTCTCTTTGTAGCTTAACAAAGCCCGCAAACATTAGAATAAAATGTACAAAATTGTGGCTGTCCTAAACGGGAAGAACACATACTCAGCACTGGCACCAACGGTGAATGCAAGGAAACTGAAGGAAGTCATGGAACAGCGCTACAAATCAAAACAAAATTGCAACAGGTCCCTGCGAAGGTCGAGGTAATACGGAGCACATGATTATTCGTTCGCGTAAAGACATCTGCTGTGAGGAACAGCAATCGTTGTTTGACAAGAGAACGTGTAATATGGCTGGCATGGGTTTATTTCCACACACTTTGCGTCTGGTCGCCAGCCACTAATAAAACTCGGTTCCCAAAGCACATTTCCAACGCTTCTGAACAGACCGTTCATCGCACGAGATAATAAATGAATGTGCATTAACCAGTGGTTTGTACAAGCTGGTGTGATAACCTGAACCGACATCTGTCATAACCATTCTTGTGCACCTGTCTCTACACGAAACCTACGAACTACTATAAGATCTTCACGGAATGACAAACCTCGAAATTATTCCCACCAATTCAAAGGATTTCTGAACTCACGGTAATTGCACAAACTGTGCGACCTTGAACCGTGATATCTTTTTCATGATTCCCTCTCTCTGTGTCCCTCTCCTTCACCACCAGGGCCTTTATGCCTCCTCAGCCAGCAAAGGTATTCTTGCTCTCTCTCTCTCTCTCTGTTCCAATGAAGGTAATTGTATAATAAGCGGCTTTTATGCAGGCGAATAAGGACCCCAGAGAAACGGCAAACGACTGTCACCGTCCCAAAAGAAATAAACGCCAACGAAGGTACGACCATTGCCACCCAAACCAGCCATTGGTGTGACGTAGGCACTACCAGCATCGTCGGGGGCCGTCTCCACAGCGCTGCTCAAACAGGCAGTGCTCCGCACGGCATTTTTTTTGCGTTTTTCTCACTTAGTTAAACTGTGATCGCGCGGAGGTGACGGGATTTGAGCAGTGTAAACGAGCCCAACGCAATTGCAGTCCCCGCTCGGGCCGGCAGCGAGAGCTAGCGCTTTCTCCATTGCCTTTCATTTTTTTTAGGCGAAGCTTTTCTTTCCACCGCAATGATGGCGCGCACGTCCTAGAAACACATACTGAAAGAAAGCCAACATCTGACAGTGCCTTTCACAAACGGCACGTCAATCATACGAAGCATAACATAGGAATGGGATGCCTACAGCTAACGAAGCTCTCGTAATACGCAAAATATAGGTAATTCCTCGTAACGTCAGTCACAAAATGCGCAACATTTTTCTAGATCAGCGGAGTTTCCAGTTAAATGAAATGCCAAAAATGTGCAGCTCGGTCACTGAAATTATAGTGCCGGTAACAAAACCTTCGTGCACTATCAAGAGGGCTGGGCCCGGCCGTGGTCCGACTTACCGATAAAAAAAACCGTAATCACTGGTGCAGAAACGGCGCCACCCCTGGAAGCCACAATGACGCCACCATGACGCCCATGTTATAATTTCCACAATTAGTTATAACGCTGGATAGGAAACCGCCACGGAGGCAGGAATTTCAAATTGGCCTTTGACGACCGTGTTATGGGCCTGGTGGGAGCAAAGCGGTAGCACGAAGGCCTTGTCAGCTACCTGCAGAAATTCTTCATGTGGCCTCTCTGTCAACATTTCGGCATATCCGTTCGGCTCTCTCGCGGCCTCAGCAGTTAGCGATCTTCGTCGGCCACACGTCGCTGCCGTGTGTGTTTGTTTCTGGCGATTGGCATTCTGCTGTGTCAGGCCGTCGAGCAGGAGCTCCCTCCCGCAAGTACCAGCTCGTCCGCTAGAACCTGCACCCGCCAAACCCCCAAGGCTCGAGACAGCAGTGCCGTGCATAGCTCTTCACATCACAGCCTCGCCTCTACTCTTCATCTTTCCCGTCTAGGTTCATTTCCCACGCATCAAGACAACATAATGGTGTTTGTGTTGTGGTTGGTGCATGGTGCCCCAGTCATAGTAGGAACCCCTAACTTCTCCTGTATCTTTCCTTTCTTTACCTCTCTTTACTTTTCTCTTCCCTGTATCCCAATCTTCCTCGCTATATTCCCACCCTTGGAATGGATTGAATGCAGGTGAACCCGCAGAGGGGTTCAACATCACGAGGTCATTTCTTTTCATCGTTCCTTTAAAATCGAACCAGTACACACACCGACGACATGATGTTTCGAGATAAACGGGGGTAAATACGTGGCATCTATGGAAGGTAATTGCTCGGGGAGAAAAGTTTCGGCTTAACCGATATTTCGATATCTGCGAGTTCAACTTTGGGAGGGTTTACTGTAGTTCGGCAGTACACACGGTTAGCCATAAGGATGATTAAATACATTCAGCCGGCTTGGACTTTGGCCATTCATTTTGGCTGTGTGGAGCTGGACTTGTCTTTGGAGTTTCAAGCAAAATGAAGAAACGACCTAGTTGGTGAACATCCATGGTGAACTTTGGCTGGGTTGACATGGACTTCGGCTTCGGACTTTGGCAGTTTGGATTTTGGACTTTGTTAGAGAGGCTTTTGAACTTTCGCTTTGACTCAGGTTGCATGGAAAAAAGCTTCTCGTTCTAGACATGGGCTTTGTATTTATTGGTTGGCCACGCTTTACCCACTCTTGTCTTATCCTTCGTATTTTTGTGTTATGATGTTATTTCTTAGCATGTGACGGTAATTTTTTACTAGAAGCTTTATTTGTATTGGGAACGCCCAATTCAACGGGCAGTTTCATTTAAATTGGCGGTGCTTTGTTTTAGGTGATTACTTAATAAAAGCGAAGCTGGTTAGTAAATCGTTATTTTTAGTATCCGCAGTTAAAAATACCAAGAAATTGCCGAGCTTCGCATGTGAGTGCGGGTCTCGTAGTAACCGCCCAGTGACCCCTGCGCACGTTTGTCAATACCCACTTGCCCAATACCCACCTAGGGAGATTGGCAAAATTGCGGCAACCACCCGGCAGTTAGAAAAACCAAGAAAATGTCGAGTACTAGCGTGTGCGCGCCTCACGGCGAGCACCCATCGTCCACGGCGCACATTTGTCAAGTCAAGCATACCCACGTAAGGAGATTGGCCAAGAGTGGCAAAAGAAGTGCTACGTCGGTCAAACAAGCAGGTGCCTTAACGTTGAAAGGCTGAAAGAGCACCAAGCGGCTGGGAACGGGCAGATGGGGGCTGGCCACCGGGCTGATCATTGCCAGAGGTGTAAGTATTGCACCCCAGATTTTCTGCAGACGCGCATCCTGTACAGATCTTCCTCGCAGACAGAACGAGAAATGTTTGAGGCCTTCATGATAGGCAGAGAATTGGAAAGATGCGTTAGTTCACCATCCTTGGCACTGTCCGAAAAATAAATCGGTTTTTTGGAGAGGGCGAGCAGGTTGTGCACGGGTGAGGGGTGATAGCCGCACACACGTGTAGGTTTAATTTACGACGAGTGATATTGGCGGGCACTATGAGATGGATTTGTGATATGAGCAATCGTGATGGTTGCGATACTATTTTATTTTATTTTGTTTGTTGTTCGCTGCTCTTTGACCCTTTCCACGTTTCATGAACCTATAGCCTTTTTTGGTGTTTCTGTTGTATAAACTGAGTTGAAGTTCTAGCGTGTGTTTCGTCGCCTCGTTTACCTCAGTGCCTGTGTAGTGTTCGCTAGTACGATCATTTCCTTAGTTGAAACACTAAAGCGGCCGGCCTGGAATAAAAACACCTTCAAAAAATTACACCAAGAGAGCAACTCCCAACACCTGCGGGTGTCCTTCCGAGATCGGCTTCGCATATATTGAAAAGTTACTTCACCATGCCTGACCTACGGCAGTGGATGACGAGCGGAGCTTTTTAGCACACGACACCGAGATGACACAAAATTAAGGTGAAAAGTACTAGAAAATATAATTTTATTTCACTTTGACGATGGTCATCCCTAAGAAAGACAACTACACACATGCACGAACAAGCTGTGATTTTGACTACATTGATCATGAGAATGGTTACGCTTAGAGATAATTTACCCACTCCAAATTCATATCCAACTAAAGATGCGCATAAGTGTTAGGCTCATTCACGTTGAGTCTGAAATTGCGTACGTGTCACTTTGGCGGTGACCGCGTTGTAATTACGCGAACACCGTTACGTTTGTTTTACAATGATGTGCTCTTGGTTTGCCTTGTCAGGCAGACACTACATCACGCACTTGGGCCTTAATTCAAAGAGGCACAAATTCTACGCGAGCGGCGATATGCATTTTCTTTGGTGATAAGCATGGCCTGTGAAATGTGTTTGTGGTTTCGTCGGTGCGTAAAATCTCCAATATCTCGTATCGTTGCCCTAGAAGCATCGCTTAGAACGGACAGAATGCACAATGCTTCAGTAACGAGCAAATGGGAAGTACAGAAATAGATAACTTTCCCGCCGGAACATAACCAAGTAACCGGGAAAGGCACAAAAATAGGTCTCCGCCGCCCCCCCCCCCCCCCCCCCCCCCCCTTACCTAGGCGTCGAGTTCTTTTTCCGGAAGGTCAAAAACATGTAGAAGAAGCGGATAACGCACGAGAATTAAGAAAACGACAAAGTAGATGAGAATACCCGCATACGTGTCAACTTATAAGCCTACTTTTCAGAGCACAACGTCGGGCGTGGAACCCCGGCACGTCAACAATGCGGGCCGAGGCGGGTCTGCGTGTGTGCAGAAAACACGAAAAAATAGTTCCGTGTATAACTGTAAAGCATACTGGAAAAAATGTTTGGATTATGAACGTGCAAGTTCTAGTGTTTAGTGGGAGCGTCACTACGTTTACGTTATGAGTAAGAGAAAAGAGGACTGAAGGGCGCGTAAGCAGCGAATAGGGAGGGGCTACGTTTGTCTTGTCTACCATACCCTTTCATCTCGAAAAGAAAAAAATTCCACCCAAGATCAGAGGCGTCGGCGCGGAAGCAGAAACAGCACGCTTGAATAAAGCTGGTAGTGCTGCTTTTTTGAAAAAATTGGGCCCACCTCCCCGCGAGGGGGACTCGAGTAAATGCGTCGCATAGGGGGTGGGTGCATTGCGTTAACGTTTAGTGTTTGGGGAGTTAGTGGTAGTGAATGCGTTGTATCAGCAGCTTCTTGACGTAGTTTGAATGAGTCAAGGATATAAGGCGCGTTCGTAGCCTCCCATTCTGTGTCGGCTTTGTGGCGCAGTGGGTAGAGCACCATGTACATTGCAATCCGCCCGCAGGGTCGAGGGATCGAAACCAGGCGCCGGATAGTATTTTTTTTATATACTGTAGAAGGAAGGGTGCGGACTACGACTACGGATGTCAACGCGGGTGACATCGTGAGTTACTGAAATGCTCTGCATTTAAAAGACAAATTCTCGCCTCCCGTAAGCGTGGTTTGATTTCAGTGGTAATACGAACAAAGTGAGATAAAGAGCGTTCCACGTTTCCTGGAAACCCAGCCACCTCTCCTCTTGCCTTAATAAACGCATGGTTCTTCCCCTCCCTTCCAGTCACCTACCACCCGATGCACACGAGAACCCCGGTTCCCTGTCAACCACTCTAAGCGCCTACGCATAAAAGAAGAATGTTCCAGTCGCATCTCCGGCAGATCTGTGAGAGAAGTCGCGCTACGGCACCGACGTCACAGACGGGTTCTCCAAGCCTCACTGCTCTGCGTTTAGAGTGAGCTCCGAGTCTGACGAGGAAAAGACGTGAAAACAAATGTTTCTCGCTGTCAAAACACGTTCGGAGACTATTTTTTCCTAATAATTGTTTATTTCAAGTAATCTCAATATTACGAGCCTTTCGACGGAACCTCAAAACATTATTCTACAGCTAGACCGCTTCGTCGAGGTTGGAAGGGGGCGGGTTATTTGCTGTTATCCGACTTATTTGCCACCAGCACAGCCCTCAACCGTAGTGCATGCATGTCACTCCATCCACCCATCCAACGGGTGTTGCTTCAATCCAGCTTTACTTTCTTCGTCCCCAACCAGGCACGAAAAATACATGCCACATTTACTATCAAAATACCGTTATATCAGCGCCTTCCGCCCTGTCAAAACAAACCCCACTCACCCCTTGCAAACGCTTTTCTCTGCCTTGCGAGTACCACCGCTCTGCTGTGCATATTACGAACGCTAGTGTTAAAGAGGCACCTTGTTTATTTGACCCTCCCGCTGCCTGCTTCTCGCCAGCCCGCATTTTTTCGCCCGTAGCACTACCCAAGCAAGCAGCGAGAAAGACGAACGAGTTAGTATGGAGGTCCTTGTACCGCTGGCCCTTGTCATACATCTCCCTGTTGTTTAGCGCAAAGAAAACTGCAGGTACATTTGAGGCAAAATATACGTAATTAACCGGTAGCGCGCGCGATCATTTAGTTAGGAACGCTCATTGGGTCGGTTTTTACCGCGTGGCAGTGAAACGCCAACGCGTGCGGAAGGAAAAGCAAGCACGAAAACAACAGAACTCCCGCTGGCGCAGTTTCGGGCCGGGGGCGCGCGAGCACTCCGAAGGCGGGGAATTTGAGATGCGTTGGGCAAACGTCCGTTGAATTCATCTGGAGAGGCGTGAGGCAGGGCGGTGAAGAGAGTGGTGGGGGTAAGAGCGAGAGGATAATGGCGCCACAGCCTATTATGACGAATCACCGCTCTGCACTTCCGAAGGCTCTGCACTTCCGAATAGTGGATAACGTATCGTTTCATGCCGACATCACCATTTTTTTTTTCTTCGCCAAGATCTGTGAACTCTACTTATGCTGTTTGTCCGTTGCTTTATTTATTTTTCTCGGTTGCGTGTATTAGAACCCTTATGCCGCTGTATTTGCTTTTTTTATCCATTTACTGCATTTACGGCGCTGGCAGCTCTTGTTTCGCGTTATGGCATGTCAAAGCAGTGTTAACGTATCTGTTCATGTGATTGTATTGATTGTATCGTGCCTTATATTTGCATTTTTTTGTTTCCGACTCCCCTCTGTAAATCGACTGCGCTTGAGGGCGAAATAAATGAAATAAAATGAAATAAGCAACTTCACAGCAGGTACGCTGCACGGTCTCTGGATTAGAGAGCATCAGTTTCCAGCCGGGGAAGTCGGAGCGGCGAGTATGAAATCTTTCGTACGAATGACTTTATCACCAATAACGCTGAAGAGAAGGGCGCCCTACTGGCGCCAACGGCATGGCTCAAAATTTGGTTAATCACAAGAACGTGCTAGAATTCGCGCATTACGGTGCCTCCTAAACGTGACAACGGCTGCCTTGGAGTCGCGTAAGTGCTTTCTGAATTTGGCAATTGCCTGAAACGTTCTGAACGAAAAACATTTACGCAACGCAATACACGATACGCAATGCACACCGGGAACACAGTGGTAGCCCTAACAGGCAACCATTTTCATTTGTTTTGCTTTTCTGGAGTTCCTTTGTGCGTGCTCGAGTCCACTCTCTCCCGCACCTTCCTTTGCGACATTACATAAAAACTGATGTGTGATGTCGACTCCTTTCAAGAAGAACGTTACCCGTTCCCCACTATAAAACATATTTGACCAGTTAACACCCGAATATGCGAGTTTGCTGTTTCCGATTCTTTTACGTTTTAATTCTAGGCTCCTAGATATACCACGTCACGCCTTTTCTTGAAATGCATAAAACGTGGCAGGCAGTTTGTTGTCGTCCACCCCGCCCCCCGCCCCCCCCCCCCCCCCCCCCCCTCTCAAACACAAAATACCCTGCGAAAGACCAATTTCTTGTATCCGATGTGCACCTTTTCCCCTATTCCAGTGTTTTTACGCCGTTGTATGAGCGGGTGTTAATTAAAGGATTCAATATAGCCTAGGCATTGAGCATGTGTGTAGTATATGGGTAAGTAGGGGTCTTAGCACCAGTAAGTTTACAGACTACCTTAGGGAGATTTATTTTCGGTATATCACCTATCTAGATATCTTTTATACCCATGGCGTCACCAGTGCGGCATGACCAAACTCTTTTTTAAGCATTTTCGACCCCAATATCAATATACTATTCACATTTCACCGATATCCAAGTGGGTGTCATTATATACTAGGCGATGAGGCCTCGTGTTCGACCATGAGGGCAGACAGACGGTAGGGGAAAGAACGTGGGAGGGAAGAGATAGAGGACAGCGTGTTTCGCCGGCATTTGCAGCGGAGCAAGCAGGCACGCGGCCATTTTATTTTCTGATTGCCTGCGCACTTCGATGGCCTTCGGTTTTAGGCACCGCAATCACACTCACGGGAGAAGAGACCCGCCGTAGTGGAGGCCTATGGGTTGATTTAGATGAGACAGGGATATGTAGCACGAGGCCTAATTCTCGACATATGGACGTTTCCGGTTTTCAGTTAACACAGTAAAGTGGTCCCCGCGATTGGGAATCGAACCAAGGACCCTGTGCAGCGCAGCGTATCGCCACTCAGGCATCGATACGCTAAGGTTTCCTTCACCTATTACAGCCACTACCGTAACCCGCATGGGAGGTACACAACTCAATCCAAATTACCGCTTTGACCATAGAAGCTGAAAGCTGTTCTGAGCAGCTCATTCCTGTAAGATAAATCACTGGGAAATAACACCTGGGCTATAGGGACATTCCAAAGGCCTCCCGAAGGCCTTGGAACAAATTTTCTTTTGAGTGTGCTGTTGCAAATGCATAGGGTGTACCTCAAAGAGAACATTCAAGTGTCAATTAAAAATTGCCGTGTAATAGAGGCATAGATCACGTTAAACGAGTCCCAATATTTGCAAGAATGCAACGCAGCGTAGAAAACACTTTCTTACATTCTTCTTCATTACGCTGCCGCCTGTACTGGCCATCTGCCCTGACCCATAAAGGGTTCAAAGGGAAAGGTGGACAGGACGGACATGCGGCAAAGTGGATACGAGCCAAAACCGGATGAGCTGAAATGGCTATCGGCCGCATCGCTACGCTATATTGAACCACGGTCGCCGAAAGGAGTCGGCTGGAGTGCCTTTCGGTGTCGCATTCGACGCATGAGCCTCACCATAAAAGGACCATTGAGGCATCTTTGGAGGAGCACGCTGGACTAAAAGTTTTGAAAAAGTACCATATATCGCTACAAAAACGGTGCGCACAACAGAGAAGGAACGTTTCCCTGTAAGCCTTAGCGGATTTTTTCACTCTTCTTGTACGGGTAGAGAACAGCGATTGACCAACTGGCAGCGGAAAACAACCATGTCGCCATCTAACGGCAGGCAGTGGAGTTTGTGTCATACGTGTATAGTTCGTCTTTCTACGGTGGTACGCTACGGCTCCGTGTAACAATACCCGCTGGGTCTCTCCTTAGTTGCGAGAGCAGTAAGTGAACTAAAACAAGGATAAAGCTACAAATTTGAAAGACACAAAAACTTACCGTAACGCATTTCCGAGTTGCGTTTAGCGCACCTATTGTTGTAGTTCGGATGCAGCAGATTTTTTACTTGAGAACGGGATATAGACACAGATAATAGAATGATAAAGGAAGGTTGGATGCGAGGAGCCGTCACATACATATATACTGACGTACAGGTATATGTATATATATTGCTAAAGAATCAAGGAAGTCTACAATGGCGTGAAGCGCCAGGTGCGATTAACGATAAAAAAGATGGCGTATGTCGCTGGTAGCTGGCGCCGGGGATTTCATGGCCATGACCAACATTATGCAAATAAAATGCCTTACATTAACCGTCAGTGCGTATCATCTTTGTCCATGTCAGCGGGTAGATATCCTCCTTCCCATGATAATATTGGATATTTATCTCTCTCTCTCCCAGTAGAACCGCCATATATAAACTTCCACCTCAGCGAGGCCGTCATCCCTAAACTAGGTTATTCCCTATCTATTGTTGAGGACCCATCAGACCACGACAAGAAAAAAAAACATGAAGCTCCCAGGCAATAAAATAGTTTACACTGCTAGTCCATTGACTGGTTTCAATGTGAAACAAAGTATAAAAAGGGCGCCACAACAATTTTGTTTAAGGCGCGGTAACAGACAGTCAAACAGGCAAGTCTGAAAAAATAACTTTACATTTGCCCAGAGATTAGTAAGAATTCTATTGGAAGCAGGTGAAAACCCCGCAACGTATCTTGAGCCAGCTGCGCCCGGAATCTCGGATGTGGAAAATAATAAATATTAAAAAAAGCAACATTGACACGTCCATCATCGACGCACCGAAATAAACTAAAAAGCTCAGGCACGGACACGCACACACGCAGCGCACGCGCACGCACACGCATATATATATATATATATATATATATATATATATATATATATATATATATATATATATATATATATATATATATGGTTGATAAATGAGGGGCTCGTTAGAAAATACAGGAAGAAATTCCGGCAGTCTACAACGCCAAAGAAGACATAGGGGAAAGGTTAGAATATTTTTTTTTATTGTTAGGGACGTTACATTATTATTTATTATTATTAATAACGTGAGAAAGAAAGAAAGAAAAACACGCGCCCAGAGTGGGGACCGAACCCACGCCTTTCGATTAGATCTCGAATGCCTTACCAATTCGGCTATCTGGGCGACTGTGTTCCGCTTCACTTTCTGGGGTATTTATATATACTACAACTGTATCTGACGCTTGAGGGTGGTAGCCAGCGCCACTCAGACTACACGGGGAGAAGGGGACCTTCTTTTCAACCCCCTGGGCGTGACGCGAACGTCTACAGCCTGTCATAAGCGCGTAACTGCCGGGAAACCCTCTTATGCTACCTTGGCATCAAGGCTGCCAGAACCGAGGCCCTCGCTAAGCTTTCGCACGATAATAGGGTTGATAAATGAGGGGCTCGTTAGAAAATACAGGAAGAAATGCCGGCAGTCTACAACGCCAAAGAAGACATAGGAGAAAGGTTAGAATGTTTTTTTTTATTGTTAGTGACGTTACATTATTATTTATTATTATTAATAACGTGAGAAAGAAAGAAAGAAAAACACGCGCCCAGAGTGGGGACCGAACCCACGCCTTTCGATTAGATCTCGAATGCCTTACCAATTCGGCTATCTGGGCGACTGTGTTCCGCTTCACTTTCTGGGGTATTTATATATACTACAACTGTATCTGACGCTTGAGGGTGGTAGCTAGCGCCACTCAGACTACACGGGGAGAAGGGGACCTTTTTTTCAACCCCCTGGGCGTGACGCGAACGTCTACAGCCTGTCATAAGCGGGTAACTGCCGGGAAACCCTCTTATGCTACCTTGGCATTCGAGATCTAATCGAAAGGCGTGGGTTCGGTCCCCACTCTGGGCGCGTGTTTTTCTTTCTTTCTTTCTCACGTTATTAATAATAATAAATAATAATGTAATGTCACTAACGATAAAAAAATATATATATTCTAACCTTTCCCCTATGTCTTCTTTGGCGTTGTAGACTGCCGGCATTTCTTCCTGTATTTTCTAACGAGCCCCTCATTTATCAACCCTATTATCGTGCGAAAGCTTAGCGAGGGCCTCGGTTCTGGCAGCCTTGATGCCAAGGTAGCATAAGAGGGTTTCCCGGCAGTTACCCGCTTATGACAGGCTGTAGACGTTCGCGTCACGCCCAGGGGGTTGAAAAGAAGGTCCCCTTCTCCCCGTGTAGTCTGAGTGGCGCTGGCTACCACCCTCAAGCGTCAGATACAGTTGTAGTATATATAAATACCCCAGAAAGTGAAGCGGAACACAGTCGCCCAGATAGCCGAATTGGTAAGGCATTCGAGATCTAATCGAAAGGCGTGGGTTCGGTCCCCACTCTGGGCGCGTGTTTTTCTTTCTTTCTTTCTCACGTTATTAATAATAATAAATAATAATGTAACGTCACTAACAATAAAAAAAAAAATATTCTAACCTTTCCCCTATGTCTTCTTTGGCGTTGTAGACTGCCGGCATTTCTTCCTGTATTTTCTAACGAGCCCCTCATTTATCAACCCTATTATCGTGCGAAAGCTTAGCGAGGGCCTCGGTTCTGGCAGCCTTGATGCCAAGGTAGCATAAGAGGGTTTCCCGGCAGTTACCCGCTTATGACAGGCTGTAGACGTTCGCGTCACGCCCAGGGGGTTGAAAAGAAGGTCCCCTTCTCCCCGTGTAGTCTGAGTGGCGCTGGCTACCACCCTCAAGCGTCAGATACAGTTGTAGTATATATAAATACCCCAGAAAGTGAAGCGGAACACAGTCGCCCAGATAGCCGAATTGGTAAGGCATTCGAGATCTAACAGAAAGGCGTGGGTTCGGTCCCCACTCTGGGCGCGTGTTTTTCTTT
Source organism: Haemaphysalis longicornis (assembly GCF_048455015.1). NCBI lineage: Eukaryota > Metazoa > Arthropoda > Arachnida > Ixodida > Ixodidae > Haemaphysalis > Haemaphysalis longicornis. Next base: position 93,340,677 of record NW_027526385.1, read on the forward strand.
CTTTCTTTCTCACGTTATTAATAATAATAAATAATAATGTAACGTCACTAACGATAAAAAAAAAATTTAACCTTTCCCCTATGTCTTCTTTGGCGTTGTAGACTGCCGGCATTTCTTCCTGTATTTTCTAACGAGCCCCTCATTTATCAACCCTATTATCGTGCGAAAGCTTAGCGAGGGCCTCGGTTCTGGCAGCCTTGATGCCAAGGTGGCATAAGAGGGTTTCCCGGCAGTTACCCGCTTATGACAGGCTGTAGACGTTCGCGTCACGCCCAGGGGGTTGAAAAGAAGGTCCCCTTCTCCCCGTGTAGTCTGAGTGGCGCTGGCTACCACCCTCAAGCGTCAGATACAGTTGTAGTATATATAAATACTCCAGAAAGTGAAGCGGAACACAGTCGCCCAGATAGCCGAATTGGTAAGGCATTCGAGATCTAATCGAAAGGCGTGGGTTCGGTCCCCACTCTGGGCGCGTGTTTTTCTTTCTTTCTTTCTCACGTTATTAATAATAATAAATAATAATGTAACGTCACTAACGATAAAAAATATATATATTCTAACCTTTCCCCTATGTCTTCTTTGGCGTTGTAGACTGCCGGCATTTCTTCCTGTATATATATATATATATATATATATATATATATATATATATATATATATATATATATATGTATATATATATATATATATATATATATATGCACTTTTATAGAAGGACCGGCTTAGGTTGTGCTAAAAAGTAGTAAAAAATTTACACCATCTTCCCGTGAGGGGAACCATGGGGTAGATGCGACGCATCTGGGTTGCCGTTGCGTTATTCAAATCATCGGACGATGTCATCGTAGCGCCGGTGGCGGAACGACTGAGCGGAGCGGCACACTTACGTGTTAATATCCAGCGGAATGAGAGAGAGCAGCGCATAGCAGCGCATAGCAGCGCACAGCAGCGCATGCGCATGTGTTAACCGAGCGCAAGCGCGAGCGCAAGCTGCGCGCTAACGCACAGCTGGCATGGCGACGGGAGCGAGCTGACCGCGCTGACGCACAGATGGCGCTGCTGTGAGAGCGGCGGAGCGCACAGCTGCCGCGCCGAGGATTTGGACTTCGCCGCGACAACGACGCGGGACAAGGCAATTTAAAGAGATGCCTCGCATCTAAAATGGGTATACCTTCTAACAAAACTGTTTGTCGACGTTTCGGCCGGCATCATACCGAAACTTCGACAAATAAACAGTTTGTTAGAAGCTATACCCATTTTTACCCTATATATATATATATATATATATATATATATATATATATATATATATATATATATATATATTGATATATATTGATATATATACAGAATATATAATAGGCATGTGCGTGTATAGGCGCGCACATACAAACGTATGTAAATGTAACAATCGTGAGATCAGCGGTAGCCGGGATGGCGACAGGAAGTTTTTTGTAAGAGTGGAATGAAACCATCAGCGCCGTTCATTTGCGGCGTCGGCTTCTTAATCTCTGTAAATAAAAATCATCACCGACTCTCCTCCCTCTTAGAACTATTATCATTGGTAACCGGATTTCGACCCCATCTTGCTTCCTTCCGCCTTGGCTTTCAAAAAGCTATTTGAGCGCTACGGTCTGCCATCTGCTTTTATCGGCCTTACGATATATAGGTACATACAGTCAAAATAGCCCCCATAGAAAACTCAGCTACTATAATTCGACGTTCCGGAGGGGGACCATCCTTTTTGAAGAAGAACCGTCCCCGTCCGAGACGTCGAAATAAACTTGTTTTTTATTGTGCCCACGTTGTGTACTTTTTAACCACCAATAGCCATACAGTTTATTAATATATTCCAGCGGGCGGGAGCACTGTCACGTGATATTCTTTATATTTCGCACAGATTCTTTACGTGTCACATTGAATGAGTACGCGATTAGGCCGTCGCTCAAAATAAAGCAGTTAGATGCATCTAGTGGGTACTTACACGTGCCTCTTTGACACTTGAATGATTAGCACAATACTTCTGCAGTTAGATAAATTATTACAAATTATTAATTAGGTCTTATGAACAATTGAATATTGTACGCTGCTCCAGAGTACTGAAAACATTAAGCACTACGTTTTCTTTGAGTAACGCCAGTGTCCTTTTTGAAATCTTGGTGCATGATAGCTGGAACACCTTAGATATCAGCTGTGCTGATGGCCAGAACGACAAAGGAATATGGACAACCCGGTGGTTGTGTACAAAAGCTATGTGCCAACTTCTCGCAGAAGGGTATGCGCCAGTGGACTCGCACTTTCCACGCTGGGACGTCGACACGAAGTGATGCTTCATCTTCATCATCATTTGAACAGTATGGACGCGCCTGAGTTCCCATTCTTCGACTCATACACTATATAACTGACACCCATCAGCTTTTACACACCATGGTGTGCTTACTCCCAACAAGCCCACACAAGGCGTCAAGCTCAGGCTTAGCTTCACATCATAGAATCAAGAACAGTCATGACTCCGCAGCAATTTTGATTCGGCTTTAGCAAAGCATTCGACAATGTCATCCATGGTGGAGTTCCCACAGCCCACAGTCAGTAAATCCGGGTGAACAAATATATTATTATGTTGAAGACTTCCTAACCGACAGAACGGCCACCCGTCCATAGGCAGTCTTTCCAACCCTCGACCGACGTAGGTGACCGCGGCAGGCTCCGGGGACCAGTCATATCTCCACTACTGTTTAATCTGGCTATCCTTATAATACCACCAAAACTGGGCCAAATCCCAGGCCTATGCCGCAGCCTATACGCAGATAATATTACCCTCTGGGCAAATCAAGGCACTGAACTGCATATAAAACCTTCACAAGGGCATCCAGATAGTGGTAGAAGAAGCCGTGAAAGCAGAACTCGCATGCTCGCTCAATAAATCGGAATTACTTTTGCTACCACCGCAAACCCGTAAGCCAGACAAGCCAAACATTAGGCTTCGCATTCAAGGACATTATCCCAGAGGTCTCGTGAATCTGAATACTTGGATTACTTATTCAGGATGGTAGAAAAGAAGGAGAATGCCTAAATCGCGTGGAAAGAAACCGCGACACAAACCGCCGATTATTACGCAGAATAACAAACCGACGTAAAGACAATTAAAAGAAAATGAAAAGGTCCGCATTCTACAGGCTTCCATTCTCACTCGGTTGCACCTTCGCTTAACCGGGTAATAACTAGTGCGGGTCGGTGTACTCTTCAGGCGTCACTAATACAGTCCCCGAGCTAATAGAGGCCCACCTAACTACCCAAAAGACTCGCACGACCAGCCGCAGGGATACGCATAGTCCAAGAGCTATCTATTTAACACCACACTAATTATACACACCTCCACCCTATACCAACACGCATCCACGCCAGGGTAACTATCAATCCTCTGCCACGCAACAAGCACCCCGAACATCACATAGCCAGGAGAAAGAAACGGGCTAAAGCCCCCAATAGATAACACAGGAACAGCCCCAACACCATTTATGTAGGCGCCTCAGAGTAGAGACACGACGTCGCATATGCGGCTGCTATAAGACTTCTCTAAAAACTTCTAAACTCGGCGATAATAACAGCAACCTGCCTAGAAAGGGCGGAAGAGCGGCCATAGCCTTAGACGTCATACAAAATCTAATACACAGACAATCATTTCAGATTCAAAGACTGCACTTGAAAATTTTTCCACAACCAGGTTATCACAAGTGTCAATAAAAATTCTGGAAAAATTTCGATCGATATATCCCCAGACGAGAACTTATGCCTGACCTGGGCACTCGCGCACTAAGCGTTTCTAGGTCAGACATATTTTCTTAACACGTTCACTGGCGCTTGTTAAGGGTATTTTAGTAAAAATTAAGAGAATAAATAGGCGTGGGTGAGGCATGAACGCACGGAAAACCGGTGCTTAATACGGGGGGCAAAGTGTACCGCTAGAGGAGGCAAGCGTGACAGAGGGCGGCAGAAAGTTAGGTGGGCAAATGAGGTCAACAAATTGCGGGGATAAATTGGTCGCAGTTGGCACACGACCGGAATAATTGGGGATCCATGGGAGCGGCCTTTGCCCTGCAGTGGGCGTAGACAGGCGGACGATGATGCGGATGATGTTGAGGTACGTACTTACGTACACACACACATACACACATACATACATACATACATACATACATACTCACACATACAGACTTACATACAAACATACATCATACAAACATACATAAGTACAAACATACATACATACATACATACATACATACATACATACATACATACATAAATACATACATACATACATACATACATACAGAAATAATACTTTGGAGAAGGTAGCGGCCTCAGACCTCGGCCAACGTTTCGACAAGGAGACATCTTTTTCAAGGCATCCGATGCCTTGAAAAAGACAAGTCTCCTTGTCGAAACGTTGGCAGAGGTCTGAGGCCGCTACGTTCTGTCTGGTGACCATCTTCATTGCCCTCTCGTTCCCTGGATTACATACATACATACATACATACATACATACATACATACATACATACATACATACATACATACATACATACATACATACATACATACATGCATGCATGCATACATACATACATACATACATACATACATACATACATACATACATACATACATACATACATACATACATACATACATACATACATACAAGCAACAACGCACACCCTTCTGGAACAAGGCAAAAATAACAAGGAAAGAGTTGGCGCAGCTTGAACTAGTGGCACAAGGCAAGAGAAATAGCGGAGCTGGCGACCCTCAGGCTCCGTCGGGGACCCGGCTGTTGCACCTCACTTGGACTTCGTAACTTGCCGCTGACAGTTCTCTATGACTGGCAGGCCCGGACCGTTTTATCGTCCAGCTTTAACAGTTCTTCCAAAGTGGACCACATAAGCACGCGCCAGAAACTGCGGCAACCGGCTTCGCGAACTCTGCGTCTGTAGCACGAACTGGGCGTCTGCACTTGAGGCGCGAACAAATGTGTATCAGCAAAGAGAACACCACGCCAGAGACATTAATAAACCGAACGCTGGGCAGAGTGTTTTCGAAGGTGGAACTGACGGACGCCTATCGCTCTTCACCTGGCGCATGCTCAAGTGCATTCGTTATCTTTCGTCGGTATTTTTTCTGACCTCCTCACGTGGCGCTAGCCTTGACAAAGACGCTGTACACGAGCCTTTGTACCAGGTGTTGCGCAGTGATGTCACGGCTTGAAGGGTGCGTGTGACGCTTGCTCTGTGATGCCAAGGTTAACGAAGTGAGCCCGAAGCTATGAACAACTGCTCCAGGGGTTGCTATGCAACTGGAAGTGACGTTATCACGCCGCGTCGTGTTTTGGTCTGACGGACGGAAATCGCTCGGCTTGAACAGCGCTACTGGTAAAAAATCAAACTGGCAATCTTAAGAAATAATTAGGATACATTCAGTACGCAGGAGGCGATGGAAAATGCAGGCTGAGGATTTAAAAACTGAGGATTTGCTTTGATGCGCCGTTTGAAGCCCGGCTGAGCCAAGCGTTGAAGCCACCACAGAGCGTCAGCGGAATGTGTACAGGAATTACATCCGCAGTGTTAATATTTAGTATGACTGGTTCTGTGTGATTGTCCGAGACAAAGTGACGTCACTGCATGGCGTCAGTAGCGACCAACCATCTCTCAAGACCAAAGACACTTGCGCGGAAGTAGAATTTGCTCGCGTCAGTCATCGGTGTGGCAAAACAGGCCTATGGGGTGAAATGCACACTGGAGAGATTCTAGAACCAAGTTATTGTCCGGGAGAACGCAGAAAGGGTGCAGGCTGCGCACTAGCCGTGGGAAAAAATTAAAACAATTTAAAAGAAAAGCAGGCCCGAACTCGTCGTTCTAAGAACTTACATAAAGTAGCTGACCTTTCGAAATAAAGATAAAGTATGCAAATCCCCTTAAAGTGGCACCCTTTGGTTCTCTACAAGCTGCGTACTCCCGTTTCAACACCTGCAAGAAACAAGCGCTAAGGGTGTGATGGCTACGTATACGCGATTGGGGCGGTCCTGATTCTAGTGTTGTCCACAAAAAGGCAATGTCGACATTGTCGCGAAGAGAGGCTTTATTTCATGCTGATCAGCCCGGCGTCGATAAGCCGCATGGGTCTTCAACGCATCCTAGACCAAAACCGCTGCCACTTTTGAACCATCTGCGCTTCACTGTAGGCGTTGTGGGGGAAAATATCAAAAGTAAGAAGCGATTTCGCCCGAAGTTTAACGGGTTCTGGAGAAAGAGGAGAAATGCCATTTGGTCAACTTACTGCACATGCTCGCAGTACGATGAAAGTTGTCGGAGCGAGCTTGGCGGCGTACGGTTGTTCTAGACAGTTAAGCGAAACGAGCACTGGACATGCAAAAAGAAAGCGATGGCTGCATAGGGTAAATAAACAATGATGGGATTTTGAAGGGGAAGTATTGTTTGGGAGAAAAGAATGTGTGGTATTTTGCTTTGCTTTACTCTTCCCCATTCGAACAAAACAACGGTGGACGCCATTTGATAAAGAAAACAGGTCCACCTCTTTCGAGCCATCGCTGTTCAATTCAGAACATCAGACGTCACAAATGTAGGAGTCCTGTTTCCCCAACGCCAGAAGATGTGTTCCTGCTTTCTCGCTGTTTTGTTTTTCTATAAACTGTAGTCATATTTCCCATGCATGTCTCGTGGTTCTATGATGCCATTTTTTGGGGGGCGAAGCCCATTAGGCGCTCGGGCTGTCGGCGTCGGCTTTCGTTGTCGTCTCGTGTAGCCACGGTACTAAACCACCGGGACACTCGTTTTATAACGCTTCACGCTAGAACGTAACACGTACCAAAGAAAAGTGTTTAATAGATAAAACCGGTTCAAAATAAACTATCACGATGTAACAAATTCTGGAACATTTCCTGTCCGCAGCAGCAGTCGTCAAACACAACCAGAAACAGTTTGTATGCGGGTTATAATTTGTGTTCTACTATGTACCCACCAGCTCTCGGAGATTTGCCTGATCAGGCCGGGTGCTCGGTCGAAGCAAGGAAAGGCATATTTACCTGGTGCCGGGGCCTCGTTGAACACCGAGTACAAGCCCTGAGGGTGAAGTGCGGGCATTTACTGTATTTAAGAGCGCGGGAGTCTCCTCCTGCGCCCAATCAGCGCGCGCCGTGGGGCAAAAGAGAGACTTGACATCTTTGAATACCCTGATACACTGCATGCTTCGCCGCCCCACCCACCCCCCGAATTTTACGTTAGTGGAGATGGCCCATGATTTTTGATCACAGAAAGTTCCGCGTGCTTGGCTCATGCGAAAGAAGTTAGGAATACATAATTGCAAAAACACTTATTAGCACGCTGGTGCAACACGGAGGCACTAGCTAACACCCATTAACCCTTTGAAAAGAGCAAGCACGCACCAGCGTAGGAGTTTCTGGCCGCTAGAGGAATGTTTTCAGCACATCATCTTCCCGTCCGCCTGCTGGGTTGCAGGGTGGTAATATTGGCTGCTTCTCATGTTGGTTTCGCCAGGCTAGGGCACGTCAAATTATCCTTTATTTAGGAACCACCAGCTACACACGTTGTTCAATCCGTAACAAGGAGAACCTATCGTTGGCTCTCTTCCCGGTTTTCCAGGGGCTGCTGCTGCTTTGTTAAGCCGAAGGGACCCAGCCTTGAGGATGCGTGCACAAGGAAAAGCGGGACAACACACGCTAAATGCTGGGCACCGTCATTTTGTCCAAGTACGTACCAACAGGCCCACTACCAAACACCCCTGCCGCGACATTTGGACCGTTCCCTTGTGCGGCGCTGGGTTTAATGTAATGCAAGATAACGCTGGCCTCCGCGTAATGTTCCCGAGCGCTTGAGGAAGCGACTTGAGGTGGCGCTCAAGGTAGCCCCTGTTCTTGCGCGCTGTCTACGAATGGAGCTGCTTGCGTCTTCGCCGGGATGATCGATATGTTCGTTGTCTCTGGTTACGCCTCGTGATTGTCGACGCACTAGCCATTGCTCACCGCACCGAAAAATCAGCAAATACGGAAGGTAAAATATCATTCTTAAACTAAATGACACACGCAAGTGCGTTTACCCCCCGGTAGTCCACGGTTCTATATACATCTGTACCACACAATGCGTGTAATTCTCAATATTTTTTTAATCTTTCTCACCTGCATGAGAAAAAGAGCGAACGTCATTTCTGTCATTGTTCCTCGAAAAGCTTTATTTATTTATTATTTTTATCTATTTAACACAGCTGTTACAGGGCGAGAATTAAAACAAAAAGATCACTGAGAGAGCACACAGATTTTTTCTTAAAATAGCTAACCATGTTGTTTCTTAGAAATACCAGTGAGCACAATTTACTCCACTCAGCAACTGTGTGGGCAGTAAAACAGTGGCCAAATAACTCAATTCAAGACCCATAAATTATTAGAGTACACGTGTGATTTGCTCGCAGGAAACATTTCCGGAATACAATAAAAATTACCATGAAATTTTCTATATCCTATTGATGTAAAATGTCGAGAAATATTTTATTAAGACGTCTAGTTTTCTTCAGGATCGCCAATGAACGAAGGCGTGCCTTTGAAACGAAAATGGTATCGAGTGCACTTTTTGCCATGAAAAAAAAATCTGCCATCTTTGCTGTCAGCTGTAAACTGATTACTGATCGTAAACCAAAGGAGGCGCTGGATGCAATGAGACCTTCTCTTGCGCAATAAAAGCTCATTTAGGAGCGTATTGTCTTCGTTCCCCCATAGGCATGCGAGTACGTTCGATCGACGGCTTCTGTAGTCTTCAGATCTAAATGTTTCGCCATGCGGGGACGTCGTGCCCATATACGGAGTGATAGAGATACGCAGTGTCGATGTAATTAAAGTCGGAGCAACTGCAGGGCGCGGTAAGTAGGGGAAGCCACCCGTCAGAGGGTTCAGCGGCGGGTGCACGACGTTGCTTGCAAAGACTGCTGACACTCCCCTCCATACCAGGGGCTTACTGTCGCTTGTGTTGGTAAATCCAATAATCTTCCCTCCGAATGAAAGTTGCACGTCGCTTTAACAGCCGTGACAGCACGCGTCAATCATGAAATGCGTGGCAATGTCGAAGTAGGTCTCTGCTGTATATTGTTGTCTTAGGTGACTGTGTAAGGCATTCCGCAAAAGCGGCAGCACGGTGGTTATTTTATTATTTGGCTCTGTGCGTAACTGCCAGCATTCCGCAACAATGAATCCTTGCACATTGTTATAGGGAATTCTGCGCCCTGAAATGGATATCCCCGGAGGACGCAACAATGTTTACTCAGATGTAATTGCGCCCAGCGGATGCATCTGTTGTATTTCTTTATTTTTTTCTACCATACAGCAACCTTTTTTTTTGTCAAATTACCACCGAAGAGCAGTGGGATGCCACGCTACTCAGCACAGACCCTCTGACCCATGCCTCCCTTGCCCAGGTGGTCAAAGCCGCCGCAGATAAATGAGTCCTGCCGTCACCAGAAGGACACTGAAGTTGACCTGAAAACGGTCCCACCAGTGGCAAAAATAATGTTTTTTTTCTGGCCTACACTGGTGAGCATCCGTGTAAACAGGGGTCTAATTCTCATTTTGAAAAAAATGTGGAAGAATGAATGTGGAACTGGATGAGAGAGTATAGCTATATAAATTTGTCTCCGAATACGCCCACACATCCCAATCCTGTTTTCCATGAGTCAAGGATCAAATAGCACATCTTTGCTTCTTCTGGGAGGAGAAAAACGACATATAACCTTTTGTGGCACCCAACACAGTCAAGCGTCATTTGCTGAAACAAGGCGAGAAATGATGGGCGGTCTGTGCCGAAATTATAACAAAAAACCACTCGGTCGTCTCGGTCCGTGGGCGACGGTTCTGGTCTCCGGTCTACATAATACGGACACCGAAATGGCCGTTGTGCATGTAGATGCCAGCGCCAACATTGTACAACTCGGGTACAATACTGCTGCATGTGTACTAGTTTTACTGTACGTCGGAATAGGGATACTGGGACCGGCTTACTTAGGAAGTACGTATTTAGTTCGCTTATAAACAGCCCAGTCGATAATTCGTGCGAGAATGACGTTCTCTTCGGGTGGGTGTGCTTAGGAGCGCGTCACGAATCCATGCTAGAGTAATGTTGGTGTAAATTGTAAGGGTTGAATACGTGACTGAAGGCATGGATTTGATTTCTAAAAGAAGCGTATATTTTATTAGAATTTGTAGAGGAAAATAAAACTTTATTTGAAGCGAGCTATCTCTGGTCTACCGAAAATGGTGTTCTGGTTGGCCGGAATGCGTTTAAACGGGTACTCCGCCGGAGTCAGGGCCCCGCACATGGGCAATGCTCCGGGCCAGGTGAGGCCAGCGATTGGACGAAGATCCGGTGGAGGAGCGTCCCGGCTCTCCAATACGCATGTAATGTGGGGTAGCTAGACATGGGAGTTCGGAAGTGGGGTGATCGCCTGGCGCGAGGACAAGTCCCGTAAGTGTGGTTTTTGTCAGGATAGGCACCATTCACGTGACAGTAGCGCATGCAAGATCGAGTCATAATATTATCAAGAATTAGCTCGCAAAGGAAGGAGATCGTCTGCGCCTGGCGGATGTAGGTTCCTTCTCGGTGTGTAAAATCAGAAGTGGGAGGAGGAAGGTTGGGGCGGGAACTGCGAAGATCCTTTTGTTATTGCCTACGAGCCTAGCGAAGAGCGGCGCATCATTCCTTAGGGCTGTATCCAGGGGGTCAGGGTTGAGTATGGCTCGGGGTTCGAGTCGCGTGAGGGTGGGCATGAGCCTTCTCATTCCCTACAATTCCCTGGTGTCCGGGGAGCCATTCCCAAGAGAAGTGCGCATGACTGTGGGCTGCCACGTAGCATGTCAGCTCGTGATGAAAGAGCGCAGATAAGGATTTGGTTGCAAATTCTCGGAGGACTCCTTCACTGTTCATTGGGACGGTAATATGATCAGTTAAGTGTGGCTGTAGGTCGACTAATAAAAAAGCATGAGCCATTTCCCTCAGTAAAGGTGCATAATCAGCAAACATTTCTGAAGCTCCACATACAGGTGGCAGACAATATAGGTGAAAGATACTATCAAAACTTATATCTCTTGAGCTCTTACGGCGATCATTTCTGACGAATACTCATAATTAGAGCCGTTTTATGGTGACCATTTGTGATGAAGGTGGCTCTTCCGCTAGGCGTTTTAATGCAAGCAAACAGAAAATACACGGAAACCTAGCCCATGTCCGTTTCGAACTCAGAACACCTCATCCTTTAGGTTAGGTAGCATATATTTTTTGGTGCGTTCAGGTCGTCTGCGGCTCTCGAGCCCAAGTCCCGAGCTGCTTTCGTGATAAAGACGAGCATCTTGGTGTATTTTACAACTGCGCGGTAACATCAAACCATTAGGCGGCTTGAAACGTGAGTGGACACATATCGGGAAGTTCGTTTTTCAGCTCTTCGCGCGAGAAAAACGCATAGAGCTTTTAAACGCCTCTCGTTTCTAAGACATCTGCAGCCTCGGGAGTCTTTGTTTGAAGATACAAGAAATACACAAAATCCCACTGTACTAGCTTTGCTAAAAATGGGGATATCTGTAGTGGTGGGTTATATTATAGCGATATTTATTCGAATTAAATGGGATTGGGTGTCACTTTATATGCGAAATTCTCAATTGTGCAAGGGACCTCCAAAGGCACAAAGCTAACACGCTTGTGTGGACAAAAACAAATGTAATAAATTGAGGTGGAACTAGTGTATAGCACAGGGAGAGAAACAAACAAATGGCTGATGTGCGGTGTTATTAACGGGACTATATCCGCGGGACTATGATAATGGGAAAGGGACAATCATAATTTCTCGCTTGCAGCCAGCCAGAAATAGAAAAGAGTGGTCAAGTGATGGGATCAACGTGACACCAGTGGGCCGCAAATTAAGCGTGAAGGGTGAAGCAATGTCACGCGTGTTTGCGTAGCCACGTAATTAAAGAACGCTTAGGATATGCAAATACCAGACCTGTGGGTTCTGTGCCCCGACATTATCTTGTGTGGAGAGACGTCTGAGATTGGATTACCGAACCATTTCAGTCGAGTAATAGCCGGAGTCGTGTAACACGGTAACTCACCTTCCATCCACCCAACCATTAGCGGTAGGCATTCGATCATTAGAAGCCTGGGGTGTTTTGTGGCTGAGGGGCAAATTATTTTGTTCATGAAAGGTTGACCGCTCGTCATTACTCCCACTGCGACACTCCGTTGCAATCGGACAGCGAACATGACGCCTTGTTCGTAGCGTCTACATAAGGGTAAGTGTTCGCTTCGGGACCGGTTTTTCGGCATTTAAAGCAGGAAACAGTCTTTTGGCTAGAGGGTGTCCTGGCGTTTGACGAACACTCCGCGAGCCTGTGTCGGCGCTTGTTACAAAGGGAGCAATGTGGTATTCGTTATACATCCTTATGGTCAAGCGTTCTTAGAGGAACTGCGGCTTACTATACTCGTTTTCCTCTCGGCGTGTCCCTATGTTTGTCAGTCATTGAGCCTCCAGGTAGTTGTCAGCCGTTTCGGCGAATTCCACGAGGGTTTGTCAGCCCTTTTCCTTCCAGAAAACTGCCAGCTTCTAATGCCATTTGCTCAAAACCTGCTCAGAGATGGTTTTTTTTGTGAGAGGTTCGGAGTTTCTGCTGGTCTCAGCCAGTTCCTGCCAGTTGTCGAAATACCGTAACAAGCGATCAGCGAACTGGCGGCCTGTCTCAGAGTTCTTAGGCTTCGCTCCAGGAAACTTGGTGCGGTACCCCTCTGCAGTGTAGCGAAATCGCTGCAGCAGGGTCTGCTTCAGCTTCGCATAATTCATCGTATTTTCTGCAGCCATGATTCCGACGACACTCAAAGCTTCACAAGTTAGGCACAGGTTCAATGAAAACGCCCAATTGTCCTGCGGCCAATTCTGGCGCGTTGCCACGCGTTCGAAACGCTAGATGTAAGCGTCAAGTTCACCCCGCTCTTCATTGAATGTCGGGATCAGCTTGTGGGGGCTGTCGTAACCATGGGCAACGCTAGTAGCTGCAGACATGCCTGACTCTGCGATAGCATAGTGTTGCTGCTGTCGTATTTGTAACTGGAGTTCGAGGAACGAGCGCTCCGTTTCTAAGCGAACCGCTGCTTCGCGATTCGCTTCCCGTTCCGCTGCGCCTTCTTCCTTCATTCTGGCACGCTCTCTGTCAACAAATGCTTTCAACTCAGTACCGAGAAGGCCGAATTTCTCCCCTAGGCCCACCAACTTTTCGAGCTCCATTATTGTCCGTCACACATACAGTAACAAGGCGAGGCTCTTTAAGGTGAATTTAAAAGCAAAGTCCTGTCGCGGACGCCCGATTGTGATGGACTCATTTAATCTTACAGGTGTGTGACGAGTAAGAATGTGACCCATGATAAAGGGCAAGATAATCAGTATATTATTTATAGCGCTACCAAACAGCAAAAAAACTGTACCATATAGCGAAAAACAACAACAAAATTAAAGCCGTTTCACTCAACGTGAAAGCTGTCGGACATGCAGAGCAGTGATTCCTCATAATGGGCTGTTGCGTCGTTATCCCCTCACTGTTGCCACCCATCACGCGCTTCGCCGCACTGTCTCTCTCACTCCTCTTCTGATGAATTGAATGGAGGTTTGTTAAACGCATTTCAAAATTCCATGCCGCCTTCGCAGTGCTCGCACACCCCCGGCCTACACTTGCGCGAGCGGGAGTTCTGTTCTTTTTGTTGTTGCTTTTCATCCCGCAAGTGCCGGCACGCTGTACTGCGCATTTTGGAACACGGCATTTGTTTCTTACATTAGCTGCCCCTTTCTATTCGCTTACTATTGTAAAACCAACCCAACGAGCGTCCCTATGTAAATTAACGGGGGCACTGCCGGTTAATTACATATATTTTGCATCCACTGCCACGACAGTTTCCTTTGCACTAAGCAACGGGACATGTATCAAGGAGTTTCGGTCAAGGAGTTTCGGTCAAGGAGTTTCGAATGATTATGACTACATAAACCGCTTGGTTTTCGAAGCCTCTGTGAAATGCCGCTACGACGGTGCGTCGTGTGTCGAGAGAGCGAGCTGCGACGACAAGGCGAACCCCTAAAGGGCTCTGCACTTTAAAAAGAACACAGGAGTTAAACCTGCCTAACTGTAGTTAAAGGGCGGTAAAAAAAAAAGAATGTTCTCACAGCCGCCTCGATGGTCGATACTTGGCGATATCAATGGTCGGTCGTCGTCAGTCCCGGTTACGGCAAAGCGTTCGTCCCGTATTTCTAGATCTGTCCACGCAACGCAGCAGGAACAGTTGTGGTTCCGCCGTGGGCAGTGATGTCGAACACGTGTGGGGCCCCGGTCTTCGGTGGGCCCTGCACGCGTCGGCAAGCCCCGACTCGCGTGTCTGGAGCCACTGAAGCCACAGGAACTGCGGGTCCACCCCAGGTGGCCTTCCGCTCGTCAGCTCCTCGAATTCCAGCCTCCGCCGCCGCCCGAACCATGTTCCACACTTCGAACACCCCCTCTTCGTTTACCTAACCTTGCGGCCCCGCGTTGTCAACATTTTTGCACACATTTATGGCCAATCTTTACATATCTATATGTCTCTTAATGGCTGAAAAGTCATCCTGAGTGAATGAAAGCTATTAAGAGGCAGAAGTTGCGATTCGTGGTCTGTTGCCCTGGCAAAAAAACAATTTTAGGAAATATATGGCATTACGCGGTTATGTCTTTTACAAGCTTGTGTGAGTGCGAGTACTTTACTATATTATATGTTAACGGAAAATAAAGATTACCTTATTCGCTCTGACCTGTTTTTATTTGAAAGCAGGTTGGAAACACCAAACATGAGTTGCGGAAGCAATCAGGTGATGGAGGTTCCATTCTGTGCGGGGAACGTTTCTGGTCCTCTTAACGTGCGTGTCAATACGACCACATCCGAAAATTTTGTGGTCAATTTCCAGCTAGGCAAAAAACCTTAGACAAGAAATACGGATACCTTGTTTGAGGAAATTTATTCTCCTTCGCTTGCTAACTCACCCTTCGGGTTAAAAGCTCCCGGAATAACGTCATACCTATTTCGGTTGCAACGTCAGCCTGAAGACATTTCTTCGCCAAAAATTGCACCGAAACAGAGATTGGTGCGTGGGAAGAAAAGGTATCTGTCGTTTGGTAGAGGAATACGCTTTGCGGCAAAGCCAGCTTTTTTGTCAAAACTATGCACCTCTATATCAAGTGGATATACCCATATTAAAAATGTTCATGGTGACATCAACCACTGAAAGTGCTATATCAATTCGGCAGTTTGGTTTCATTGTTTTAATCAGTTACTTCACAGTTGGGTGCTAAGCGTTTCGGAGTTGCCGTAAGCCAAATATTACAATGTGGCCTGAGCGCCTGAGATTTGGTCGCAGGAGTTAGACGCTGTTTTACGGTAAGTTGCTGCAAATCACAATCCAAGGAGCCCTCGTCGACGCAAAAAGTTTCGACCTAACCCTGGTAATGTTTATTAGCACACTCTACAACATTCCAGCACCTCGTAACAATATATTCACTTCTTGTGTGACGCGAGGCAGGTCAACAGCGCAATCTCTTATGCTGCTGGTCCACTCTTTGAGCAGAGATTCACCCGTTCCGACATGCCTTCGTAGGATCCTATTTGCACTGTTATTTCAAGCTGTTTTACACAATGCCGGAGTAGATTGAAACGCGACAGACAAGCAGCCCTTTTTACAATAGCTCCCTATGTAAACTTTGCGTGTCCAACCCTCTCACTTAGTGAATATTACATGTCCTACTCACGTACTTCCATGTCCCACTTTCATTCTCTTTGAATACCTAAGCTTGGGCATCTTCCGTTCGGGCTTTTGTTTGCTCTGCCGAGCGGGAGAGAAAACAACAGGAGTACCTTTTTTCTTCGCAAGGCAGGGCATTAGCAATGCAAATGCATCCGACGACATGGCCCTGTCCTCTTTTCAGTTGTATTATCCTGATCCTCGTTCTTGTGTTTTCGCAGCAACGAGGTAAATTTCTGCTGTTGGCTCATTGCTATCAATGCAGCGAGCTCATTTGTTTGGATCGCTCCTTCAAAGCTCACGCCGTCGTAGTGCGATTCCCCATCGACGTTTGTTTTGTTTCCAAGAAAGAACGCTGCTGACGGTACAGGTACAAGCGATTGATCTTTGGTGCGAATGTGTTTTTAAAGTATATTCAAAGAGCGATCTTTCCACCAAGAAGATAGATACCGCGGTGATGACTAACCAAGCAGGCAAGCCATCAATGCGGTGAATCCAATCCCCGAAGTGTCGTAGACCAGTTTGAATATGTTAGCGTTTACCATGGCAGGATCTCATTCTAGACACCAAGCATTTGTCTACGCCTGCCACGCAGAGGGGTTTAAAGGACAACTGCCAGTGTCTAGGTACATGTCCATAAAAAAACGTGTTGGCACACCGCGGCCTAAAAGACCACAATGCTAACGATGACACACAAGAAAATTGCGCAGAATCAAGTGCAGCCAAGGTAACCAAAATAAAAGCAAAACAGGGGCAAACGAAAGGATCAAAGAAACAAACTTGAATCGGAAATGTCAGTAGCAATGTTTGCAACGTAAACGGCAGCTTGCGTGTGCATCGCCAACGATATTTCTAGAAAAAATGCCAAAAAATTGATATAAAAAAGAAACAATTGATGCAGCTTGCACTAGTGGTCAAAGGCTGGAAAAACAGCAGAGCTGGGGGTTGACCCAGCTTATCGCCATACTGACAGCTGTTCCGAGGAGAAAAGGAGTAGCTCGTCCCCCAGCAGTGCGAAACCGTTTTGGACGGCACTGTTAAACAAAAATCATTAAAGTATTTCCAGTGCTTCAATCCTTTTCGTCAACGTTTTCTGACAGAACAGCCACGTAGGGCAAATCCTCTTGTAGCGCGTCCTTGCATTGTTAAACCTCCACTTCGGCAGCTGGCCCGGTGGCCGTCCCAACAGATGGATTGTTAAGGAATGGTTGACAGATTCGTCATCATCGTCTTCGGCGTGGCGCAACCGTGGCGCACCGGTCGCTACATGACGACGACGACGACGACGACGAAGGCGGGGCTCCTCATGTGGCGCGAGCCAACTTGTAAGCCGTGACGTCACCGTTATGTGCCAACATTACGCTCCCGAAATACAAACTGGTCGCGATGAATTGTGGGGCAATCCTGGCTATGTTATGAATTTCGAATACAAAGAGTGTGACATTTCAAGCAATGGAAGCGACATTTCTTTTACGTAACGTTTTCAGTACTTCTCCCCCCCCCCCCTCCACTAAAGAGAAGGTTGCGTAATATTTGGGGCTATGCGACTTTTGAACTAAGAAAAATACACGGTCACTTAAAATAAACAATACAATCGAAATGCCAAGCACCCCATCACTGTCGTCCCAACAAGACTAGTTTAATTACTAGCCCGTAGCTTGCAGGCGCACATTCGTTGATAATTTTCTTCCGGGCTGTGTGGTACAGCTACAAGGGTTGTAATGTGCCACGCAATCTACGTATTAAGACTCATTGCAGATGTAAATTTTGAAATCACTTGCTTGCATTTACCATGAAGCCATTGCTTTACTTTTCTTCTATATGCATGAAACATTATATGCCACAAAGCAGAATCCGGATCCGCGAGGCACAATCAAGTTAGTGGGACCGGTGGTTGGCGTGTCTTCACACACACCACCGAGGTGAGAAAGCGTACCGGCTTCCTAGTGAGCGCATAAGTACGACAAGTACGTTGATACCTTTAATTACACACAACGAATTTCAGCGGTTGTTTGAGATTTCGCGTTCAAAAGGCACATTTATTGTTTGCAAAGAAAGCGGCCTATTTTATAGCGTTGAGAATAAGCTGAATGAATATTACCTGGTGGTGAAATACGAGGAAGGTAGTGACGAAGATTTTTTTGACTCGCGAATCAACGCCTCAGTTCTCCGCTCTCTTAACGCACGAGTTCCCTCTGAAAATAAAACTCGTTCATATTTCAAAACACAGCAACAAGAAGTGCTCATTATATGTCGCCATCACAACTTCCCCGTCTCACCGCACTCTGAAACTTCTCCCCCTTGTTAACGTCATCAACGGGGAGTGCAACCACACGATGTGACTAGGTTGCTCCCCGGGGACTGGGTGAACTAATATTTCTTTTTTCACGTTTAATCCTAATTTTTAATAACAAAAATAAATGAAAAATCATCACCTGCCGCCAACCACACCGGCTTTAATGCGTTTGTTTATTTTAGTCTTGTAACCGACCCCCCTTCTTGTCTGTACAACCAAATTGTGTTTCCTTTGGGTGCTTTTTTTCTTAATGGTGGGGTGCAGGGGAAACTAATTAAGTTATCCAGGCAAACGGGCGAAGTGCATTACCTCAAGAGCGCGCAGAATACAGTGTTTGAAAGCACCCTCCGGCGTATCGGGTTACTTTTTATGCGAGCCTTTCTGTGCATTTTTACAACTAGGTGCTAAATAAAATAAAGTTCGTGTTTCATGACATGCTTAGCATCGGCTTAATTGTGCTACAGAAAGTGGATTTCCGTGTAAAATTATCAGTGAGTTCCTCTAAATGACGCCTTGCTGCCTCCATCGATAAGATGCCAAACCTAATCCGCCTCCTACGGGGCCAAATGAAAAAAAGGGAACCTTGCACTAACAGCTGTCGTTAAGAAAACCATTCACCTATCCATGTATACCTACTGAGGACATCGCCACGTAAAAAACTTCACCTGCCTTTCCACTCTGTGAAGTTGGTTATCCAGTGAAGCTGCGTTAGTATTAACATGGTGTTTACCCGGGGAGTGTGTGAGATACTTTTTTGTCCGCGGTCAGGTTGCAATCGAACCACATGAACCACATGCTGGTGTGGAGAGGGGAGAGGGGGAGCAGCGCGCGCTAGCGCACAGGTGGTGTGGAGAGGATGAGGGGAGAGAGTGGTGTTATCACAGGTGGTGTGTAGAGGAGGAGAGGTGCGGACGAGGGACGCCAGACGACCGAGGGTCTACTAAGAGATGCTTTGCGCAGCTTGAACTTGTAGTGTGAGGCTGGAGAAACAGCAGATTTGGGAGTCGGCCTAGCTTGTCCCCACACTGACAGCGGATGCCGGGAGAGAGGAGCAGAAACAGTAAGTTTATGCATGTTCCTCGTACGGCGAGCGGCAACCCTAGTCTGTCACCCTCGACATTAAGAACCGCCAAGACGTCGTTGCCGCCGACAAACACAAGTCCGCTTACGTCGGTTCCCTCCGACCAAACAAGGGCTTGCCCGACTCAACAACCCCGCTTCGGAATTCCCAAGCTCAACCTTCCAAAAATGTCGTGTGGGCTACACAAGAGCCTCCGGGAGGGGCGCCTTGTAACGACGGGCGCGCCAGGGGTCCTCCGCGCCAAAGACGACGACAACGAAGGCGGGAGCTCTTCACGCGACGCAAGCCCATACGCTATCCTGGACGACGCCGGGTGCTCCTCACGAAGTGCACGGTCACGTGCGCTAGGAACTTTTATGCTGACGTCATTGCGAGAAAGTCGTCCCGGGCGCCTCACGCTGGGGAGTCTTGGTTTTTTTTTTTTTTTTTGCTGACGGCAATGGTCCTACCTCAAGTTTAAACAGCCCTGCTGTTAAATCGCATCGAATCCAGATTTCAAGTTGGCGTGATAAGTTCTTGAACCAATGTGCACTTCGATTCGTTTTTACCATAGGCAACTATGGAACCACCTTCCTGCCTCCATCACCATCAGCCCTGACCCCTGACCGTTCAAGATAGCCATATCAAGAATTGCATGACTTGATCTACTCCTCCCTATAACGCCTTTCGATGCACTTCTATAACCGTAAAATAAACAAATAAATAAGTAAATAAAAACTTTTGTATACCTGAAATTTTTTAGACTTACTGCACCATAAGCCAGACAGCAATACATAGAAGAATTACTTAGTAAACCACAGTTCCAATGCGTGCGTTAGCGTGCGTGTGCGTACAGGTGTGTCAGTCTGTGGGTTTTTGTACTCTCAAGCCTGTAGCTTTTCCTACGCTAACGGCAGGTGCTAAGAATATTTTAAGGGGCCATGAAGCCGAAATGTATGTTTATTTCATTCCAATGACTGCATCGTTAGAATAACAAGTGGCACCACTTCAAACGCAAACTTCACTGAAGTAACCTATGTAATTGGGGAAAAAGATAAATGACCATGTTACGGTGTAGCTCATTCCGCTTACTGGAACCTGCACATGGGCAGCTCCGTGATTGGCTGCAGGGCATATAGCCTTGAAGAACGGGCTATTTGCGTTTAAATGTAATGTTTAATGATGCTGGGGTAAACAATGGAAGTTACGAACGCACGCCTAGACACAGAAGCACCAGTGCGTATTGCTCGCTTGTGGTTATTATAGACGGGCGCTATAATAATCACAGTAGTCGGGCGCTTTCGGGTTGTCTCACACGGCACTGCCTAATTGGCATAAGCGACATTGTCCTACGTGACCCTGTTTGTAGCGCATACCCAATCTTTCGCAAACTATTACTATCAACCGTAACAAAAATAGCTGAGGTGAAAATCCGGTCAAAAACAAAGCCAGTGTACACAGCGGGCGTGAGCGGTATTGTGGCGCCACCGAGAGGCCGGACGGTAAACGAAGCAACGAAAGGAGTTTCATTGACCGCTGGAGCCCTAGTCAACATACTTAACGTTTGTTTCAAATGCTTTACCTGGATAGGTCACCGAAGGCGACAAGAAACACGCTATTTAGCTGGGGAACTGAAATTCTGGCCTTGATTGGATAATGAATTGTGTAAGGAATCAATTGCTTCTGGATATGCGGGGGGTGGGGGTGGGGGGCAATGTAAAACAGGTAATCTTTCGAATAAAACAAACTTGTATTTTCTCTGCGCGCCACCTTTAATCGCTCGGCGGATTGGAGGCCATAAAGCCGGTCGGCTAGCCAGTCAACCTGCCAGCGAGACCTTTGCAAGTGGAATAAGTTGAAAAGCATGCTCTGCCGTAAAAGGCCCGGTCGAGATAAACGCAAAATCTCTATAAAAACTTATGCTTCTCATTGGCTTCTGCCATAATTCTTCTTTTGACAAAATCTTACTCAAAAATAGGTTCAAAAACCAATCTGAAACGTATGTCGTGTTATTAACCTGCTCACCTGGCGAGAATTTCCCCGGTATGTAATGTCCCGTGGGTTAGTAAGGAAAAGTAAACGTCAATTATCAATGAAGAGAAAAAAAAAAACAAGCGTACGTGTACCATCAAGCCTAGGTACAATAAGCCCTCTGCTCCACTTAAAGTAAAGTGTTCGTTGATTTTCAATGATTAGCTCTATGGAAGCGATTCTCTCACGTCAAGTACTCTGTCAGTGCATCCAGTTATTCTTCATTCCGACCAGCCTTCTAAATTCTACACTCGGATGAGACTCACCCACCAGTGCGGATTTCGTTTTGATACAATAGCTATTATTCTTAATTCCCTCCCGGACTTAACGTGGTATTGATTCACGGCAAGTTCTTCCATATCATCCACCCCTGAAAAGCGCTGAAAACAAAACTAAGCACGAACGACGAAAGACAGCAAGAAAAAAATATTACTCCTCAAGGCAAGAAAAAGATTCTTCGCGGCGTCTCTCCACACTGTGACTCCCCTATATTCGGCAAAGCAGGTGCCACAGGAGCCGCTTTAAATATGAAAATTTATGCCGCATAACTCAAGGATTTCTGCTAGAGCTGAACTGTTTATTTATAATGTATCCGCGGCTGCCAAGAACAGTGAGCACAGTTCAGCGGAAGTGCCGGATATGTTATGGCTTTCATTTACATTTTTCTGTACTTTGCTGGCTGGCCACTTTTAGCCCTTGTTTTCTTGCTTCTGCGAATGAGGCTGGGTAGAATTTCGAGGTGAGCGGAAGATGTGCAGCCGCAAGCCTTGAGCCAAGCATATACTCCTCACACAACCTGCTTCGCCAGCTGCGTGAGAAGCACTCACAAAAGTTGGAGGTGGAGATGTTGGGGTTTTCTTTCGATGCAGAACCGCGCAGGAGACGATTAGTGGTGTGTTTAGGCGCTGTGGTATATTCCTTTGAATAGGTTAAAGTGGCTGTGCAAGTCCTTTTAGTGCTGAGCCCTCTTAGTCTCCTAATTCCAACTTCAATTGCCTTGCTTCTGGGCTTGTAATCTGTTAGCAGAAAGTTCAACCCACAACATGAAAGCTGCCGGCAGCGTCATCATAAAAATTCCCCGCATTTCCCCGAGGGGAAGAATGCGAAAGTGCGAATGCACGAATTGAATTTGCGCGGTTCGGTAATGTTCGCCAAACAGAGATCACACACACACACACAACTACAAAGAAAGAAAGATGCATTTATTCACAGACACCTGTTTGTGTTGTCGTTGTACTTGATTGCTAGAGCGGATCTCAGCTTTGAAATTTCGTGTCAGTACTCCTTTAAGCAGGTGCATCAGCCCTTCTCACGCCCGATTCTTTGCCAATCCCCCACGTGGGTATGTGCCATGTCAGCGGCCAGGCAGCGCGCGCCCATCTCCCCCCGTTGCCAAGGAAGACGAGAAGATTCCTGGCCAATCCCCCACGTGGGTATGTGCCATGTCAGCGGCCAGGCACGAGCATTCACACGAGCGCGGACATCGCCGGTGGACGCAGGTTCAGGGTCGCTTAAGAAGTGCATTCGCACTTAAAATGCACGCGAACCCACACACATACGTAGGCACGCGCGCACAAACGGCATACACGATCTAGGGGATTGGACAGTGATTTTTACACCTGTCGCCAGGAGCTCGTTCTCGATTCGCTTCTTCCAATTTGTTTGCTCCGCCAACATAACTATCCACAGTTATTGCATTTCCAATAACTGCAATTAGGCAGTGGCGATGACACCGATAGTAAGAGCCCCTCAGGTGATCCAACAATTCTCATTGGCTCCAATGGCAACGTGCTCACTCGAATAAGCACTCAGCGCCGTTCAGCCGGAAATTGATGTTATGACATTCACAACTTACAAGAAGTTTCCAGGTGCCTTGCCACTTTTTAGATGCAGATCATCTGATTCACTCACCTTGTCCCTCCGGCGTCGTCGTCGTCGTCGGCGGCGTTGTCCGCCCCTCCCCCATTCTCCTTGTCGCACCAGCTGCGCTCTCCGCCGCTCACCCCCTCTCCTCTCCGATAGCGAACACTCTCTCGCGAGGGGCATTGGATTGGATTCGATTGGATTGGTTTGGATTGGATTGGATTAAAGTGGATTGTGTTGGATTGTGTTGCGTCATAGCCGCGGCACGTTGCGTCATAGCCGCGGCAGACGCGCTGGGGCCGGCGCATGTGCAGTACTCTCTCTTCCGCGGTTTCCTCTCCTTCGGGCGCGCTGCGCCTATAACCGGTGTGCCGTTCTCCGGCGAGCCACATCCACGCTTGGCTCAAACACCTAGAGTCCACGCCGCTTTACAAGTACGCCAACGTCGTCATCGACTGTGACCGGCTTACGCAGTCCCCTCAACGTTATGCGCGCTATAAAACGCTGTCCCTTCGCCGCTCCGCCTATGCGTCGCATCTACACAGGGGTTTCCGCGAGGGGATGTGGGAGTTTTGTATTGGTTTCTATAACCGAAGGAGGATCTTGTTTGGAGATGAGAAGTTTAGTGTTCCTTTCCCAATTTTACTGGGAATTCCATTTTAGGTATCGTAATTCAACTGCTGATAAATAATGCAAATGGCAGAAAGTTTGACGCATAAGGTGCGCGCATATTAACCTTTAACGCAATGCGAGCTGGTGGAAAGCGTAATCGCGATACGCCGGAGGATATGGGCCTTCGCTTCGGACACTGCATTATCTCCACGCTTGCGTAATTCCCTCAGTTCTCCCTCCTGGATAACGTAATGTGATTGCGCTGCCACCAGTCGCTACCATAAAATATCGACAAAATGCGTGAGGTGAGACTGACAGACCGTATATACGTGGCCGAGAGTTACTACAAGACAAACATTCGCGCGTACGCCAGCCGGTGATTGTTGGGGGCGGGGAATGCATTCCCATTTCTTTATGCGCCCTTTCCTTCGGTCCTTAGTCAATTTTTTTCCCCTAGTCTCCAGGGAGTAACCAAGTAACGTCTTGTGGTAGCGCTTTCGTTGATGACATTAAAAAGAAAGAGAAGCTACAGAGCGTCGGGGAATGGGAAGGTGGTAGTAGTACAGTTCCTTATAGCGTTTTTGTTCTGTTCGCTTAGAATATGCACTAGTTTTTGTTGCACCAAAGAGGGAACATAAAGACAAAATACTGCTTCACCCTATTTTTGGTGACTCCGTCACTTTTATTCCGGCAACGAGAAATGTTTTCACCAGAAGAAAATGGGAAAAATATTAGACACTTCGAACTTTTTTTGCTGCAGTGGCGTAATACGGATTTTGGGGACCTACTTTCGGACAGCACAAACCACACAATTGTCAGTGTGTTAACTGAGCGTTAATATTCAAGTGATACAACCTAACATAACTAGAGGCCACACTTCAGTGACCCATTATGTTTTTTGGCGGTTGTGTACGGAGGTGGCCGCCAATCGCATAAACAATATTGCGTGGTGTGGTAGAGATGTTGGCGGAAAGTAGCTGGGGATCCACAACTGCTTCAAGTGTCTTCTTTAATATCTCCATTATTTTCACAGAGTGTGCGATAAAATTAGTATTTTTGTAAATCAAGAAAAACCGTCTTCTTTATGAACCGAACTTGCATTTTGTCTTTGTGGTCCCCTCATTCGTGAGAAGATCCAAGCGGTTCATTCCAGAGTAAGGTAGTCACTACTTTCCTCGTCTTTTCCCACTAAATCTTGCGCAGTTGGGCCACTCTGACAATAGTTAGTGCAGGGGCTTTCTGTACCGGCAAAAAAGTGGCTGACGATTATGATACTCCTTAATACGAAGTTTCACCAATGAGAAATGCAAAAGGGCCCGTGAAAGCGGTGGCATTTATTCGTTTAGCTACGAAATTCAATCGGCTGCGGTGAACCATCTGCCGGTCACCTTGTTTGAGTTAGTACGATCTCGTGAAATAAACACACTTGCCAATTCTGTCTCGTCTATTACCGACTAATGGAGCAACTTAGAAGCTATTTCCCTTCTAGGTGTGAGCATTCCGACGCTCAGTGAACCAAGGAATGGCTCCACAAAAGTTTCTCATCAAGGCCATGTTTTCAATATTTTTAAGACAACAGCTGCTGTTTTACAAGACCACAGGCCCAACAAATTAAATTTCGATATACGTGACTGTATTTTTTCTTCCCTCAGATTAATTGCATTCGGTTTCACCACCCAGTGTTAATTCCTTAAAGTTAAAAAAAAACGCTCCCCTGTTGATAGCTCTGGCTCGAGGCATTACTTCTCCAGCCCGGTCAGTCAGGCGTCACCTTGAAACTGCACAGTGTATTCAGGTTAGCATATATATTCGTAGTACCAATAACTTAAAAGAAGGTCTCAAAATCTCTTTGCGCCAACCTAAGTTTATCTTAAGTGCCACCACCACTCTAATCAAGTTAGCGATAAGATCCCTGGGATATCTTTTGAGACCCTCACATTTATCAACGATGAAATCTCATCTGAACCGACGTTAGTGAAAACAATGTACGAGTGCACACGGGGTGCACCGTATCAATTCCCAAATTCTCGTTGTGCAGTGCCCGGGCTATTAGAACACAAAAAAAAGGAATGAGGGCTCAAGTGATTGACATTCCAAACAATTAGGTGTCCATAAAATTAAGAAAAAATGGGTATAAGATACCTTCCACATTAGCCTACCTTAGGTGACGTGTCCCAAAACCCGCAAAAAAATAATACAAAGATTCAAACATTTCTCGGTAACATTAAGGGTACTTCTTCTTACGTCCAAGACAGGTTATTTGGAGCTCATTTTGTGGAAGCTTCTGAGTATAGAGTGGTAATTCTCCACCCTCCCTGACCGATAGATGTCAGTAATCAAGGTCCAAAAGCATCATAGCCTCTTTATGGAGACTTACGCGCACACAAAAGGCCATTCCTGATAGACTTTTTTCAGATGCGGAGCATCTCTTGCTCGCGGGATGTCACTTGTCCGTGCCCCGTCCGCAGCGCCTCAGATGATGATTGTTGCACGATGCCCCTACGGATTGGCCGACCAAAAAATCCATTACGAGATAGCTTCGCGTTCAACCACCGTCGTCATCTTCCCGTAGGGAAACCGCTGAAAAAGAAGAAGGAGAAGACAAAGCTGCGAAGAGGAGGGCGTGTACTTTGCTAATCCATCACGAGATAGCTTCGCTTTAACCACCGTCATCTTTCCGTAGGGGAACCGCTGAAGAGGAGGAGAAGACAAAGCTGCGATGAGGAGGACGTGTACGTTGCTCTAAGCCGGTGCACTAACGTCAACAACCTTTACCTCACCAACGCTGAGGGCGACTACCGATTCTACCACAGAGACGACAACATCGACAAGAACATGATTGACGAGTTTCGGCGCCTGGAGACCCACCGCCTACTCACTGTCACACAACAGTACTTGCGTGCCTTTGCTACCACTGTAAACCTGGACGCGGAATTCCCTCTGGCGCAACTAAACACCAGATCACTCCACATAACGGCAACACAATGGAACCACACGGAACCCCCATGATGCTTCGCATCCTCATCAGGGCTGCCCACGGGAAGATGGTGTAATTTTTTAAATGCGGGCTCAGGTATCAGGCAGCTCCTTTTTCCACGCGCTTACAGCGCCCTAATAGGTAAAAATATTTCCTGCTGTTTCCTCGGGAAACTAAGAGTAAAACATTTGGATAATAAAGCAATTTAGGTTCTAAATCTATACCCGAACCATGTGTCTATCCGAAGGCACTTTGGGTAGCACTTGCATTAGGCCAAAAAACCAATTATTCTTATCAAAACAAAAACTTTCCATCGGAGTACCTTAAAAGTGCATGTGAAGCCGGGAGATAAACGTATCTTTTAGCACAATTTACTCAGCGTTAAGAAGAACAACTTATCTACAGGATGTTTCACAACCGACAGAATTCTAATAAAACATCTCGTCAAAACTCCACAAAAGTTCAAAGTTTAGTGTTACGAAGCTGAAGCCTCGGAAACAAATAGGACTAGCCGACGAATGAGGTGCAAAACAACGTTTTGAACATTGCATGACCAGACGATGGATAAGTGATAGACTGACAAAAATATAGAAGAAAGGAAAAAATACAGCAGGAAAGTCAATTCACGTTTACATTTTTGCGAAAATAGGATTCTGGCTTCCCAGTAGTTATCAGTTTTCTAACTTGCAAGAAATATGTCTTCTTGGGGCATAACACGTGGTATAAAATGATATAGCACCCAGCTGCTGTTCTCGTTATAACCAGTTTTTAGTGGTCTCTCCCCTTTCTTTAGAAATACGATTTCAGCTTACCTCACCAAAGAAACGAGACGAGAAGGCAGGAGTGGCTCATTAGTCACACAGCTGTCCGCAATCTTCGTGCTTGAGAACAGCGTTCGCAATAATTTTACTCTCCCCACGTCTTGGTTCTAAGCGTTGGGCCTCATGCTCTCGAATAAAGTAAAAGAAGAGAAGAAGTTTCCCATATTCCGTTAGTGGCTGCCTCGTTAACTCGTGCTTTTTGCTTGCCCGAATAATTTCGTGCAGTGGTTGTTTGCGCACTTCACTTTATAATACGCTCAGAAGGAAGGTGGTTGGAGCGGTGCATCAGTTTATTGGTGGTTTGCTTTCGCGAAGACCAACAGAAATGTTAGGCTAGAATACTTTCGGTTTGTCTTGAACTGCGTGGCTAGAAAGTGGGCGCGGATTATAAAAATTGTGAGATGAATGAATGTCTCAGCAGTAATTAGGCAGTGATGAATGTTCACCAAGTTTAATGACCGATAACTCTCACTATTCATCGCCGCCGCCGCCACACAGAAGGTATTGTAGTGCACCTCAGAGAAGGCATTGCAAGCTGCACGTCTAAAATCAGGCAATATACAGCTCGTGGCGCCTGCCTTGTCGTTTCTAGGTTTTCTCGGAGAAGCAAAGTTAATCCTTATTAACTTCGACACAGTGTGATTTGGGTGTTGATTTGACGGAAATTTCTATTTGAATTCTTTCGGCCGATAAAGGGATTGTTTGCACTCGGGCAGCGCACGGCCATAAGCACGCGCGTGCACACACGCACACACGCACACACACACGCACACAAACACACATACACACACAACCACACAAAAGCACAAAAGCGATCACCCACACACGCACGCACTTACGCGAACGCACGCACGCACACACACACTCACACGCACACCTACACACAAACACACACACCCCCACACAACGCCACACACACGCACGCACACAAATGCACACATACGCACGCATGCACACACACGCACGCACACGCACTCACACACACGCACACGCACGACCACATGCACACGCACACGCACAAACACGCACACACACATGATACAAACTCCTTTACGCACGAAACCTCGTTTTTCGTTTTATAAATACTTGGGGTCAGTGTCTGTTTTTAATTTGTATCATGCGTTTCCCCGACTAGACGTGCTTCCGTACAACACTCGATTACACACCCATATACACGCACGCAAACACAAACACACACGCACACACGGACACACACAAACGCACACCAACAATCACACACGCACGCACGCACACACACGCACACGCACACACGCACGCACGCACACACAAACACGCACCGACGCGCGCACACATGATACAAATTCCTGTATGCACGAAACATCTTTTTTCGTTTTATAAACACTCGTGGTCGGTGTCTGTTTTTAATTTGTATCACGCGTTTGCCCGACCAGACGGGATTCCGTACAACACTTGATCATGCGTTTCCCCGACTAGACGTGCTTCCGTCCAACACTCGATTTCACACACATATACACGCACGCACACGCACACAAACACACACGCACACACGGACACACATGAACGCACACCAACAATCACACACGCACGCACGCACACACACGCACACTCACACACGCACGCACGCACACACAAACACGCACGGACGCACGCACACATCATACACATTCCTGTATGCACGAAACATCTTTTTTCGTTTTATGAACACTCGTGGTCGGTGTCTGTTTTTAATTTGTATCACGCGTTTGCCCGACCAGAGGGGATTCCGTACAACACTTGATTTCACACACACACACAGAGGCACACAGACACACGCACGCACACACGCACCCACACGCACGCACACATACACGCACATATGCGCACACACATGCAGGCACGCACACACGCAGACACGCACGCACACACACGCACGCACGCACACACACATGATACAAATTCCTGTATGCACGAAACGTCTTTTTTCGTTTTATTAACACTCTTGGTCGCTGTCTGTTTTTAATTAGTATCATGGGTTTCCCCGACCAGGCGGGCGTCGTCCAACACTTGATTTCACACACACACACGCACACACACAATCACTTACGCACGCATGCACACACACGCACGGACACACACACGCGCACGCACGGACACATGCACACATGCACACACACACGCACGCACACACACACGCATGCATGCACGAACACCCACACACACACGCACGTACGAACGCACACACACATGCTCGTGCGCACACAGACGCATGCTCACCAACACACATAAATGCGGATGCAGGCATGTACGCACAGGCACACACACGAACACGCATGCTCACATACACAAAATAACATGCTAACATACAAGCACCAGGCACACCCACACAGAGAAGTTGTGTACTTATAGGCGCCGTAAGCACATCGCGGTGCTTATTTAGGGCATGCGTGTTGGAAATTTGACTGAGTTGCTATCTGTAATGCCTTTATTTTTGCTACATGTTGTTCCCCTGCTTTTGGCGTTTCAAGGATCATTACATTGTTTTCCGTATGTGGGCGGGGTGCGCCGAAGTCTGTGACGCCTGTAGGGGGTCTCGATGGGGCGGTTAGGTGTTTAAACTTTTGATATATTTATAAAATACTATTTATACTACTTGGCCAGCTACGACGACCAAGTAGTGGAACGCTTCTATGAAGATTTGGAATCGGCAATGGCTAAAGTAAAAACACAGTATAACGTAGTTATGGGGGACTTCAATGCTAAAGTAGGCAAGAATCAGGCTGGAGACAAGGTAGTTGGGAACTTTGGTCTGGGCTGTAGAAATAGCAGGGGGGACCTACTAGTTGAGTTTGCAGAACGGAATAACCTCCGCATAATGAATACCTTCTTCTGTAAACGGGAGAGTCGGAAGTGGACCTGGAGGAGCCCGAATGGGGAGCACAAAAATGAAATAGACTTTATATTATGCGATAACCCTGGTGTCGTGCAGGATGTGGAAGTGCTCGGAAGGGTAAGGTGTAGTGACCACCGTATGGTAAGATCTCGAATTAGGCTAGATTTGAGGAGGGACCGCAACAAGCTAGTACGAAAGAAGCCGATAAACGAACTAACAGTAAGACGTAAAGTAGAAGAATTCAGGATCGCGCTGCAGAACCGATATTCCGCCCTTAACGAGGAAGCCGAGCCCACGACCCAGGAAGCCAGCGACAACCTTACACGGATCATCACGGAGTGTGCAATAGAAGTCGGGGGCACTATGGCTAGACAGGATACTGGTAAACTTTCACAGGAGACGAAAGATCTAATCAGGAAACGGCAAACCATGAGAATCTCTACCGCAGCTGACAGAATAGAACTAGCCGAGCTCTCGAAGTTAATCAATAAGCGTAAGACAGCTGACATACGGAAGTATAATATGGAGAGGATCGAATACGCTGTAAAGAACGGAGGTAGCCTGAAAGCAGTGAAGAGACGTCTTGGCGTGGGGAAAAATCAGATGTATGCACTTAAGGATAATCAAGGCAATGTCATCACAAATAGGGATAAAATAGTCACAGTGGCCGAGGAGTTCTATAAGGATCTGTACAGTAGCCGGGACATACAGGATAATGCCGAAATAGACAGCAGTTCAGAGGAGATAGACATCCCACCAGTAACGACCGAAGAAGTAAGGAAGGCTTTGAAAGAAATGAAAGGGGGCAAAGCACCTGGTGAGGATCAGATAACAGCAGACCTCTTGAAGGATGGCGGAGAAATTGTACTTGAAAAACTGGCAAATCTGTATACGCAATGCCTAATGACCGCAATGGTACCGGAATCTTGGAAGAACGCGAACATCATCCTAATCCATAAGAAAGGCGACATGAAGGACTTGAAAAATTACAGGCCGATCAGCTTACTGTCAGTCGTCTACAAGGTATTTACCAAGGTAATCGCTAACCGAATCTCTGCAACCCTAGATTTCAGTCAACCTAAAGAACAAGCAGGGTTCCGTAAAGGTTATTCAACAATGGACCATATTCACACGATCAATCAGGTGATAGAGAAGTGCGCTGAGTATACTGAACCCCTATATATAGCCTTCATAGATTATGAGAAAGCATTTGACTCGGTCGAAACCCTAGCAGTCATTCAGGCATTACGGAACCAGGGGGTAGAAGAGCATTATGTAAGAATACTAGAGGATATCTACAGTGGGTCTACAGCTACCATCATCCTCCATAGGGAGAGCAGTAAAATACCTATAAGGAAGGGTGTCAGACAAGGAGACACAATCTCTCCAATGTTATTCACAGCATGCTTACAAAAAGTATTCAGAACGTTGGATTGGGAACAGGTGGGAGTAAGGGTTAATGGAGAATACCTCAGTAACCTCAGATTTGCTGATGACGTTGCCTTGCTAAGTAACTCGGGGGACGAATTGCAAAGCATGCTTTCCGCACTGGGCGAACAGAGTAGAGCCGTGGGCCTGAAAATTAATATGCAGAAAACTAAAGTAATGATCAATAACCTCGGGACAGCACAGCAGTTTGAGATAGGTGGCGAGGCAGTGGAAGTGGTAAGCAAATATATCTACTTAGGCCAAGTTGTGACCCCAGATCCCAACCATGAGGCAGAGATAATTAGAAGGATCAGAATGGGGTGGGGTGCATATGGCAGACATTCTCAGATAATGAATAGCAGCCTACCATTGTCGCTGAAGAAGAAAGTGTATGACAGCTGCATCTTACCGGTACTCACCTACGGGGCAGAAACTTGGAGGCTCACTAAGAGGGTTCAACTTAAATTGAGAACGACTCAGCGGGCAATGGAGCGGAAAATGATAGGTGTAACATTAAGGGACAAGAAGAGAGCGGAGTGGGTCAGAGAGCAAACTGGTGTTAAAGACATATTAGTAGAAATTAAGAAGAAGAAATGGACGTGGGCAGGGCATGTAATGCGAAGGCAAGATAACCGCTGGTCATTAAGGGTAACAGAGTGGATCCCTAGAGAAGGCAAGCGTTGCAGGGGGCGGCAGAAAGTTAGATGGGCAGATGAGATCAAGAAGTTTGCGGGGATAAATTGGTCACAGTTGGCACAGGACCGAGGTAATTGGAGAATAATGGGAGAGGCCTTTGCCCTGCAGTGGGCGTAGATAGGCTGGTGATGATGATGATGATGATATTTATAAAGTACCCGCTTACGAGTTAGCGCTTGTTGTGTCTTCTTGTGTTTCTGTACCCGTCGCATGGTGCCCTCTATGCACGCACGCACGCACGCACGCACATATGCACGTATGCACGCACGCACAGCGTTTGCCCCCCCCCCCCACTTCTCGAACCTGGAGTGAACCTAATACGCCGTTGTGCGCAATTTGCACGTGACGAAAACGATTCACTTATGTGCGGCCAGCGGGACGTCTATACATGAACATTTTTTTTACTTGCAAAAGTTTCCTCTGCAGCATAAAACGGTGGAGGCGAGTGTGTCTAAATGTGCGTAAAATAGAATTTTTTACTCAGAAAGTCTAAAAGGCTCGGTGATACGGCCCAAAAGGCCACCGTCTGTAATCGGGTGGCCGGCCCGGGTTGAGTCCCACACTACGTAGTACTTGCTGTCGGGAACGTTGGAGGCCACGGCAAGTCCACAGAAGATGGTGAATGTCTGCGGTCGATGCCGACGTGGTGTAAAGTGGACATGTCCGTCCAAACGGAGCCCGTCGATCCGGGGGCCAGGTGTGGGTGACTCCTGGAGTAAGAGCAGCCCCGATGCGAATCCTTCGTGGCGCCACCTCCTCACGGTGGGTGAGCCCACCAGGGAGGTTTGATCCACACGGTGGAATAAGTGCGCGTGTGGAGCACCGAAGGTATTGTTTGTCGGTGGCCAAATTTGACATTCCGTCGACTGTAAATAAGGGCAGTGGATGCGTTGTGGGAGGTATACGAGTCGCCGCATCCGCCTGTTGCTGTCCAGGGGTCGACGTCCTCTGGGCCCAAGTAATCTTCACTCTGAAACTAAGCGTCGCAGCTTTCGCGTGGATGGTTTGGGACATGGGCACTTGATGCAGTACTTTCCGGAGGTCTCGGACTGCGTGCATTAATCTGTAAAGATGTTGACAGGTGGTGATTGGTCCGGCCTCAGCAGCTCTATAGCCGTCAAGGCGTCGAAAATCGCTTTGAGCTCAGCAAGTGTTGACGGGGGCCTCTGAGGGGCGTAGTAATGGCAGGTTTGACAAACGTGCAAGGCTGGGTTTACGACGGCTGTGGTAATAAGGCTTCCTAAAATACTGGCGTTGACGTAAAACGTATCTTGGCCAGCACTGGATGAGAGTTGCGGCGCAATACGGCTTGACCGACCCATAGGCTTGCAGTCAGTAATTAATATTCGGGTCCAAGGAGGGGGTTCTGGAGAGGGATCTGGCGTCGTGTTAGTTTGGAGGCCCATATACCACCTTAAAGCAGCCACAGATGTGTACACCTGCGCTTTAAGAGATCGTGCCTGTCGCCGCTGGTGAACCAACTCATCTATCGTGTTAAGGCCAGCTTCTTCCTGTAGTGTAGAGACGAGCGTTAAGCGAGGAAGGCAGGTAATAGTCTTCATGGCTTCTCTATTGATGGCTTCTAGACGATCCCACTCCGCCCTTGTCATGTACTGAAACTGAGCCTGGTATGTTATACGTGGCTGCAGGATTGCACGTACAAGAACCCGAGCCATCCCTGTGCGACCTCCTCCCGATTTCATGGAAATCCGGCGAACTAGATGTAGCAGTTGAAGGGAGCGCCAGCGAGCTTCCCGGAGCCATGGCGTAGCTTAGCCGGAGGCTGCAACGTCCAGGCCAAGGATGCGGTGACAAGTAACTTCCGTCACTGGCTCGCATTCAAGATATAGTAAAATGGGTCGGTTTTGCAGATTTTTTCGAGCCCTTCGATTACCGACGATAAGTAACATGGTCTTATCTCGGGATAGCATGAGCTCCACGCGTTTGCACCACATGTCAACCGTATTTAAAATACTCTGAAGAGCGTGTTCTTCATCCGCAATGTCTGGAAGTGTCCACAAGAGCGTAATGTCATCCGCATAGATGAGGCATTTAGATCTTTCAATGCCCCTACTGTCCAAGCGAGCGGGAGAAGGGCAAGGTTGAACAGTATGGGTGCCAGGACCGAGCCTTGCGGTACCCCGCGGCATGTTGAAAAGGAGCCTGCACATCCCCTGACATGCATGCCTAAATATTTCAGGCGTGCAAACGCCTAAGCCGCATATTTATTAAATTACCAACTGCTAAATTGAACTTAGTTATTATCGTTCTCTACCGCTCGTCTTGAAATTAGGTTTTATTCTGCGTTTCTTTTAGGATTTGTATTTTAGAGCGTTTAGAAACGTTCCAAGGAAGGTATTTTCCCTTCGGCGCTAGCGTGAGTCCATGTTAGTAGGGCACTGGTAGTTTTGTGCCCTAATAAAACGGTATAACATAAGGAAAATAATTATGTGGCCTTTTGTCTTAGTTGTACGAGGTCAATCTAAAATTCATAATAAAACGGCAGTACGATTCAAGGACATACCGAGGTAGGACGGGGTGGTAAGGGGAATCTTAGCGCGCCTGCATTGCATGAGCCACTTTTGTCATCATCAGTTTAGAGTATGAAAGTACACCCTTAAACCTTGGGTTCAGATAGTCTTGATATCAATGAGGCGGAATATATCTTTCAGCTATTTGTAAGCAAGTGGCTGTGTTTGCAGAAGTGTTTCGGAAATTCTATTCCATGATTATGTACTAAAAAATCCGTAGATGCTCCAATATGCGCACGTAGTAGCTTCATGACGCCATTATGCTCATGTGATTTCTTCCATAGCTATTGTAACTGCACCTTTTTATGCGTTCATCTTGTTTGTTCTGATAAAATTATCCGGATGCGCAATCGCACATTACCATTATGGGTTTAATTTAGGCCTCACCACTTGTTAATTGAGCAGGAAGTGACCACCGGGAAATTATTAATATCCGGATGCGAGTCTGTGTTACAGAATACTGCCGTACCACGCAACACAGAAGACAACTCCTCAAAACTTAATGCGGTAAGAACTTCCAAACAAGTGTAAACTCTTATATTTTTTCTGTCTTGTGCTTTCCTCACTGTACTCTCTCAAAACAAAGTAGATGAAGGCACATATCACACGACTTCCGGCGAGACAGCCTTCACGCTACACCTACAGCAAGGCGCTGTTCGTTTTCACAGTTCGGCCTGGGGAAACGAGGCGCCGACTCCCCATAGGACGTGGCGGGAGCGCCTTTCCTTTATGCGTGGACACTTGGGAGGGTCGGAGAAATGTGGGCAGGCGTCGTTCGGATCAGGTGAGGCGAGAGAGAGAGGGGGACACCCTATGTCTTCCGTTACGCCGTTGGGGAAGAAGGCTCTCCCGCAAACATGTGAGCATTTTTCATCGCTCTTCCCTCCCTCCACCCTGTGCGTACTTCCACAATAGGAGAAAAAAAAGGGGGTGGAGGGAATTTGCCTTTTCAGGCGGAAGCCCACGCTGGCTTTTTCGAGACCGCGCACGCCTCACTTCTTTTTTCGCAGGAAAGGAGAGAGAGATACGTGCATGGCAGACATGACCAACATCTCGCCCTCCTTTTTGCCTCCTCTTTGCCTTTTTTTGCCTTACATGCGCGGGCGAGCACATGAGACATCGCTGTTTAAAAATGGGATTTTGCGGATTCAGGTTTCTGAGATATTATTTCTTCCTATCTTCAGTTTTATGCTCCGAAAGTTCTTTTTTTTTTCGTTGCATCACACTCGGTATGGCACTCATGCCGAACTCAGGCCCGGATTTTTGACGTCTACAATTGGATGCCCGAGCAGTCCCCGCGAGAATATACGTCAATTTTTGCGTCTGAGTTGAAGACGAACTTTATGTTCCAGATTTTGTCCTTCTCCGGCGGCGTCTAACCGGTTTGTTTATTTTTTCCCTTCAGCTTTTTAAGAAAAAAAAAAGGATGGAGTGGTAGTCTGTTTCTTCTCGTGGAGCATGACTTGAGCATGTGTACTTGGATGTCACCGCTCGCGTTATGTATTCGGGCGGGGTGCTTTTGCTGTGTAGTGAAACATCTTCGTCATTTTTGCAATGCCTCCCGTACCATCCGTTTAGATTTTATTATCGCGAAGCGTTAAGAAATCTCATTTCGCAGAAATGCCGCCTTCGACGTCGTTGCGAGGCGAAGATCTTGATTAGTCAGTAAGGTCAGGAGGGAGGTGAGTCTGGTCGTTTTATGAACGACACAGGTGGTGTTTACGATAATGCGGGACCACCTGTGTCGGGGATAAAGGAGTAGAAACCCAAACTGGAGCTGCCCAGTGTGCTGCTAGGCGGTGATAAAATATTTCGACATTAAATCTCGTCTGTCTCGAGCAGCAGAAGTTTTCATACTTCGCATTGACTCTTTTGAAAAGGACATGGGGGTGGCTGGCTCTGATTTTCAAGCAGGAAAACTCATCCCAGCAGGAAAAGCGGGAATGAAAATTCGAGCCAATCTCATTCGAGAATACGGGCCAAAGGATGAGCTCAATTATTATCATAACTGCATATCCGCCACATGAAACCTGGTATTCTTTTCTGATCTTGCTCGGAGGTGTTCGAACGTCTTATAAGGCGCGCAGGCCAGCGATGTGGACTTTATTTTATTATTCTAGTAATCGTCGACTCTAGTTTCAAGGAACTATAATGATCGGGTTTTAAACAATGCATACTCCGAGTAAATTCTTATCCACTTCCCGCTTTCCAGCACTCAATAAAACGTCCGTGTCTGATAAGGAAAAGCGTGGTTCTTGTTCGTTGCTCTTAATTCTAAATAATCTCATGGCTGAGTAGTTTGCCCGCCGAACTTTTAAATAAAGGACCCAACGCGTTTTCTAATCAACTCGTTTTCGCCTGAATCATTTTACGTACTACTGGGTTTAGTTTTATTTCACGTTACGAGTTTACTTAGTTGATTTGTCATTGAATTTCAAAAAAAAAGAAAATTGGTCACCATCTCACCTTGCAAAAGTGGATGTCCACTAAATCTGCTGTGAACCACTACTAATGGTGATGGAGGAGGGTATGAAATGGTTCTCCTCGTCTCGGCGGGCGTTGCGCTCGGCTACTGTCACTCGATACGGGTGCAGAGTATCGGCACTCTTTCCTCCTACGGTTCCGTGGCGCCGCTATGATCACTGGCCAGTTCGCATTACACGACATTTGTTTAAACTGCGGTGGTTTATGGCGCCGCCATTGTGTTGTTTGTGCGTTTTAGTCGGTCACCTCTGGTAGGCTTAGCTTGTGCTCCCTGATCTTTGGCTGCGCGCGACTGAACTCGGTCCGAATGCGAACAAAAGATAACGCGTGTAACAGCATTTCAACCGCAGAAGTGTGTCCAGAGATGCTGTTTTGCTGCATCTTCGGTATTGTTGTTTACAAACGATCTGGTCGAAGTTAACGGCGAGGCTTTAGATACTCTGCAATCTCGTAACAGTGATGAACGACAAAATGGCAGCCGTTGCTGACTTGCGTGGCTCAGTGGCGGTACTCCAATACCTTTTCTACTGACACTACGCTCGGCTTTTCTAGCGGCAAATGCTGGGTCCTGCCTAGCCTGACACATGCGCTCTGCGTCTTCTGCGAGAACTGCTCTATTTAGTGACACTAGTCCTGCCTAGCATTCAAAGATAATCAAAAGATCAAAAGATAAGCATTTAAAGATAGAAACAATCTTTACCAGGAACACATGGTGGAGGTCCCATTGTTCACAGGCGCCTTATCATCTATAGATCGGTTTCGAGTCTTGTTGTGTGGTTTCGTTATGCGAATTCTGAGCTCTGCATGCCTGATTAGCGTGACGCATGTGCTCGGCATATTAGGCCTTGGCGCATTGGGGTTTTTTATCCAGGGAAATCATTTTGCCACAACGATAAAACCGTTGGGGGCACAAGTATACGGCTCTGCTGTAAAATAAATGCTGACGTGACTGTGAATGATGGGGTGTAGTAGTTGCAAATGTATTGATACACTAGTCACAGATTACAGCAATGTAAGAAATCAGTTGCCAAATATAGGCCGCGTAAATTATATAGCAGAGCAAAGGAACGTAAAAGAGAAAGCATGTTCAAGCCAAGCAGTACGCAGCCTACTCTTTTCTTCTTGAAAGTGTGCATTTTGAATGAGAGATACAGCAGTAAAAACGGAAGCACACTCCCAAGGAAATATTTTATGCTTGCGAAAACTGCAAGTACCATTATTAACAAAAATACTAACAATTGATAATACTGCATCCAAAAACCACGTGGCAAACCCAAGAGGGCATGGAGCTGGCGCCTGGACCCGCCTAGGTGCTCAACCCATCGACATTCTGATGTATATTTGTAGCAATACCTTATACGCAATTCCTATAGGCCACTGGCGTTTGCAATCTTTCCCCTTTTTTTTCGGGCTATAAACCAGTTCAGAGCCACTGCGTAACTCTTGAAGGCGGAGAATTGCATTAGCACATTGAGAAACTCAATCTTACACGCAGGCTAAACAATACATTCTACTCTACTGATATTTGTTTTGTTTCCCTGCTGAAAGATGGAGTCAATATTGTCATTCCCGTCATGGGGTATTTAAATAAAAAGAAGAAGCGACTAACAAATGCTGCGACGTCGCAAATGTCTACGCCAACCGTAACCCTAACGCCAAGAAAAGGAGAGGGACGTGCTACAACTGAGAGTGAAAACAATGGTCAAGGTGAGCAGATGATAAAAAAGAAATCAGTCGCCCTACTGGGAGTGCGACGTGGTCTGCAAGAAACGTGGGGTAGATCTGAAGGCCTCGGGCGAAGATTCATCGCTTGCGAACGCGTGTCGAAATCACAACCGATGGGCGAGAGGCCGCGGACGTGAAGGGCTTTATAAACAATAGTCAGGTGAACAAAGAACAAGAATGGACGTAATAAACAGCCTTGTGGTACGCCACGGGTTCCTGCGGGTGAAGACGAAATAACCAGCTCCGTTTACGCAAACGGCGTTCTCTTGCAACACTGCGACCCACAGCAACGAGTAAATTTGCCGGTGCTTGTGCCTTTGTTTCTGTCTGTTTAATGTGGTTTAAGCAGATGTCGTGGCGGCACATGTAGGCACTTATGGGGCTAAGTTGCGAAAGTCGACGTTTTACGATCAGTCCAGTCTCGACCATTGCAGACGGTCCTAAGGAGTCAATGGGGAGCAATACTTGGATCGTATTTCACTAGATTTAAGAGACGATGGAAAGTCAGCCATCCCAGAAAAGCAAATCTGGCAGGGCTTTGTGGAGGTTTATTATTTTATATTGTTTATCCAGATGAATCAACTACGCATTCGCGTCGGGCGTGGTAATAAAAACAATA
Source organism: Haemaphysalis longicornis (assembly GCF_048455015.1). Classification (NCBI taxonomy): domain Eukaryota; kingdom Metazoa; phylum Arthropoda; class Arachnida; order Ixodida; family Ixodidae; genus Haemaphysalis; species Haemaphysalis longicornis. The sequence goes on from NW_027526385.1 coordinate 93,380,535, forward strand.
AATTGTGACACCATTGACCTTTGAGTTGCAATTGCCCAAGGACCTAAATGTGTCAAACGATCTCATTGCCTTGGTTGAAAGGTTCAACAGCAGAACGCAAAAGCACAATCACAAAAAAGCCGTTCTGCTCACTGGTCATAATACAGCTTCTTCAGAAACAGAAGAAAGAAGTTTATAAGTTATTTTAGTGAAAAAAAAAAACGGCTTAGAAATCGCACGCCTGTTCCGTTAGTTGGACGTTTGGCAAAAAAAGAAAAGCGCTAAACTTTTGTATTTATTTATTTATTTATTCAAGGTACCTTACAGGCCCAGCAGGGCATTGGGTAAGGGGGGCTTGTGGAGGAAATCACACCAAAATAACGAACAAAAGTTACACAATAATTAGTCATGTCATATACAGATATCAACAAGTCAAGTAAGCAGTCAAAAAAAAAAGAATAACTTCATCACATCATCGTCAGAACGGCAAGATAATTATACAAAAAACTAAGAACATCAGCAAGTAAGACACAATGCGAAACTAAGAAAAAACTGATGCGAACGGAATCAATCCTATTCAATCTGAAAAATGGATCTGCAAGTGATGACGGAATTTCTCCGGGTTAGTCAGCGACGCGATGGTATCAGGAAGATCATTCCAAAAGCGGACAGCACGTGGAAGAGCGGATGAATTAAAGGCGTTGGTGGTGCCGTAGCAGGGTGGGAAGCTACGTTGGTTAAATAATTTTTGTGATGTGGAAACAGGGGTTATAATGCGCAAAGGGGAATATCTGGTGCTATTAATGTATTTGTGAAAAATGCACAGGAGAGCGATTTGCCGGCGCAGATGCAGTGTTTCTAGTGAAAGATAGTGTTTTATTTTTGTTATACTAGAGCTGAAGTTATATGACTTGGTTATAAACCGTGCAGCCCGATTCTGCACTGCTTCTATTTTTTCAATTAAGTAATTTTGATAGGGGGACCAAACGGAAGAAGTGAACTCTAACTGTGGTAGTAGATAAGTTTTATAGGCTAGTTGACGAATGTTAGAGGGCGCAGCATGCAGATTTCGACGTAAGTATCCCAGTGATAGCGAAGCTTTAGCGCATATGGCGTTAATGTGGGTGGACCACGAAAGGTTAGCCGTTAAGAGCACGCCTACGTATTTATAATTTAAAGCGTCAGTAATTAAATGGTTGTTTAGGAAGTACAAAAAAATTAGAGTTAACGCGTTTTCGGCTGAAAGAAATGTTTTGGCATTTGGTTAAGTTCAGAGACATTTGCCACGTATTGCACCAGTCGCATATAGCCTTTAAGGCATTTTGAAGCGTTACATCGTCACTAGGGTTATTTATTTTCCGGTAGATTACGGAATCGTCAGCAAAAAGTCGCATGCAAGATGTTACGCGAGAAGGTAGGCCATTAATAAATATTAAAAAAAGTAAGGTTAAGTAACAATTCGGCACCTAGTGAATGCGCTTCGTCAGTAAATAAGCGCTTTCCACCTATTGTGTGGTAACCATTGAGGCACTAACTTGACTCTACTGACAAAAACCGGTGTCTCCGCATCTCCATCGCCAAAACCTGCCATCAAATTTTGCATTGTCTGCTTATAGCCTGAAATCCTCTCATCCAAATTTCTGTTCCATGGAAAGTGGGTATGCGCTCTTCTAGCGTTACCTATGGCTGCGAACAAGACCATTCTGCACCGCCATCCGCTCTGCTGGCTCTTCAGCGATGGTGACGTCGTTACTAAGGTTTCATGTTACACCCCCGAAATCCAGTGGGGTATTTTAGAAGCGCTTTGCACTAAAAAGATAACAATAAGCCATCAATACGTGGTAAGTTTTTACTTTTGCACTAAAACGCATAGCACAGTGCCACAGTGATCAATTTGTCGGTGGGTAAGCTGTATGAAGTCTGGCTCGATGTTTTGTTATCCTGAAAGCAAGTGAGCAGATAATGAAGTGGTCGTTTTCATTGTCCTAAGATACGATAGGAACGTCGGCCCAAGATGGATTAGGAAAGCCACAGAACGAGAAATTAAATCGTCTCCGTCAGCTAGTTTCTTCCTTTCTATCGGCAGTTGCAAGTGCTGCTTGAAGCATGCAGCACAAAAATTATCTTGTCCCCGATTCGGCTTTCGTCGAGGATTTCATTCGGTTCACGCTTGCAGAGTCAACCTTACAACGTGTTATGAGCAAGAATGACGTCACAGGGGCCAACAATAAAACATAATTTTTAGTGCGTTAACTGCACGTTAGCATTCAAGTGATGCTTTCAAATGGAACTAGAGGCACCATTACAGACGTCCGGTCATGTGTCGTCGTGACAGGTGAGTAAGGCGGCCACCAATCGCACAAACAACGTTCCGTGACGTCATAGAAAAGTTTTGGGAAATTGGCTAAGGGGTCGCGACTGCTTCACACGTTTTCTTTAATATCTCCGTTAGTTGTTCGAAGATTGCAATGATATTGGTATCATTGTTATCGGGAATAAGCCCAAATTGTATTTTGTCTTCATGGCCCCTTTAACGGGAGATCTGACGACGGTAGAAAATTTTACTACGTGTTCTGCCTCTACCCTTATCTGCGAAGCTCTTGCGTTGACGTCAAACTCTCACTACTGTCGAGTTGAAGCTCGTGCTGTGGAACGCCTTGTGCTATAGAACGCCTAGTGTTACGGAACACTTCCAAAGGTGCTGCTTTTTTTGTGAAGGACGCCGAAGCTGGACTCCGGCTTTTCTTACTTAAAGGGCTATTTATGACTTTCGCGTTAAAAGTGTCTTCGTTTCTTCTTGAGGCTAAGCTTGTTGCCCTTCTGGAGACGACTCGGAAACATTTGCATGCCTCTGCAAATAAGCTCCTTCACTTCTTCAATCGTGCCTGGAAGCACTTATCCCCAGCGCTGGGCCGCACTGTGCGATTCGCTTTTCTCAGCAGAAATTTCTTCCAATCTCTGCACTCCGTTCGCAGCGATTTTCCACAAAGGTACTATCCATTACGCTTATCGATGCAAGCGGAAGGAAGCCGCCAACAGCCGTTGTATAGTTTCACAAACGTTTCTCAAACCCACAAATGCCGGTGCCGAGAAAGAGACCGAAATCTTCTGAGCAAGTGTTTATTATGGCCCTATATGTCCCATGAGTAGGCAGACCTTGAATGGCCCTGCCGTCGACACGAAGGGTGCAAAAGCTCATAAGAGCCGAGAAAGTCAGAAGGTAACCAAAGCATGGCCTCTGCACATAAGAGATGATCTATGACTGGATTGACGCAAATCTTCTTCGGCTATGCAACCGATCAACATAACCTCTAAAAAACGAAGTTTTTATAGAGTTGAGTCGGTGACTTTCACTGATCCTCTCTCTCTCTCTCTCTCTCTCTCTCTCTCTCTCTCTCTCTCTCTCTCTCTCTCTCTCTCTCTCTCTCTCTCTCTCGCTCTCTATCTCTCTCGGTCTCTCGAACAAGAGACACGAGCGCGTGGTAGCCTTCGTCCCAGCGGTCCGGTCACGTGAGTAATTTTGTTTTATATATCCTTGTTTAACTGACAGGCACTCAAGGCAAGGGTGACACCCTTGAGGCGAACGGGAGCGAAGCCGCAGGGGATATCGATTGGATGCACATAAGAAACGTAGGTCGGATTTAGGAGTGCGAAAGAATGCAACAGACGGGAAAGTAGGAAAGCTGTGAAGAAAGGGGGCAGTTCTGGCAAAGGATTTATTGGAGACTGATCCTGGTACTGGAAGCTTATGTTTTGTGAAAAAGAAAAAAAACCACCAACATCGCCTACTCTTTTTTCCTAAGAAAATCACTTGCTGGGTAAATGGAGAGATGATTACGGCGCGAGGGGGAGGGGGAAAGCCAGTTCCCCAGTGTCTGTTTCAACCCGGCACATCAATTCTGGGATAGCGTGACACAGGGTGTCCGGAGAAGTTTAATAACCACTCGTCAAATCGCGTGCCCCAGCCACCCACAACATCGTCAAGCACGTAACACTATCCTCCCGTTCGACTTGCCATCCCCTCTTTATTTCTTATGATTTTTCCCCTTCCCCTTCCACTTCCTTCTGCAGAAGAAGACGTTGCGGTGAATTTATGAAATCATTTTTCAAAATCAAACAAATTCAGGCGACAGCGCCTTGTGAAACTGTTTTCTCGCAGCTTATTTCGAGATTTCTATTTGGTTTTGGCTTTCCCGGCGTTGGGATGTTAGCCTTATGAATAATCCCCCTCTCTACCCCCACTAGATAGGAAGAAGAGACGCTGCAGATTGCGTATGAGGAATATTAACGGCTACCTCACGACCAAAGAAGGCAGACAGTTCTTTAGCTCCTCACGGTGTGATGCAGGAACATAGGGAGTAATGTGATGGATAGGGCCCAAAAGGCGTGCGCGTGGTGTAAGAATAAGAAAGCTTTAACAGGTGGCATTTAGTACACCTAAACCTAAGAAGGCGCATTTCTCTGCGCTGGGACAGAAGGTGAAAGTAGTGCAAATATTAACAATAAGTCAGAGCATTAGAAGATATTTTACTGCACATTTTGCTTTGTTTATTCAGCCTAACCATTGATAAGGTCTTAAAGTGTGTTTCTCTATAATTATTCATTTTTTTACCTTCAGAATGTAATAACCGCCAGGCAGGGGTAAGGCGTTTCCCGGGGTATCAGCAGATTGCATACCGGCGGCAGGAAGTGTAAAAATTGTTTTTTTTTTCTAAGCTGCTCAGGGAGGGGGACTTGGTGATCAACTTCGTTTGTTTTTTTGTCTCGTCAATCCAGGGTTTGGACCTCAGTAGAAAAAATAGGGCGGAACATGAAGGCAGCGACTGGCGTACGTAGTCAGTCTCTCCCTGGTGTGAGAGCGCATACATCTCCTCCTGCAACGCGAATGAATAGGGAGAGATACGGAAATTGCCTGTGGCAATGAGGGAACGTCGTGTCAACGGAGTAGACTGAAACCGATGGAAGGGTTGTAACAAGTAAAATGGAAAAGCGGAAACATTTGCTAGAGTCGTAGAGGTTGGGACAGGGGGCAGTCAGATTATATGCTCTGCAAGTAATCAGGCGCCGTTTGCTTTCGCACACACCGTGTAGGCTGCCACAATCCTGACGAGAAAGGAAGATGGGAAAGACGAAAAGCCGTTATATAAGAACTGAAGCCTACGACCCTGCACACACATTTGTTCTTACATATGGTCTCACTTTTTATATATCGTGTACACTATGTGCACAATAATAAAGGCTTCGGAGTGCGGGGAAAGCGGGCCCGTATTTGACGTTTATGCGACGCACACTGCAGATGAGGCGCGCAGGTGAAATGAAACTGAGCGGTGCGTCGACTCGGTTGGCTTCCCCTATTTGCCGAAAAGGGTGTCAGCAAAAAAGATGCGAAACTCGCAGTCTGTCACGGATCAGCAAGGGCAAAAAAAAAACAGCAGTTGGAATGAGCGCAGCCTTCGCACGGATGCAAGAAATCCTGCCTGACGACTAAGGGATGGAGGTCGTCCTAGACGACGTCTGTTCAAAACACATCTCGGGCATCAAATGAAGTCCTTTCTCTTTCCCTCCACGTGTTTAGCTAAAAGTCTCTTTTAGATTAGGTTCCCTTAACGCCGGTTATAACAACGATTAGATTAACCCAACGAAGATTATACGTCCACCCTTCTCCTTATGTAGTTATATGATGAGGACTGCGAGCCTAATTAGGAGTGAAACCCCACTTTAGACAGCGGGGTTAGCCAAGCTTTTGCACTTTTCACGAATGGTATAATGCGTTTTCTGCTTATAATATATCTGTTTGTGCAGGTCATCTTCGTTAGGTGGAACCGTGTTAACAAACGAGAGCATCTTTTCTCGATAATGGCAGGAAGCGTAGCTTCAACAAAAGACCAGGACAACAAGACAGACTACTGTTCCGAATTTGCGCGTTTGTGCCCCCTTCTCGCCGGTTTTCTACTATTTTAATTATAACAATCGTGAATGTTGCTTCTTGTGACATTTCGAGGGGAAAAAAAGAAGCGAAATATTCCTCGTACATGTACGTGCGCTAACGTGCTTGGAAGGTGAAAGTGCAGCGATTATCATGCACTTCTTTGCTTGTACCCCGTGTTTGCGTCATTTATTCGCTATCGTTTTGTCGTCTTTGAGCGCAGATTACTTCAAAAGCCCGACTGGGCACACTTCACACGACAACTTTACGACAGTCGGAGCTCTCCGTGGCTGGAATGTGCCTGTTATACTCACGCTGCGTTACGAAGCCGAAATCTTCATATTATGTATAAACGTATACCAAACTATGTAAACATGCGCACGTATTTATACATACATAGGCACATTTACTTATTGTCGTGTTTAAAGTTAAGGGGGCGTATATTAGAAACCGAAGAAAAGGAAGATTGTGAATGGTCAAGGGTTACATGGCACGTACTTTGTTTTGTTATTTTTTTAAACAAAGGTTGGAGTAGCTTTGCAATGATGTTACTAGTCCTGGAAGTTCCGCTTCCATAAATTTCCTACATCGTCATCATACACATTAAATTATGAGGCGTGTCCGCATCCCGCTTTCAGCAACTACATATATTTCTTGTGTTTTCTTTTTGAAATAACTTACGTGGTAACAGGAATGTGCTTGTAGGTAGCTTTTATACAGCTTGGTGTAAATGAAACACAGACAAATTACGCCGTCTTTCTGGTATAGTACGCAAACGGAGCGGTGCACAACACAGTTAAGAAGGCTCTGCCAAATGTGTCAGCGGCATAGTCCACAGCCGTTGCCAGCTTGTCAAACCGTCAAAATGCAGGGGCAGAATTGAACGGACAGCAGAACGAAGAGGGGGGGGGGGAGATCCGCAATGGAGAATAATGGGCTAAGCGTACGACGGGCGAAGCATGGGACAGAGGGCAGTGTCACGGAGATTAAGCGTGATTGATCGAGTACGTGTCCAGGAGTCCTATCTGCCTGACTTCCTCTATCATCCCTTTTCCTTTCCCGTTTATACTTCCCGCCGTTTTAACGCGTCTTTTTAATGTTCTGGTTACATTGGCCGCTTTCTGAGGTCAAGTTCATAGCTGGGGTCGATTGACACCCAAAGCACTATTTTTCCAGACAATGCCCTTGGGATTCCTGCCCTGGACTAGGTCACCACTTCGGATAAAAACATTTCTACCTGGAATTGATTCAAAAAAGCAAATTCCTCAAATCCGCCTATTTCAGATGACACTTGCACACATTAACAAATTTTGCAGTGCAACGACTCACATTTTTAAAGATGGGTCGGCAACATGTGAATGCAGTTCATAAGGAATTTTTATCCCATCAGCTGTGAAAGCCCTATCTCACCGGCTTGATCAACCGACTTCGTCCACGTCGGATGAGCTTCATGGGATAAAAGTAGCCATCCGATACATTCTTCGCCTGCCGTCTACACAGTGGACCATTTTTTGCGATTCTAAGGCAGCTCTTCAGATCCTGCAACGCGCTAGCTGCTTTAGCCTTCATGCTCAGCGAAACGTGAAGTATCTCTACCATCTCGCATTCGTCTCTGGACATCGTGTGACACTACGGTAGCTCCCAGTTCACTGTGGCATTTTGGAAAACCAGAAAGCGGATGAGGCTGCCCGCAGGGGCCTGGAATTGACAACGCCGAGGAGGATTTTTTTCACGAGAAATGCTGCCTCAGCCATGACTAAGGCAGTAGTTTTGGCTGAAATAAACCGCTTATGGTCCCTTCCGGAGTTTCATCAGGCCTTTCTATATTGCATAGACCCGTACATGACAATGAGGCGGCCGGAACGACTACCTCGCCGACTGGAGAACCTGTACCATCGACTGCGCCTTAATGCAGCGTTTACAAATTCGTTCCTTTATCGTATAGGCCAGACTTCCAACCCATACTGTGACAACTGTGGCTCACCCGAAACCGTCGAACATATATTACTAGAGTGCTCTGCTTATACTGATTCAAGGGGCCGCTTACCGCAAGGAATTGAATGTCTCCAACCTGGACCATTAACACTAAGCTTGATGCTTGGACCATTCCACTCACCATCCTCCCAGCGCAAAACCCTGTCTGCATTATTTGAGTACTTCGAGGACATTGGCGTCGCTACAACAATGTAGCCATCTCCCTGGCCTGTACAGTCAAGTTTTGACTCAGCGCCCTTAAACAGGACTCTATTTAGTTTTAATTTTTGTTCTTTTCTTTTTAATTTTTATTCTCTTCTTCTTGTCTCCTACTCTTCTTTCTCCAATCTACTTCCTTTGTTTCCTTCTCCCCCCTTCCCCGCAGAGTAGCATGTAGACGACTTAATGCTGGCAAGCCTCTCTGATTTTTCTGTAGTAATGAGACTCTCTCTCTCTCTCTCTCTCTTATATAAAATGTGGCCTGCCGTGATTCTAAGTTTGTTAGCCGCCGAAGAGAGTTGATCTTATCGGACTGAACCCCCCCCCCCTCTTTTGTTCTTTCTTCGTATATGCTGCCCTGTCAATATTTTCTGTGTTTGTGTTTCTATTTCGTGGTTACTGTTGCCTGCCCTCCTGGATATTGCCTGATGGTCGAGAGTGTCGAACCTCTGATTTTAGGGAGCGCAGTCATATGCAAACGTCGTCCCTCTGCCTCTTTTGTTGTTTTGTTCCCGTCTCGCTGCCCTTTCCCGCTCAACTAATAGTTTCAGGTGTAAAATTACTCCCACCTCCCCTCGCAGAACCCATGTGTAGATGCGACGCATAGGGGGCTCCGTTGTTGTTTCCGTTAGGTTGATTCTCCCATCGCGTGAAACTTGCCGTGAACCCCCTGCCGCGGCTATGACGCAACGTGGCGCGGCTATGACGCAGCACAATCCAACACAATCCACTTTAATCCAATCCAATCCAATCCAAATCAAATTCAATCCCATCCAATCCAAATCCAATCCAATCCAATCCAAGCCAATCCAGTCGAATCGAATCCAATGCCCCTCGCGAGAGAGTGTTCGCTACCGGAGAGTAGAGGGGGTGGGCGGTGGAGAGCGCAGCTCGCGCGGCGAGGAGAAGGGGGGAGGGGTGGGGACGGACAACGACGCCGTATGAAGGGAAAAGGCGAGTGAATGAGATGCCGTCGCATCTAAAAGGGAAGATTCCGCCGCAAACAACCGGCTTCCTTGTGACTACAATGGTAACTTCAAACTTGGTAAATTGCAATGGTAACTTCTAAAAACTTAACTGTGTGTATATTTTTCATACCAGCCAGGAAGTAGAGACTAAAAAAGATGTTCTTCAGCCGACCACAATAACTCAGTGCGGATGCCTTCTTATGTGTTGGGGTTGTCGGGTTTCTACCTACTTACGCTTGGTGAGCCGGTATGCTGCCAGACTTTGCGACTGCCGTAAAATGTTTGTGCTGGCCGGCCAAATTTTGTGGTTTCTCAATTTTCAGCCTCTTATTTCTATTCTGACCGCAGTGGCGAAATGTATACACTTTCCTATCACGAAAATGTTTGCAGACCTTGAGTAGACAATAGAACCATAGTACCGGCACCATGCACGCTTGCTTATCTTCGTGTCGGAAAAAAAAACGACAAGGGAGGGTGTTCTTTCTGGTGGCTAGTGTTTCCCCCTACCAGTTGTCATCCACATGTTTTAACAGCAGAGGTGTTGAGCAAATCATTTGTGTGTGGTGTCCGCAGTTCAAAATACCCAGAACATTTCGAGCGCTTGTGGACGCGTGACTCGAGCTCAAGTTCGTCAAGCCAAGCATACGCACTTAGGGTGATTGGCCAACCAGGGCTACAAAAATACTCCAACGTTTGCCGTACCTGGGCAACACTTGCTCGGATGAGAAAGACATGTCATGTGGGACACCCCACGTTCGTTCGTCCGCCTGTCGTCGTGCGCATGCGCTTTGTATCGTAGAAAAGCCACAACTTGAATATCGAAGCTGCTGTAGGTGGTCATTGATTCCACTTGGCCCGGCTGCGGATAGCTCGCAGTGCCGAGGAAGAGGCCATACTTCGAAAGGCTCGGTTGGCAAAGCATCCGCTAGACACATAAATTGCGCTTAGTGTCGCGTTCAAAAACGTCGACCAAAACCACAAGCTCAGTCTGGCTTTCTCACTCTGGCCTACACCCTTGCTACACACGAACTGTTGGCATCGCCAGGGATCGTACCTGGGCCCGCGTAAAGAATAGGAGCCCGAGTCCATCATTTTGCCGATTAAGCTACACCGAGACGTGTAGAAGGAGCTCGACACAGAGGGTTTGATGCTCTGTACAAGCCATGCAGCTCTAGAAGGAGCTTGAGACGGACTTTGATTTTCATGCTCTCTACAAGCCATGAAACTTGGCCTCCACGTCATTGGAATTAGAGATCTAAAAACAACGCTCGTGGAAAAGAAGGCCCGCCCTTTTTTTTCTTTTTTCCTCCTGCTATCCAGGATTCTAAACGGTGTTAAGATTCAGCCCGCCGCCATCCTGTTCGCGCGCGCCACAAGTTGGTGTGGTGTGGGTCGTTTTGCTGTATTTTGCGAAACGTCCGCCTTGCTCGAACATGCTACGACAGGCCTGAGTGTCCGTCGCACGAGCGCCCATTGGGGTGGTTCACGCCCGGACATTTGCAATATCCAGGACTAGCGGGGTTATGTAGAGAATTAAACCTGCTAGCGAACGCCGCTTGCCGAGATCTCCCCGAGGTCTCTCAGACTCAACGTGCGCCGCTACCATGACCTCTCACGAACCAGGGAAAGATAGTTCATGTGTGTGACTGTGCTGTGTTCGAGCCGTGTGCAAAGGTATTTGACTGTTGGCGCTTCAGTGGATAAATACGCGGTTCCTCGGAGCGCTTATTTCATTCCATTGGCTGCATTGGATCCCGCTGTCGCTTTGTTCCAATCATGTAAGCTCGTACGGGGCCGTTTCTTCTGTACAGTGGAGACCAAATAGATGAGAAGAAATTTTCAGCTGGGTTGGGATGACAAAAACGTAGAAGGCCTGAGGATTGGTTACACAAAAGCACACTCTAAAATTGGTCACGCGTAGTAAGCGTGAAACACGCAGCTTGGCGTCGCAAACTTCTTTTTGAGCACCACGTGACTCAAAATACGCGTTTTTGTCTACCTTCTAAGCGTAATGCGTGTCGAGAAAACCCCCATTCGCTTTCATTTACGCGTGATGCAGGATTGTATGCGTTTTAATCGGAAAAAGCACGCTTAAGAAAACCCCGCGCCGGCGATCCCGCCTCTCTTCATCACGCATGTGCATACCGGGATACATATCCCCAATGGAGCTATGCGACGGGTGTCTGCATGAGGGTGTGACTCACGCTTCCTCTGTTTCTTTTTTCTTTTTTTTAACGCGAAGGCATTGAAAGGTGGCTCGTGCTTCAGTTATTTTGGCGGGAAAACGGAGTTAGAGCCTTTGGACGCATCGGCCGATGAAGTGGCTTTGTGCGTCGTGTCTGCCTGCCATTCAGGTGTTTGCTGTGCGGAGTGCTCGCTTTCTTGCGGCAAAGAGTGCCGAAGAAGGAAGAACGTGATGAGTAACTTGACATCGACTGACCCGTGTCTGCCGCACAGTAGGTGCGACAACACCGAGTGTCGACTGCCGGGAATTCTCGGGCGACACGGCGAACTCCACTTTTTGGGGTGTCGTTGTTACAGTGGGCAGTCAGCTGTCATCCACGGTCACTTGGAACATCCAGGTAAGCGAAATATTTACTGACATCTTTGCTCATTACGTATTTTAGAACTATTTTCGGAATAACGACGTTTTTAGTATATTGTGTAGGTCTTCCTATTGACCACGGAACGTCTCATTAGTGCCAGGCCTAGTTCTCTTTGAAGCTTCTGTTTGACGCGGGTCATGGGGTCGACCGGGAAATATGACCATAAACAAGGAAGGAATGCGTTTCTTGTTGTCGTGGCTGTGAGTCGTTTTCGGTCTTTCGCCGTCCGGTTTCCGCCGGTCTCGGCACCTCGCGCTAGGCATCTTTGGCTCACTGGAGGTAAATTTCGCGGCCGCGCTCGCGGTTCTCGTCGGTGGCCGTTCTCGGGCGCGGAGGCGCGATACTTCCGGTGAAAGAGCCGCCTGCTCCCGCCGTCGCCCGCAGAGAACCCAGAAACCGACGAAAAAATATTGTATACCGCAATTCACACAGTCGACGTGCACATTACGAAGCGTTGAAAATTGTGTCCCATTCTTTAGAGATGCGCGCATTTATGCTGCACATTGCGGCAGCAGTTTGAGTGTTGTATGACGGTTCGAACGCATCAGTCTACAGGGTGTTCCAGCTATAATGCACCAAGATATTTAAAAAGAGCAACGGCGTAACGTGAACAAAACCAAGTGCCTAATGTTTCCAGAACAGTTGAGTAGCGGCCAGTAATTTCTTTGTTAGTGATATTTATTGAGCTAATTGTAATTATGTTCAAAACTTGAGAAGTACTGTCCCAATCATTAAAGTGTCAATGAGGCACTTGTAGGTACCCACGAGAGCCATCTGACTGCGGTATTTTTACCGACGTCCTTATTGCGTACTAATTTATTCGAACTGATAAGAAAAGCCCGCTAAATATGAAAAATAACACGTGACTGTGCTTTAGCCCGCATCATAAAGCATTGCCCCCGAACAGGCTCCCTCTGAGTTAGCCGGAATGAAATCAACAAGAGAAACACAGAACAAATCGCGACCGAGTTTGTGCCTTCTGCCACATGAGCCCATCAAAACTTGCTGTTTCTGCTCCTTCCATGTATGCTTTCATCAAGGTGATTCGCTGTCTCTTTGAGCATGTGACAGGAAAAGCAGGTATTCAATCAGCTTATTTGAAAGCGTTGGATTACTATACGGGCGGGCCGCAACTCCACTGTACTGGAAACATTATGCACTAAGTTTTCTTCGAGTTACGCCGTTGCTGTTTTTAAAAATCTTGGTGCATAATAGCTGAGAACCCGTGTATAACAATTATATTGAAGCAGCTATTGATATTTTCCATGTTTCACCCGTGGACATCGTTTTCCGGGGCACTGTATCAGGGGACCACAAGCAGCTGGTACGCTGCAGAACCCATAGAAATCATAAAGTTGCAACTGGACACACTAGAAAAAGCTTTGGTGCTGTGTTTATGTGTGTATTGCATAGAGGACGTTACGCATCCGTCTGCTTTTGGGCAGTTGCAAGGATTCCTTCAGCAAGCAATTAAACATGATGGTGTCGACGAAATTCCATAAGCCCTCAAAATAGTGCGTGATTTGCTGATGTAATTACACTTCGACTGAGTTAAGGTCATAGCAACGCTCACACGCTGCTTTAAAGTGGCATGAAGAGTTTATCTGAAGCCTTCTTTATAGTTCCTGTCTTTATTTGCCGGATTTCTCTGTATGGAAGCATTCTTGTAAGTTAGGGTGAATAAAAAAGTTTCAATTAAATTTAAAAATTTGTTGAAATTTTTTGTTTGTACTGTCCCTCAGCTTTGATTCAAAATCTCGGCCTTCACACTAATCCTCAGAGACTTTTTCACTTAATTTTCTTCACCTACGTAAAGATAATGACGCTGACAGAATGCACATCACAAGCATAACTGTAAGGAATTAGCTTGTTACACTGGTCAAAGATGCTTTATGAAAGTTTGTCTTCCACGGCCTTCAAAGGCGCTTAGGTTTATCAACCGAAATTCAGATGCAATCCTTAACCTCCTTATTCTGCTAACGCTACTAACTTTGGGGCCGTATATAACGAAGAATTACCGCCGAAATCTCAATGCGAGTCTAGCCGATCGGTGACTGGCGACCTTCTTACCGCTTAGTGAATGTGAAAAGGGGATTTGTGCTTACCCGGTGCGGCATTCACGAGCTGTACGCCTCTCTGACCATCAGAAATCTTTTAAAAAGAAAGCTAAAAGAAGATAACGTTTGCTCTGCCGTATTTATTAGTTTGGTGGGTGCTCCAAGCTACACAGACCATAAATACGGCGAAGCAACTATTTTCTTCCTTCAGCTTTTATTTAAGTGATTCCTGGTGGTCAGAGAGGCGTCTTATACACAGCTGGGGAATGCCGCATCGGGTAAGTACAAATCCTCTTTTCCCCTTCACTAAGCGATAAGAAGGTCGCCAGTCACAGATTGCAAGCGTGAGCGGTCAGCGTGGTATGTTCACCACGCCTAAAACAAGCGTGCAAAAATGCATCCCTCGAGGCAAGCTTAGGAAGCGTGATTTTTCAGCGTGAAAGCACATCACGCTTGAAACACGCGTGTAAAAAATCGCCGACACTCACGCTTGCTAAGCGTTTTAAAAATTTACAGTGTATAGAGGGGCAGCAGCATGCTGAACTACTGATTCTAGATATTACAAGCAGGGTACTTCTGAGATCACTGACCACCACCTGTCAAAAGCCACAACACTGCTTTCGTAGTTCTTTTTGTGAAGGGCCTTTAGTGTACGCATGCTAAAATCACAGTAATTTGCCCGGTTAGCTGTTTTAATGACACGTTAACGCCTCGACCTAAACCAGTGGTGTATCATGCCATCAATGGAGAGTAAAATAATTTCTAAACTTCCACCGCCTAAACAATCATTGTGGGCTGGGCTTCTCAAAAAATTTGGTGTCCTTCCACTCTGTGAAGAATGAAGACTAGCGAAGCTGTGGCACGCCATGTTAGAGTCGTCTAAGTGGATCATTTTCATAGAATTTGTTCTAGGATTGTTACCAAAAAACAACAGTTACAGCCGTTTTTGTAGCCATAGTCCCTGAATAAATGGCCATGTATTGACGACACCAGAGAGGAATTCTGCAACATTTACAATTTTGCTGAGAACTAACCAATAACTACAAGTAAATTAAATTCAGCGTGGTTGCAGAGTCGTCCCAGTGGCTAACGGTCATATAATTTGTTTCGGCATTCTTTCGATAACACGAGAGTTAGAGCCATCTAAAACGATACCCCTCCGTAGATGGCATTGCTTCACCGTGCAACACAATGAGCAGAAGCCAGCGTACAAAGACCCGGCTTGCATGATGATTGATGATTATGATTGCTATTGGTTTCCCCTTTGTAGCGGGGTAATGACGTGTCATTTTACCAAAAAGGACTAATATGCCTGTTTTATACTCTTTTTTGAATACCAGTTCTGCTTAGGGCGGGCACTAAGAACACTGAATATAGAAAAACCGCGCTAAAACGGGACAAAGAACGTGACAAGACTGGGCGCTGACTAACAACAACGAGTTTTATTTTCCCGTGCGGAATATATACCCTCACAAAATACAAAAAGAAGATAAAGGGAGACACACAATCAACTAATACACAAGGCGCATGTGCGAAAATAACAAAGGAACAAAGAACACATTAGGCACAAAATACTTTTTACGGGCGAAGCTCCTCTTGCTCGGGCCCTGTCCCGGCCGTACACGGCACATTGTACACGGCACATTGATGATGATTGTGGCAGGATCCACCTTAGGATTGGCCAACTAAAGATTGGCCGAAGAGGTCAAAACGTTCAACGCGTTCGTTGCTACCCAACAAGGAGGAGAGGAAGAAGAAGAGGTTTTCGTTCGCCGCCTGCGAGCTCAAGACTCTTGCTCGGGCCCTGTCCCGTCCCTCGTTGCTGCCATAAACGGCGGAATGATGATGATTTTGGCAGGATCCCCCTAGGGATTGGCCAACCAAAGATTGGCCGAAGAGGTCAAAACGTCCAAAGCGTTCCTTGCTACCCAACAAGGAGCAGAGGAAGAAGTAGAGGTTGTAGTTCATCGCCTGCGAGCTGAAGATGCGTACCGGGGGTACGCGACACACGACGCTCTGCAGAAGGCGACGGCCAAGGTGGCTAAAATGTCACACACCGAATTCGCCAACTTACCCATGGAGATTCTCATCGTCCCAAACAAGCCCTACATAATCACCCCAAACATCGACGTCGTCGACGGGCTTGTCAACGGAGCGGTGGAAAGGTTGACGTGTCGAGTCTTTGCATGAAGCGGGGGCGAATGTCTCACGGTTTTACCGATAAGCATTTTAGCTTCGCCCCTGTCATCATCATTTACTTCGTCGATATGGCGGGATTTTTTTTTCCTGTTATGGGTGGTAACTGACCTAGGCAATATTTCCCTCTCGGCTTTTCATCCACCAGCATTCTAATCTTCTTTTCGTCACCTCGACAGCCTCGAAGTTAACTTCCTCAACCTTAAACCTAGGGCTTCTGGAAGCCGAATATTTCCCTCATGTAGATTTCAATTCTTTTAAAGTCGACTTCACCTTTAAACACTAATGCGTCGCTGAGAAGCGATTGCTTCCGGGTAAATATAAGTTGTTTTATATCGAAATATGACGGTCCTAGGAACTTGTTTTATTTTTTTATGATTCATTTCTATACCGGAAACCGGTTTTAGCATGACGTATAAACCAGCTTCAGAAAGAGCGCGACAAGATTACAGCAGAGACAGTCGTCAGGGCCAGCCCTAGATCAGATCCGCTGTTAAAATAAAGTAGCGCCGTAGCAAAAATTGACCCAGTATAACTAAAGTTGAGTCAGAGTGGAGTGTGCGGCTGCATTATGTAATCGAAGAAAGGCAATCGTTCTCCTTTTTCATTTTTTCTTTTTAAGGGTCAATTTTTCCGCACATGAACTTCCCGGTGTACATGCATAACATGATGCTTCGTCGCTTTCGCGCCGAGATTGCGGCGCCAAAGCATTTTTAACCAAGCAATGAATAGAGAAGATAAATATGCCGAGGCCAATAAAACTCGTCGCTCTAGAGAGACAAGCTTTGTAAGTGAATCCGATGCAGACCAGAGGTGGGGTACTAGGCCCGTGGTATCAGCACTTTCGGACTTTTTTCTATGACTTCATTCCTGACTTAGACACGCATCCGCCGTATCACTCGGGAAATTCTTGTTGGGCAGGCGACGCACTCACTAGGCCTTTCCCTTAACCCAGTGGTGAAGTCCGAGCGCAGGGCTTTCAGCGAGAGAATCATGGCCGGGGAAAGTTTCGAGAAAAGAAAGAAAAGTTGGGAGACGCGTGCTGTTTTAAGAGTCGTCGAAGCGTGTCAGACAGAGTTGTCGGCCTTTTTAATGGGCCCTAACGCTGGCAGGTTTCCATCTACACTGAATGGGACGAGTTTCGCGCATACAAGTGTGAGCGCCGTCTCTTCTGTCGCTAACGCCGAAGGAGAAATGCGGAGGCACGCGCTCTTCTCACGCTTTGGCATTTATGCACCCTATTGTTTGTTTTTCGGCTTTCCTTAGCGGGCGGCATCTTTGTTCAAGGACATTCGCCTCCCTCGATTTGTTCTGCTCTCGTGTCGCAGATGGGATTGAATTAAAATGACATGATTTGTTGGAGAAAACTGCACTGGGAAATATTCTCTCTGAGTGCAAAAAATATCTATGTTTGGGTTTTTATTCTGAGGAAAATGACTGGTAACGCCAGCGGTGGCCTTGGAACAAGAAGTCAGAACCGCTTGCCGGTGGTGTGGGAGAGCAGCGCAGTGGAGGTCGCAGCTGCTACCTGCGGCAAATACATTGCATAAATTACTTAAAATATATATGAGACGAAGGTACAAAATGTTTTCGTCCTAGATGCCTCATTTGTAGCGCTAGCAACCATCAAGAACACCTTTTTGGTTGCCTGTAAAACTACGTAGATGGCTTCTAACTTGCTCGAAAGCTCGTGACTCACGAGGTTGGCCAGACAGATTGGCAACCTCAGTAAAATTTTCTAAGCGTCCGACTTTACACGGCATTGTAGATAGTTTCAAACACGATAGTTTTTTCTTGTACTGACTAACTCTAAGTCACGTGATAGACCCTTGGTCGAACTCTAAACGAGCATCTCGAGCGACAAAAGCTCTATTGTCTTTCCTGCCAAGCACAGGACTTGATCAGACTCTTTAAACAGGACCCTCTTAATGAGCGCGTCATCTTCATCACAGTCATTATCATCATCAGTTCATTGATTTCATTTTTCATACATCTGGTGTAGCAAGCTAGGCGCCTTGTCAAGGCTAACCTCACCAGTAAAGACTATTCTCTCTCTCCTAAACCCGAAATTCTTGGTCTGTATTTCCGGCTGTATTTATCTGTACCTCGGTTCAGGCACCCTGCCAAAAGATAATATATTTATAAAAGGAGTTGATATAAGCCAAGCCGTTCGAAACCACTAAATCTGGAACCACCTTTTATAGTTGTCAAAATTAATCGAAGAAGGATTATTTGAGTTAAGACATCAATATGTAACTCATAGTATGCAGTGCACTTTTACTGAAATTAGATATGCGCTCTTTATTTGCAATAGCAAATACAAATACACGTTGCAGACAATATTTTTACCCAAAAATACAAAAGAAGCTTCCACGCGAGCCCAGATCCCGTAGCGGCATTACAACATTCCACCAGTAACGAAAGGTTTTAATAGAACGCGCGCGAGCGGAGGAACGCGTGAAAATTGTAATTGACTTGAGAAACCCTCCTTCTCGTGCATCCCCAAAGAAGATAGACGAGTGGAAAAATTGCGACAGATGGGAGAGGGATAGCAGACAGGCATTTAAGTGGCAGCGGCGGCAGAAGACAGTCGTCTTTCGACGACATTTTCAGAATACTGGGTCGGTACGCGTCCCATTTTAACAGGGAAGCTCTTCGTGGTTGATGCTTTTATGGGATGACATTGGGTAACGCAGTGGCGGCGACGTGGAGAGGGCATAGCCCAGCGAGGAGGAGAGCAACGGCCAAGCACACATAAAGCAAGCTAAACGAATTCTTGAATGGGACGTTTATATAGGTAAAGCTTTCGTAACATCTAAATCTTATACCTTTCTGAACTGTTGAGGAAAAGGAAATGAACAAGCATATTTGGGGAAATAAATGAACGTACAATTGATATTTGCATTGTTATCTTAGTTTAAAATACATAGCTGCTTGACTTTTGCAATAATAACAAAATGCAGTGTGAACACACCAAAATTGCTCGCGGTATCACCTTGTGGGTATGGTCCGATTTCAAAAGCAACAATACGTTCCCGGTGAAGGCGCAAGCAGTGGAACAGACAAAAATGAATTGGCGCGAACTGGAATAGAAATTCTGGCCTTGAGAAGTTATATGAAGCTTAAGAGCGTGATTACAAAAGGCAGCTTCGCTGTTAACAGCAGCGTTCTCGACGTTGCGTCAGTGAAGCTTTCCTAATTTCTTTTTTTCTCAAACAAAACTCCTTACTGTCGTTCTTGTGGGTGAAATACGGCAGCATGTAAACTAGAGTTTTTATGTATTGCTCTCCTAGGGAAGCACAGTTGCGCGTCCATCTGCCATCTTGAGCTGCAATGTCGTGCGGGAAAGCTAGCCTTCGCACATGCTGTTTGCGGTGGCGGGGTGAAGTCGGCGCACGCATGTGCTGCCGGCTGCGCCGGCCCTTACGCGGAGCAGCGGCAGCTTCTGACCTGCACACATCTGGAAATAGAGTTCGGTTCGGAACATTCAAAGCGAGCTTTCGTGTCACGACGGAAAAGGCGGCTTGTGAAAATCAGACGCTCAATTCTGGATAATGTTACACAGGAATTCTAATAAGGGCGATGATGGATGATTACTAATGTTTCTAGCTTTGTAACGTGGTGATGATTTCTTATCTCACCAAAGAATCTAATAGATCATACATTGTACACTTGGTTTAAATTCAGCGCTGCATGAGCTTTGGCTCAAAATATATTTCGTCACAAAAAGGTGGTAGCTATCTGAGGCAATATTCCCCTCTCTTCTATTCTTCCACCAGCTTCTCATCTTGAGTCCAAAGACACAAACGTCCTGGTGGCCTGTTTTACAGCCCCTGGGTGGGTCAGCGCGCGTGCCGGTATCGCCTGCTAGCTCAGACTGGCGTACCCGCCCAATACGCAGCCATTTCCTTCGAGCAGACCAGCTCTGCTAGAAGGCAAACTGAACAAGGTTGTCACGTGGGACTTTGTGCACGCGCCAAGCGCCGGGTTACACTCTTAGCAGGAGAGGCGCCATTGGCCCTGCGTCGTATTATCACAGCTTTGGGCAGCTTCGGGGCAGCTACGCCGTAGTGGCGCGAAGATTGGGCAAACAGCACAGCTGGCGGTTCTGCATAGCTTCTTCTTGGTTCGACTAAGCTTTTGAGTGGTGACGCCTGGAGACTCCGCCAGGTTTTCTGCGCGGTGTAATCTTTAGCCCCCTAAAGAGCAATGAACACTCGGTCAACCCAGGATGTATATTATGTTGTTTTCTTTTCAGTGCCAGTCCTTTCGTCGTTGTCCGATGAAACAATTACACCCAGCAAATGTTTGCACAGGGCGTCTTCACTCCGGTGAACCACCACCACTTCTTTATCTGTAGCGGGTATACCCTGTGCATTGTCAAGGGGTACGTGATACTCGTGATTGGACCGAAGTCGTCGCATACATTGGGGAGTAGTGGCGCTGCGGCTTTCCCGCAACCATTCCTCTTTTTCAGGAGTGACGCTCTTCCGTAGCCCCACCTCTCTCTTCGTCAGTGACCTGGCTGTTCTGCAGCTGCGGACTGCGGCGAGGGAGCACAGCTGCTTTTATGCCCCGTGGTGACGTCACGGCTTAGCTTCGTATCTGCGTATGCGATGCCTCCGGACGGCGCGACGAGGCAAATCTCCGGTGAAGCTGTGCCGGAGAGCGCGATGACGTCATCACTAGGCGATGCTTTGCGGCGCAATTTCGCCGGATTAAATAGCATCGCTGTTAATAAAAGTAACAAAGCGAATGAATATCACACGAGGAAGAAGAGTATTGCAATGCAACGTGGAGCGTTTCAACTTCATTGGTAGCTACATGTGTGCAGTGAAATTACACCAACAGAAATTGTATTAAATTTAGTTGGAAATAATACTAAGGGAGTAATGTGCATGTGTATGTATAAAATCCATATAATATGGCATCACGTATAACGCACTATACTTATCCACCAAAAAAGCAGCGTTAGTTTTCCATCTTCACAATAGTGGAAGATATTTAAATTAGCACTGCACCGTTGCCCGTTTCTCTACCCAGCAGGGCAAGTGCTTCGAAATTTAAGGCGGCTGGATCCGTGAATGTGTAAGGCCCAACGTATGCGCAACAGGAGAATAGAACTAGAACGCACTGCCTAAAAAAAAAGAAAACACCGAAAAAACGGGGATAAAAAAGACCATGCCGAACAAGCACTGCGTGGTGCATGTTCTTAGTGCCGCTTGTGCGCTGATTTCTGTTAATGCAATATGTTACAACCGGCCCAGTTGACTCTGTTTTAACAGCGAACCTGTTCAGCAAATCGTTCATCCCGGCGTTTGATAAAACTCAGTACAAAGAAACAAAATTAGCGGCACCGGCCGGATTAGAACACGTTTTGGTTGATCGCCTGAGTTAGTCACTCGTCCCACCCACCCGGCTGCGACAATAGTCAGTACCCGGGAGTCAAATGACTTAGTCACTTAGCTGTGACTGGAGGGGGGATGAGTGTTCACGTGTTCTGCTCGGCACCGAACACATGACAGGGTACATGGTGTACCTTCGGGCGCCTAGTTTAAGTGTGCGGGTTCCGCTCGTTCGTTTCGCTTCTCTGATTTGCTTCTTATTCCCAGTTATAGCAACAAAGATGGAGTAAGGGTAGTTGCGGTGGCAAATAAGAAGCAAATTGGCTGCAATCATGGACTTAAACTTCGTGATGGTGGAGAAGGTTGCGTGCATCTTCCCTACCTTCAAGTCTTACGCATTAGTCTGAGCTTCCTGCATTTTTTACAGCATGTGCAAAGCTATTATTTTTTACACCATGGGCGCAAATCTGGGAACTTGGGAAACGCAGTCTCACGTGATTAAAATCAACCTATTTAATACAGAAATGATCAAATGGTACATAATTAACACCAACTTACAACAAGTGTTTGAGTGCAATTGAAGAGATGAAGCTTACATAAGCTTTGCTCCACCTACAAAACAAAGGAATGCGAAGCAGAAATCTTACTATTTCTTGTAAGTGAAGCGATAGAATTGAAGCTGGAGGCTGAGGAAGAAAAAAAACACCATGGTACGAAACAGGAATGGCCCTCGTGGTGTGAGGTATTCTCTCAATCTTACTCATGCCACAGTGCATTTACATGGCCACATGTAGGCATTGGTTACGTGAACGAGCATTCCTCAAATTCACTCACACATCCTGACCATTCTATTCGAAAATATACACGCAAGAGCAATAGTGGAGTTAGAGGCGACCCTGCCATTTGACTCATCTCCTCTACGCAGAAGGCAGTTCAGCAGATCTCGGCGGCCCTCGAAAGGCAGTGACGAAGCGAAACCGAAGAAAGGTTACCGCCCCAACAAAGGGGTAGGCGAAGGGAGTAGCGAGGCCGGAGCCGAAGTAGAGGGGCAAGATCTCAAGAAGACGTCACGGCCGACTCGGAAAGGCCCGCCCGCGCGAGGGGGATCTAACCGAGGTGCAGGCACTTTATTAAAGTTGCTCTCTCTCTCTCTCTCTCTCTCTCTCTCTCTCTCTCTCTCTCTCTCTCTCTCTCTCTCTCTCTCTCTCTCTCTCTCAACCTAACAAGACGACGGTACACTAAGTGCCTCAGCAGCGAACCTCACTTAAGTACATCAAACCACCAACACCTACGCTGCTTATGATACTGTTGACATACGAATACTCATTTCCGAGAGTTTTTTATGGCTGTCAGGATTTAATATTGTACTTTCTTTGTTCTTCTGGACTAATCCAATTGCGCTTTCACGCAGATTTGCGTAACCTTAATTCTGACTTACGTGCTCTGGGATGACATGACTGTTAACAGCGGCGTCACCGCAGTGCGCCTCGGTGGACACACGGTCATTTCCAAATTACGGCGACTTCATATGAGATTATGTAAACTACAGCTCGGGAAACGTTCGCTCTGTTCAGGTACCAGAATATTCTCACTGTCACTCTGGATTACCGAAAATCCATCTAGGAAGGGTTAAAAGATCACCATCCGAAGCGACGACCCCTTTCTGGAGTGGAAGAGATTGACTCTGCCTTTAAATGAATACAGAAAACGTCCAGCGATGTCCAAACTGTGAGTTTTCGGAAGGCCAGGGATGTATTTAGTTTCAGGTACACTCCTACGGCTCCACCGCCACTAAAGAAAACTTTACTGAAAGAAATACTCGTTTTAAAGAACTGCAACAACGCCTACAATTTAGGAAAGTTTATGGGCATTCTGTATTCGGCCCTTCTTCCCCAATCTCGAGATTAGTTTGTTCATCCCACAATTCGCGACGTTTACCTTAAATGGAGCCTGCACACTTTCGATAATCGCGTTCACTCTTTCCTTCGCGTCTGGAACCACTGCGAAAGCTATAGTTATAGCCGGAACGGAGCGGCGCTGAATAATTTGCTCGTCGCACCAGATATGCCTTCCATTTCTGCTTTGTTTTTTGGCTTTATTTAACGTTGCCATCGAAAAGCGTTCATTGCTGCAGCTGAAGGAAAACCGGCCAACAGCCGCTACGTGGCCTTAGTGACGTAATTCGAGCCATCCAACAACTTCAATACAGGGAAAGAGAGAAAAAATCTTTTGAGTGAGTTTACAAGTTATCTTATGGGCACAGAGCAGTAATTTTTGGCTGAGGTACTTTGCGACCCCGTAATCTAAGTATTGAATGTGTTGGGTGATTACGGTCTGCAAGCATTCAAGATTTTTAAAAAAAGTTGGAGAAAGTGTTGCAGGGCCCCTTTAACTGCTGCGGATAAGGAGTGTCAACTTATCATTTTTGTTTTGTTATTTAAGTTCTGGCGTCACTATTCTGAACCACAAATTTGTCATTTGGCGCGTTGCAAAAATACAAACAAAACATGGCGTTTTTGGAGGGTTTCCCTTGTGGTTTCTCTCATGGTTATGGCTGAAATACAGAAAAAGGAAAAATGCTGCATCACTGTCGCAGACAGTCACAGCCAGCCAATGTTAGTCGTTTGTCCAAATTTCTGCAGGTTCTCTCTGAAAATATTTTGTTTTCTTTCTAAGACATCCCCTTATTTTTTTCCTATTGGCGACCTTTGTTCGTATTTGCGAAAACAACGTTGTTGTGTTTTACTTTTTCCACCAAGTTTGCTTTATTTGCCGAGCGAACGAACTTTCAATTCTTTTTTCATCTGAGCATCGTTATACACTCTGCTCTCTCTATCTCTATCTCTCTCTGTACGTGTCTCTCCCTGTCCTCTTGCTTCTACTTGCCTGCCATTCTCTTTATCTCTCTACAGTTTAATATCCCTCCCTCCCTTCTCCCTCTCTGCCTTCTAGAGCAGATAACGCGGACGAATGTAGACGACACTGAGTGGGCCAACGCCCGTAGTTGGGAATGGCGAATGATGCGAACAAGAGGAAGCAGCAGGCGGCCTGTTGAAATCGGAACTGAACTACGCGTGTGATTACAAGGAGCACTGAATCCTGAAGGATCACAAGACCAGAACCTCTGCTTTGTCAGCAGTCTCTCCGGGAAATGGAGGGAGGAGTAAATAGGAAACCGTATCGGAAGCTGAAACAAAAGAAGTGACCTTCAGTGGAATTTATCGACAGGAAGGAGGTCTTACTGGGAACACTTCCGTTTCCGGGATTATAAAATATACTGCAGCAGACAGCCGTGAAAAACGGGGAGTCACAAGGTAACTCGGCATCTGGTGACTTTTCTAGTCTGTACTGCATTTTCTGCGGGCGGCGTCGTATTTTGCAGGACGTGTCTTGGTGTGCAAATTTTCCAACCCGTCACATTTGGGCAAGACTCATGAACTAAAGGTATAGTCGTGCTTGATGAAACAGTTCTGATAGCGCTATGTTGTTTCTGTATGTTTAAAATTATTTCTTGCGCATGGCATCGCAACACGTGCTCTGCGGCGGTGAATACCCCATTTCAGAACGTTTGTGACTGATAATTCCGGCAAGAAAATCGGGTATTTAGGGTTTTAAAAAGCGGTGCCTTCAGAAAAAAATTAGTGCCCTTCCACTCTGGGAATTAGGGTCACCAGTGATGCTGGTGTGCATAGTATAAGAATTATCTTATATAACGGTTAATTGGGATAATATGTGTTTCTATGTAGTTCCTGGGAAACAATAGTTACAGCCTGTTTCCTGTAACCCTACTCCCTCAATATATGCCCCTTGTAGTTACAGCAGACACTAACTTTATAACGTTGAAAACTTCACTGTGAGCCATCTAATTATGACAAGTAAATGAAGCGCGGCGTAATTGTACAGTCGTCCTTGGGGCAAATGGTCATCTGAAATGTTTCTGGATACTTTCGAATAAACAATAGTTATCAGAAGCATCCAGAAACACTTTACGGAAGGGGCATGATTGCTGAAAAGCGGTTTTCAGTAATCATACTTCTTCTGTGAATGGCCGTGCTTCACTGTGCAGCCACAAAGTGTAAAAGCCACCTTACAAAATCCAAGCTTGCATTGACCCATAAAGTAGGCTTTACCTACAAACATCATTGCATTGTAGGAAAGAATCTTTCTGGAGAAAATTTAAGCCGGTATATATCAAAATTTGAAGGCTCTACAACATCCTTCTGTCTTTGTTATAAATGACTGCCATACTGGGAACCAGTTTTCGCGGGGCGGGAAAACCTGTTCCGGAGAGCGTGACACGATACCAGGAATGACTGTCATCAGTGCCCCACTTATAACATCTCCGTGGTTAAAAATGTCCTTGGGTATATATCTGCAGTCCACCGGAAACAATGAAACAAAGAAACAAACGTATGAACAAAAACCCACCATCTATGCTCGAGTGGGAGATTAAAGAAGATAAATGCTAAGCCTTGGGAGTCAGTACACAATTCGTGTGAATCATAATTTCCTAAGCTCTACGTCACCGTCCGTTTTTCACCGGTTCTTTGCGGCTTTGTCTCGTTAACGCTGGTTGCTTTCTTCCGCGTCCAGTCATGGTTGCCGGACTAAAGCTGCTTCCGGAATCTGCACTTTGTCTTTTGATTTCTTCTTTGTCCTTCATAATTCCGCATCAGCGCGACTCTTACTTCCGCGTCGCTGCCCGAAAGTATTTTGTGGCCGCCTCGGTGCCCCCTAGGATCGTTATTAAAATTAACGTGCTCGTTAACCGTATGGTTTGGTTGCTGCCTCAAAGCGGGAAAGACAGAATACTGACTGCGGTCGCGATAAAATGCCTGCGACTGGTCCAGCTATAACTGGGAAGACGCTGTGTCTCGATAACACCTTCAAGATGAAAAGGCCTCTGGCAGTTCTGATGGAACTAGATGCCGTACAAGGCTGTTTTTACTTATCGCAAGGCAAAAAAAAACACACACGGCAAATATACGAGTCAACAAGACAAACGTGATACAGCAGAAACTGGCGTCAGATGGTTTTGATAAAAGCTTCATTTTATCTCAAAGGCGATTATGGTCTGCGGCAATCAGTGCCCAACTTATGGAAAGACAGAACTGGGCCGTAAAACAGCGCGATAAGGGAGTCTGATTGAGACAGCAGGGCCACAAACCACAGCCGCGAAATAACCATCCCTTCACTTGGGTGACTAACGTTGGTAAATAATGTGGCGTTGGGGGTCTCCTAATGAAACTTGGCGGCCGTAGTTAAATTATAACCATGTACCAGAGCCAATCTATCGTTTTGGAAAGCAAAACATTTTACTTTCTTGGGCGGTATCCTGCGTGCCTAAATATTTCTTTATTGCACGCCCCTCGGAAGTTTTCCCCAGTCGCAGCAGGCTCAACTATAGCATCTTTAGCTGAATAGTCGTAGGAGTATACGCGCGTAAGGGATCCTTCCCGATAACCCCAGAATATGATGTGAGAAGTCTATAATAGCCAAGTTAAAGCGATGAACAGCCACAACGTAGTGGTTGAACATCGAAGCTTGGCGGAAATGGAGTTTAGGTGAGCCAGTGTACGCATAAAGTGAGCAGGCGTGGTGGTGAGGTTGCAGAACTTGCGCTGGAATTGTACACTTGAAGACTTCAAGGAGGCCTTCGGCCCTGGTATTTTTTTTTTCGCTTTAGAACCCAGTTTGCTGTAATACTTGCGCAAGTGTGTATCTGGCTTTTTTGATTTGTAGGTGTTGCGCACTGGGCGCTGACACTTATTGTTGTTCCCAATTGCCTGCACATGTGGTTTCCCACCGCTGCTAACCCTTTAACCCTTTGGGGTAGCCCAGTAGTAAAGTTGCCGGTTTCACGACGTAAAATTCCAAGGTTCGATTTTCTGGACCTTTCTAACCACTTTTTTCCTTTTTTTTTTGAGGCGCGCACTCTTTCATTATTTGACACTTTCCTTCACCCTCGTTTGCGTAGCAACTTTGGCCTAGCATTCATCCTCTCTGCTTCGCCGATGATAATAGTTTTCTGTAAACGATATCCACGGACACAGCTCAAGTCAAGCTCTTACAGCTCCGTGGTGAGAACGCCTGTCGGCCAAGTGGGATTCATCGCGAATTCTCCACAGAAAACGGCTGTAAATTCACGGGTTTTCATTAGGAATGATCAGCGTAAACGCTCGCGAGAAAGAAATGGTCCCATACCTTCCACCTAAATTGTGCGTCACCCAATCCTGTGCTGAAAAGCTTTGCTGTTCATTCACCTTGAGAGTGGAAAGGCTCATTATATTTTTTCTCTTCACATGGGACTTTGGGCTTGTCGTTTTTAACAGCACAGCTGTTTAAGCTTGTAGTTTCGCTTCACAGCCTTACCCCCCAAACCAAGAAAAAATACCAAGCCCACTTTTGCGTTCGTCTCGTGAGGATCACCCGGCGTCGGCCAGCTCCGCCTTCGAGAACACTGTGCCCGGCGTTCGTGGCATTTCTCGCGTGCTTTTGTCCTCGCCAGTTCACGTGCGTTTGCGCCTGAAGTGGGTCGGACAGTTGGCAAGTTCGCTCTATAGACTTCGAGTTCGCGAATCCGTGGGTTCTATCGTGTGTTAACGTGGTCCACTTTGGGAGGGATGTGAAAGGCTGCGGACAAAGCTATCCGGCCGTGCCAGTCATGGAGAACTCTCAGCGACAAGTTCTGAAATACATGTGAGGTGCACCAATTGGGGCTCCCACGAAGGGAGAACGGCCGCCAGAGCTGCTGTATCTGTAGCCTTGCACCACTCGTGCAAGCTCCGCCAATATTTTCTAGATATTGCAATATAGGTTTCATTGTCCTCGGCTTTATCCTAGTGCAGAAGTGGAGGGTAGACGAGGATTTGGCCTGGCACCAGCAAACCAAGACTGCAACCAAGTTTCTCCGGCCCCTTTCTGTCGTCGGTTGGCGCCTGTATTTTTCTTCGTTTGTTCGCTAGCAATGTTTCCAATCACTTATTTTTCGTCAACCTCGTCAATATATTGGGACCGCACTACTCCCGCATTCATCTTGATGCTATGGGTAAGAATTGAGCTGATGGTGCAATGTTTTTTTCCTTGTTCGGAGCCGGTTGATTAGATGTATATTTGGTAAGACTTGACAAATATTAGCATGCCACCAGGAGTTGTGATCACTGCCGCGCCGTGAGCGCCGGGCCACGGCTAATCGCGTTTTACAATCTGACTGCACCCAGAACCTATGAAGGTGTCGGAAGAAATATTTGTTCATTTTCGTGGCCTCTTTTAAGGGACAGTAGTAACGTAGGAAAAGTTGCAAATTTATTGATGTGAATTTTGCCCGTAAGATATGGAGCGATCAGCATAAATATCAGGGAGAAGGTTCTGAGGGTATAAACTACTTTCCTTCTGTAAAGCTATCAACACGGTTGAATTAGCTGTCGCGCTTGCCAGCAAGGCGATTGAACGTACCCCACTTGCAGCCCAACGTCAATCTGTGTGTTTAAAAAAGTACCCCCGGACAAGCAGTTTTCTTACCAGGTGGTACGTAGAGAGTTAAGAGATGGCTAATGGGCGGTCAAGCTCGAAAAAAAAGAAAGATGTAGGGGTCTACAGAGAAACCCGGTAAAGAAACTAGCGCGGAATAGTTTGCCCTTCGAAGAGAACCTAATGATTCGGAGGAGAGAAGCTCGGAAGCGATTGGAAAATGGCTTTTCCCGTGCGATCAGCTTGCTTGCAAACGAAGAGTGGCCCTCAATTTACGTAGGCTGTGCTAACGACGTGCTTACTCTCGGCATTGGCCGAAATGGGCTTCTCGCTCTTTTGTCCATCAGCCCCACTATCAGTTCACTCAATCCGAATCATAACGGTGGGTCGTGGAACATTGCTTGCTGTGAACGCCTCGACAAAAGAGATATACGCGGCCAGGCCCTAGAAAGCCTCCACATCTTCATGTTTTTTCGCTTATAAAATCGCTTGTACAATTTGTTGGGCACTAAAAATTCCCACGCGGTGGCTCAGTCATGCTGCCCATCCCAAGGACGCGGTTTCGGTTCCCGGACACTGCGGCCGCTTTCTGATGGAGGCGAAAAGCAAAACCGCCCGTGGGTCATCTATTTGGCGCACGTTTAAGGTACCGAGGTAGGTTTGTTCGTTCGTTCGTTTGTTTGTTTGTCTGCTTGCATGTTTGTCTGCTTGCATGTTTGTTTGTCTGCTTGTTAGTTGGAGCTTGTTGTTTGTGTGTTTTCTTGTTTATTTTTGTTTGTTTGCCTGCTTCCTTGCTTGCTTGCGTGCTTTCTTGCTTGCTTGCTCGTTTGTTTGTTTGTTTGCTTGCTTGCTTGCTTGTTTGTTTGCCCATGTCATGGGCAGATGTGAGAGAAATTTGATGGTTATAACTGAAGTAGTTTTTGTAACATTCCTGCTCAAAATTAGAAAATTGGGCTCTGAGCTGAATTTGACACTTTTTAACGAAAAATTTACATTATTAAAAGCAACAAATCTTTTTTACAGAAATGTACACCAGGCGCAAATTGAGCATACAATTTACGAGTTGCCTATGATAAATATTTCCGGAGATTGATGTCGCTAAGTCTGGCCGAGGCGCACGGACAGTTAGCTGCGGGATCCGCCTTGTCACGTTCAAAATCTTTCACAGTTAGACAAACTTTTGCCTGGCCAAATATTGGTGAAAGTGGTCATACGAATAATCAGAATATTATGTGAAAATTCTTGGAAGCTTGCCCTCAAGCACCAGACTTCTATGGCGAAGCTGCTGTTGGTGGGCATTACCCGATACAGTTAAGTTTCAGTATCATTGTTTGTTTGCATCGTTCAATGGGCTAGAAACCGTCGCAATACGCATCGAAGAGAACGTCGTCTTCTTCGCGGCGATTGGTAGATGCAAAGTCATCCTTAGCATCGTAAACTTCTACCAGCTCTTGGTTATGCACTCGAGGCAGCATTGGCGGGATCTGGAAGTCGTTTTACCAAGGATTGCCACACTTGCCACCGTGTCTCCAATTATACATAATTGCTTATATAGAATGCGGCGGCCGTGGTGACCTCTCACAGGTCTTTTAGATGCTGCCGCGCGCGAGGGCTCCTCCATTGTACTGAGCGCATGCGCATGACCACACGAGGACGAACGGAGGATGTGCGTACGCTATGGAGTGTCTTTCTCGTTCTGAGCGAGTGTTGCCGCGATGACGGTGAACGCGTAGGTTTTTCTTTTTTTAAAGACGATAGTCTTTCTTGGGCTACTTAAACCCAGAAATTTTGGTCTGTCTGTATGTCTGTCTGTCCGCCTGTCTGTCTGTGACTCGATTCAGCCACCCGGCCAAAGCAAAACAATGCCTGCGCAATAGTCTTATATAGTCACAGCTAAATCTACCCGTCTATGTCCGGTGGAATGTTCATACTTGTCAACATTGTTGAAGAAGAACAAGACATTACGCAAATATGAGACAACAAATCAATACAGAAGTGATATTTGCAGTGTTCCTTCATAAAAATTCAAACATGCTTGACTTTTGCGAAATCAAATACTTCATCAACTGCAGAAAAAGAATTCACTCCGCGGTCGCCTGCTGTCGCCCGCGCCACTATAGCTTCTGGCGTCATTTTAAGAAATCAACCGGCAACAGTTACGCAAGGTTCCACTAGAGAGGTTCCACGTTCTGCTTGCAACGCACGTGGAGTAGGGAATCGCGGTTCTATAAACGTTGAAGTAGGGCGCCTCGATTAAAGCGCGTCTTCGCCGTACCGCAGCGTTCGCATCGAGACACCCGGTTTGGAACAGTGGAACGCGGGAAATTTAAAATGATTTAAGCAAACTTTTGGCGTCTTTACCGTGGGAGGAGCGCGACGCAAGAGGAACAACATGAGAGGTGAGCGGGAAAGCGAAGGAAGGCATTTACTTCGCAAAGCCGATAAAGACTATCATCTTTTGACGGCATTTGCAACGAAAGGAGCAGATACGCGGCCAATTTTTTTTTTGCTGAACCCACTGCGCGTGTCGCGGTTGCTTGGAGGTCACCCCGAGGAACGCGCTCACGAGCACTTGGCGTTTTCTTTACATTTTTTCCTGCAACACCGAACTCACGGCGGCTTGTGCAACAGCTCCGCTGGTAAAAGATTTCAAGCTAATTGAAGAGGGTGACCAGCCGCCCTTTGTTCGATCTTATGTAAAACCACCCTTCTGTATGATATGAGTGGTATGAGTTTACTTTCACGAGCCTGAAATCCTCACTTCGAGGCATCCTTTTTTACAACCAATTAAACCACCTGGGCCAATGGAACGCAGGCAAACAGGAACATTTCTCAGAGAAATATGTTGTTGTGCAAGGTGACACTCAGCTATAAAACACCTCATACCGCGAAAGGTAGACAGAGGCTTGTAAGACAAACGTTAAAGGACAAGCGGGTGGCCAGGGACAATGCCTGTAGCGCCAAAACCACCGAACTATAAAAGCACTGTTGCTTGTCAATGTTAACTCTGACCAGAAGCGGCATACAAAGCGCCCTCCAGATGAAGCGCTTGATGTACGCTGCTACACAAAACCTGCCTTCACAGGTTGTTTTCTTTTGATATTAGTTTTATCCCTTTCTGGCACTGAATGATGTCTCTTCAGCGCTATGGATGAGTGGAACGCTGATTATCACTGCCGATGACATCTAGAAGGAAAAAATATCAACCAGGGCGAAAGTTGCGAGTGGTAATAACGACAGAAGGTTGAGAGTAAGAGCCGGGTAAAAAAAATAACGATATAATAAAAGCCAACTGTGCGCGGGCAAAAACATAGGAAAGGGTGGTAATAATGCGAAAACAAAGGGACAAAGGAAGATAAATCGTCGGGCATCAAATATGGCGTCCATGGCCTGGCTTCTCAGATGGCAGCTTTTTGCGCCACAAGCACGCAGCACCCGCGCTTTTCTCCTCGTGACCCTTCTAAGAATCCAGGATCCTTTTATTGATGGGAACTTGCATTCAGGGCGTCTTTCTCCCTGGGATATCCGTTGTGTCATAATATTCGCAACAGTGTCTTCCTGACGTTCTCTTTAGCTTATGTTCTTCAGACTTTTCTGCGTCCCTCGTTCCTTCTCGCAGCCGCAGTGATAATTTGGAAGCGCTAGACATTCACCCATGCGTTTCCGGTAGTTTTCGGTCACACAAGCTTCGCTTGCGTTGCCCCACCGCCAGTCGCCAGCTTCTGCGGTCCTTAAAATTGGGCTTCACCAGCAGACTTGGGGCTCGTTCCAGCAGTAATGGTATCCCTTTTTTACTTTTTCAACTCATCGACGCAGAGCTTGGCCCACGCAAGCCTTAACCATTTCCGGTTGAGGGTGGAAGAACAAGCGGGTATTACTTCCGCGTTTTCGTTCACAAAAACGCCGGTGCGTGAGCTGGTGCTCAAAGTTAGCGCCTGCGTCCTTCCCTGTCTCCTGCCCCTTTATCCCTCAAAGCGGCGAGCCCTTTTGAAGCAGGCGGGATGTTTTATGGGAATAATTCTATCGTTTACACTGCTTGCCTAACGCCTTTTGAAAATGCTTGACAACTCGTGATACTTACAAGTGCTGCCATTTTTGTTTTAAACCGTGTTTTACATTCGTTAGCAACGTTGTTATGATAAAGTTTCACACGCATCGATGACTTTGAAGAGCGAGCTTACGAATATTACTGCACCATTGTTTTTAATTCGTAGCAATCTTTGCCGAGTACCCCCACAGCCGAGTACACTCATAGCCGTGTGACGCCCTGCGCTTCCACTAAAGTGCCGATTTGGCTAAAGTGACACCTTTAATCGTTATAATAGCGTAATTGGAAATAATTGGTGGGACAGAAATTTTGAAAACGCCCCAAAAAATTAGAAAATAGAAAAGAAATAGCGAGAATGTTGAATTGTGTGGCGCCCTGAACTTACGGAAAAATGCAGATTTGGCGGAAGTAAAACCTCTTATCGTTTTAATAGCTTAAATAGAGATGATTGGCCGGACAGAAATTTGAATAACAAAGAAATAAAAAAAATGAAAAAACGGGATAATGCGAACAGTGTGACCACCTTTATTTACACCAAAATGCAGATTTCGAGGGAATAATAGCGTAAATAGAAATAATTGGCCGGAAAGAACCGAAACTTTGGCTGGGAAGAACTGAGCAACTCAGCGTAGGCGATGAAGTGCGCCGTAGTGGACGGCTCCGGATTAATTTTTACCACCTGAGGATCTTTAACGAGTGCCGGAATATCGAACACATGGGCGTTTTTGCTTTTCGCCTACATCAGAAAAGCGACCACTGCGGCCGGGAGTTGAACCCGCGTCTTTGTGTTCAGCAGCACAACGTCATAGTAACTCAGTCACCGCGGCGGGTGCGTAAAAAACTCACAACCCAGACAAGCGGCATAAGAATGCTACACATTATTAGCAAATCTCTGAATTTCTGCACATAGTTCATTTCGTTTGCGTCTGGGGAGTGCGTCCTGAATCGGCTTCCTACTTTTAGCAAAGACGTGCCCCGTAAGTTTGTTGGTCTCCCCCGAATACCCCAGTGCCCGGTTTCTATAGTTTCTCTAAATGCACTCCAAGACAATCCTGTAGCTCAGCTTCACCACTCTGCACACGAGCGACCGAGTTATGACGCAAATAAAGGAAATTCTGCTAATTACAGCTACGTGCCTTCTGTGACGAAAGGAGCGAGAACACGAGCGCCCGGCTTCCGACATGGTGATGTAGTCGACAAGCGAGGCGGTAGTGGTGGTTTAACTGGTTTATAGAGTGGAGAGGCTGGAAGCGAATGTGGTCCCGGCTACTCCATTTTACCAATACAGGGCCATAGACACGGCTGTACTAGTCCACTGTGCACACCATTTACGTGAGGACTAATAGTCGCCTATATTGTTATTGTTCGTTAGGGTATAGCACATACCCAATCGGGAGATATGAGTGCCGATCCTCCTAGCCGTTCATTCCTAGTGGCGCCCCCCGAATGCGCGCCTCTATCTTTCTCAAGACTCAAAAAAGGAACCTGCTCTTTGCCGAAGGTGACGCTGACATTGGGTCGTGCCATAGCACACAGCAATGTTTTGAGTAAAATGATTTGCTCGACATCGTCAATCCTCGACATTTTATGGTTAGCTGCATGGATCGGTCATTCAAATTCAGTGTGGGGAAGCTGGGCCTCTGGGTTGTCTAAAAGTGTAACATTTGCAGGTGTTGACCACCTTGAGTATATTTAACTACCGGTTCCCTGAGATAATTCTTTCCTTGGTTGAATTAGACTTTTCGCAGGACATTGAATATTGTGTGTTGGTATAGCTCCGCTAGGGCTTCTTTTTTTACTTGCACTATTACAACGACTCGGACAGTCAGTGCAAAGAGTCAGTTCCGGAGCTTGTTTCAACTACTGGCTACAACTACACGAGCCTTTACCTACTTGGATAAGCCAACGTTGGTTAAAAAGGGTTCACGACGGCAGTCACGAAACATCATTTTTCTACTCTGAGATCTCCGCTTACGGAAGACCTACGGACACTTTGAAAACGCACTAAGAAAAGAACGTAGGGTCCTTGCTGTCTAAAGTGTTTTTTACCAGCGAAAAGACATATGGTTACAAGATGCATCCGACAGGAGTATAATATGAACGCCCTAACGAGTTGCTTATAGTATGAGACAGCCGGAGGCGTTTTTGACAAAGTTCCGGGCAGGAAAATGCCGTGAGAAAATACTGGTACGAGAAGCGTTATTTTGTTCGCTTAGCAGTGATTGCAATCAGTGTGATACACGAAGTGATGTTCTGTGATGCATCACATAACCTCACTTTGGCTTTCTTCACGAAGGAAATGTTGAAAGCGAAGCTGTATTTACATCAAATACGTGCGATAAGAAAGCTTTAGCCCATCAACCAAGAATCATAAACTGTATTTGCATTTATTACATGCGATAAGGTAGCTTTAGCCCGGAAACGAAGAATCTTCCTTCTTAATTTATTGGGCAGTCCACCTCCCGCATGCCGTTGCTCCGAAATTACCACTCTGTTTAGACGTCTTCGCTCCGGCACAAAAGTGCAGTTACAAACCACGTTCCAGTTCGTGGAGACACGAAACATCCTTTGCATATGCAGAAGCCACGGGTTCTTGTTATTATCATAACCATCCCTTCTAGGAAAAATAAAGAATAAACGGCCATCAAAACACCTTCAATCCTTCTTGTTTGCCTCTCTCCCTGTTAAAACTAGGAGGGCGTCATAATCTCGTTCCTCGCAGTGTTCGTGCCATTACAATAAAGCGTGTGGTGAAGTTGAATAAGGCAGCGGTCTTCTTTTGAACTGGTGGCGTACGTCCAGTGAGTATGCTGCGCTGGTGCAGATATAGAAATTTTCCCTCGCCAAATTATTATTTTCAGTATGAGGATGATAGCGTTTTAAAACACATGCAGGCGTAAGGGTCACTTATCTACAGAAAGCCGGCAGTTGGATTCAACCATTATGTAAGTCTGGGCCTTCAGTTTCATGAAATAATTGCTTATTAAGGAGGATCTCAAAAACAACGTCAAAGGGCGGCTTCAAATTTTAGGGTTATCTGTATTTATTATTGATTTAGTACTAGTTAATTCAGCTCCTTTAGTGATAATTGAAATTTATTTCATTTCATTTCCTTTCATTTATTTACTCTCAATGCCGTTCAGGCGTTACAGAGGGAGTGGGGTAATCAGGAAACAAAAATCACATAGCAATAACACACAGCGGGGCAGGAAAAGAAACAAAAATCACAATGAATGGACAAAATCGTAAACTGCCGATTTGAAGGTGACAGGCTCGGTGATGCAGACGATGGAAGCGGGAAGGCCGTTCCAGTGCACGCTGGTTTTTGGAACAAAAGAGTCATGATAATGTTTAGTTCTGCACAATGGTAAACCAACTTTGAAAGTGTGGTCAATGCGGGGAGATACATAAGTGGGGCCAGCAAATGTTTAAGGATTTTATTGGTGTGATAAATTTTATGGAATGTACACAAGCTAGAAACGATGCGTCGTGTGGAAAGGTCATCCAGATTTAACCGTTTTTTCATTTCGGTTACACTGGACAGGCGCTCATGGTTTGATAATATGAACCTAGCAGCACGATTTTGCAGTGATTCTAGAGATGAAGTGAGCGATTTAGTACCGGAGTCCCAGATGGATGAGGCATATTCCACTTTTGGTCGAACGAGTGTCTTGTATAATATTAGTTTCAACGATGACGGAGCAAGATAAACGTTGCGACGAAGAAAGCCAAGCGTGCGATTGGCGTTGTCAGAAATGTACTTCACATGCGTTTCCCAAGAAAGGTTATTGGTAATACGGACTCCGAGATACTTATAGGTAGTAACTTCAGTTAAAGGCGAGCCATTGAGGTAATAAGTGGAAGGAGTGGTGGGGTTAATTGCTCGCGAAACTCTCATAAACTTACACTTGTTAACATTTAATTTCATACGCCATGTTTCGCAGCACGTTGAAATGTTATTAAGGTCAATTTGAAGACTCGCGGTATCAGATGGGTTATAAATGACTATGTAAATAACGCAGTCATTGAATTGAACGATTGATTGATCAATTGAACGATTGATTGATTGATTCATTGATTGATTGTTGGATTGATTATTTTTATTGCCTGCTTTATTATGCTCTGTTTGATACTTCTGCAGCTCCTGTGGATGTTATGCACAGTAGTGGAGACTTTTCTGCGAACTTCGATTTTACCATACATAAAATACGCCAGACCTCAACTGCCTCATATACCCTGATGGTTGCGTTGAAGGCCCTAATAACATCTGTTGCATAATAGACGCCGGTCGTTTACTGGAGCACCCGAATGACATGTGCACCTTGTTACGTGGTGATCCGTAGAAACCATTCAATTTTAACGAAGCTCAAGAGAGAGGCGCTCATGGTAGAACTTTTTCCATACGCGATTCAGGTCATGATCACACCCTAATGCAGAAGATTTTTTAGGGACAAGATCTGACAAGAATGTACGAGCAGATACATTTGCTATATAACTGCCATAAAATCATTTTTATGCGAGACAAAATTGTTACATGAGAAGAAAGTAAACACCTTAAATCGAAACTTTTGCGTTTCATGCTTTCTTTGTGATTTTTATAATTTCACTCCCTATTATTGTCTAAGGAATGAGAGTGTACTGTTTACATTAATGTTGAACAAATGGGGGGGGGGCTTCAGATACATTCTTGATGTGGAAAATTTTGTTTGTGTGAAACACTAAATTTCAGAGCACGTAGGCAGTAATTTTCATATCAAAAATATTTTTAGCACGTGCAAACTGGAAATACTCTGGTAAAGAGTCCAATGCATAATTTATACAAAGAAATGCTCGTTGGAGACAGTGTGTCTAACCGACAAAAATACTGGTTTGGTTTTGGTTGACTTTATATCGTACTGGTTCAGTTCCGGTTCGGATAAATCGGAAACCCAAACAGTTCGCGTGCCGGTTCGCAAGCTTGAACGGGTTCGGTGAGTTAAATTATTAGTAAAGGGTGAAGAAGTGTTTT
Organism: Haemaphysalis longicornis; assembly: GCF_048455015.1. Lineage (NCBI taxonomy): Eukaryota > Metazoa > Arthropoda > Arachnida > Ixodida > Ixodidae > Haemaphysalis > Haemaphysalis longicornis. The sequence goes on from NW_027526385.1 coordinate 93,418,331, forward strand.
GTAGTTCAAAGCGACCACATAAACCAAATACCGTTTCTAGCGTTCAAAAGAAGGCTTTTTCCCAATAACCGTCGTGCACTTTTAAAGACAAAAGTGAGCAATTAGGCCTGATATTAAGAAAAACAGGTGCAATAGTGGCGGTCTGAAAGACACTTTCCTGCCGAGCCATTATGTTGTTCTAGAGACTACAAACCACGTTATATGTGTTTGTGCGCGCAATGCAGTATCTAGGACGTCCCGCCTAATGCCCCTGGGCCAGCCGCTTTCTAGAAGACTAACGGCAAGTGACGTGTTAGGCCCCTGCTGTCCCTTCATCGCGGTACAGGACTTCTCTATATATAAGGCTTCCTTAGTGAGCGCATCATCTTCATCACAGTCATTATCATCACTTCACCCATTTCATTTCTCCTACATCTAGAGTATCATCCTAGGCGCCTTTACGAGGCTACCTTAACATGTACTATTAAAGGCCATTCTCCCTCTCTCTCTCTCTCTCTCTCTCTCTCTCTCTCTCTAAAGACTATGTAAATCAACCACTAAGGGTCATGACTGCATTTGGGATATACTTTCTCCGCTTCCTTTCTTTTGTTGAAATGACAATCTTATCTCTGGAATCTCCCATCAACTTCAGCGCTAAACCCCTAGAAATGGGCCTGCGTACCGGCGAGTCACCTTTGCACAAAAGTCAATGACGTGTTTCTATATGCCAGTGGTGCACTCTTGTTTCATCAGCCGTAGCGTAAGAGAAATCTCTTACGGCAGCACTTTAAATGCTACCTTCGATTGTTGGGGACCTAAGATAATTCATTAGCTGTCACTTTATTGAAGATGTCATACAAAATTTTGTTGAACGTGAAATTTAGTTTGCGTTAAGTCACTTGTTTTTGCTCTGATCACTATAATGCGTTTTGTGATATCTGTTACGGATGTTTAGGTCTCCGTAAATACGTCTCCGTTCTGCCTGACCACCACCCGCGTTCTTTCCGCTACGCTGCAGAACCTTACAAAAGATTATGCGATCACAAACTGCGGGGGTGATTGGACGCATGAAGCACGAGTTCTAACTCTTTTGGGAAGATTATATTTAATTTGTCATCGGCCCTCTCCCTCCCCAGAAGCAGCTGCAGTAGCAACACAGTAGCGAGTTATACTAGTCACTGAACCCCATAACCAAAAACAAAGAACCCCTAAAGGAGACAAAACAGCAGAACAAGCGCAAAGCGGGAGCTCTACACGAATGATATAATGCCAGACCGGCCTGCCTTTCTGCTTGTGTAATCTACTTCTGCAGTGCCGTTTTTTTATCCCAGAAAAATTCGTAGCGCCTGCAGGGTGGGGGGATGCAGTTTCTAGCAAAATAAGGAAGTCCGTACCTTGCGCTAGCAGTTTTTTCTGCTAGACTTATTATCATGATTACAATATGCCAAATAAAACACGAAGTTCTCTGCTCTACGATTCCTGAAAAACTGGCTAGCATACCATGCACCACGGCGCTCGCTACATTCGCCGTGATGACAACTTTGGATATCGTGAAGGTTCGCCAAAGTAAGAGATGTCTAGAGCAAAATCTAAGTTCAGGACTTTTGCTTATTTGATTGCGGAAGGCACTAAAAATAGCCAAAATATTCGTGTAGGAACTGGGCGTGCAATCATTTAAAACCAAGGTAGGCCTTTTTTTCGTTTTCCTGTAAGAACACACTTCTCACAAAATATAGGCGCGTTTTATGCTCCTAAGTGACTCCGCGCCGTGTAGAGCCGGCCGGCAGAGCAATTTATACCACCTGGAAGTTTAGAACGTGCGTCGAAATCTCGACGCATGGAAGTTTTCGTTTTTCGTCTACAACGAACTATAAGTGCAGGGAACGAAAGCGCATCCTTGTGGTCAACAACGTACCGTTAGGCCACCGAGCAGGTCTTAAGGGTCACACTTGTCCAGTATTTAAATTGTCAAAGCGTGCACCCTTTCCAGCAAATTAGGAAACACAACAATTACGCCCGATTTCGGGTGCGGGCCTTCACTGTTGCGCAGGGCAGCAATCTTGTGGCCCTATTGTCCCCACACAGTCGTAGCAAGGGAAGAGAAAAGTCGATGTTTCATATAGCCTGTACGCTGCCCATAGTAGGTTCTTCCATTTACTGAGCCTTGTTCTGCCCGCTCTGTCAGGATTAGCATACGATTGCAACATTGGTGAGCATACCTTTCCTCATGCTGTGACGACGAAGAGAGCGTTGACAGCATTGTGACTGATATGAAGGGGTGAGTGCATGAAAAGTTATGATGTTTGTGGTGCGTGAAAGCGAAAAGCCCCGAAGTGCTTTGACAGCGTACCGTCAGCAGCGTGTGGTCGAACCGTTTCGTCGTGCAGCGGTAATCATTATTGTTTTCTTCGGTTCATTTCCGGTTCCGGTTCGGCGGGATCACAATGTAATGGTTTGATTTGGGATTAAGTTGCGGCAAAAATACCGGTTCGGTTACTGTTAGGCACGCTGGTTTGAGAATATTGTCGTTTTTTTAAAGCAGGGTCGGACTTAACAATATGTTCTGAGGAAGGTGCGGGAATTGGGAATGTACTTCTATAAAATGCTTTCAATTCTAAAAGGAACGCAGAAAATACAATAATAATATTCTTGTTGAAAAGATTAGTGTTAACAATGTAAAAAAGAGGCAAATACAGAGAGAGAGAGAGAGAGAGAGAGAGAGAGAGAGAGAAAGTGCGCCCGGGCAGTTCGTACACATGATCAATCACCACAAAACCTGTAAGATGCGGCCGCTATTTATGCGCGCGTTTCGCTTCCTCTGATACACCGCTCACGCATACCTGGGTTGGTAGATGCACGAGTGTACCTGCGTCATGTGTGAACTAAGCCCATCTCTCTTTCCTTAATTTTATTTACTTTCCAACCGGGTTTTATCGCGTATGCGCGTGAGTTCCTGCAGGAGGAGTTTTCTGCGTGCAACGAGACCAGCTAAGTTTCGTTTCGCCTAACCAAATAGTTTGCAAGTAAGTCTCTGAAGTAAAACATATATTTATTCAGAAATAACTACCTCCCCGAGAACGCTAGCGAAAAACACTCACGGTATATTACAAAGCACGATATTGATTTACTTCTTTTTTTGGTGTAGAATAATTTCTGTTTTGGGAAACGAAGAGCCTGGCAAGCCTCAGTTAGGTTACATCGTCAGGCCAAACCCTCCGAATGTTTCCTTCATGCCGACGTCTCGGGTTTTTCAGTCGATGAAACCGTCCATTTGTATCCGGTTTGCGGGTAGAACCCGTTAACCGAGGCTTCAAAAGCCGCCAAGTTTTGAAGGAATGAGAAAAAAAGTTTCCAGAAAAGTTTATTCCTGCAATTCTTTCAACTGTTTATTCGACTCTCCTTTTAATCTACCCATTTCTGCACTCTTGGAGAGCTTGATAGATCACAATAAAGAACGTAGCCTCGAGGACAACTTTTTAGCGTTCTTGCATTAACTTTTGAAACTGCTTTCACTGTATTGGCGGAAGGTTTCGTTTCTCTGCGACCGCTGACGAGGAGAAATTGTGGAATAAGAACCGCGTCGGAACTGAAAAGAGATGCGGCACCATAAGGAGAACAAGAAATCTATATTGTTGTTGTTTAGGTGACGCAAATTTAAGTACCACGGCGAGATGGCAAACGCGGTTCCGGAGCAGCGTTCGTAAATCGGCCTGCTTTCATACAGTTAGATAACGTTTGCTGACGCCAAGAGTATCGCAATACAATTTTTTTCTTTATTTCACTTCACCCTTGAGAACTTCCCTCCTGAAAGTTGATCCTGTAAAAAAGAGTTTCACCGTGCGTTGCGATAGCGAAGTTGTCTTAGGAAGCGTCACAACTATGTTGGACCAAGGCATTTATAATATTTTATATTTGTTTTTCAGGGTTTTCTCGAAACATGGAGTAAGCAGGCAGGGTGAACTGGAACACACGTTTGTTCTCTTTTGTTTCTTGTATCATTTTTGGTATATTTTGCATTCCATGCTCCTTTACTTGAGTAATTATTTATTTGATCATTTTATTTACTTCTTCAGTTGCATGTTCTTCAGAGAAATATGCCATGCAATTGTAATCGCTCTGTTGGCGTAGACACTACCGCATAAATCTGTATGATCATCCGCGGATATTTTATTCATAATCATGACGCATTTATGTTGGTTCCCAATGCAGCAGGCAATTTCTTTGCAGACAGTTTTCTTTGGATACACCTTTTACACATCCCTCCATTCTTAAGTAACCCGGTTTACGAGTTGTTAACCTAACTATCTCGTTCTCCGGAAACTGGTGTCGCAGTACCCCATTTATTGGTGGATATCTCCTTTCAAGCGTTCTGGCAACGTATGCAAAAAGATATTTACCTCTGAGTGAGGATGTGTTGGTCACGTAAGATCCGCTGCACGGTCCTACGGCCGGCCGGCCGGGGTGAGCAAAAATAGGCAAGTTCTGTAAAAACAAGAATATTGCATGTGAACTCTCGCTTTGATTTGCACACTGCCTAGGTTAATCTGCAGTCTTCATGCGCTTACAAGAACACTGGGTGCTCTAATTTCACGAAACAACAAACCTTGCCTCAGGAGCAAAAATATACTGATTGAACAATACCTCCGTTGTTTTAAATTATATTACTCCACATTGCAGTACCTGGAGAGCAGCAAGAAAGACATGAATTTATTCGATCACTTCCTTAATTCATTATCCTGAAAAGGCCTTCCTTCAGCCCGCACTTTAGCTGTCATGGTCTTAAATACACCCTCTTTCGAAAAAATAAACCTTCTAGAACGGTGTCCGCAATCTGCTTTCGCGAAAACCGGCTCAGCTAGCCTCGAATAATTCCGCAGTCATCTCTTAGAGGCGAGCCTGGACGATCTCATTTGCAGGAGGGCGTTTTAAGTCCAGTGCCGGGGATAAGTTAGGTGACACGGATGTTGCTGGTAGATCCACCTGACCCCTTGGTTCCTCACGAAGGGTACTTTTGTGCTGCGGCTGGTGCGCTTCAATGGAAATCACTTACTGAAGCCAGCATTTAGGGAAATCGTGCACGTACCGGTCCGAGTATATTAACGGTTAAGGTTTTAGGCCTGTTTCCAGCAGTTTCAGAAAAATACAATGCCCTTTTAAAACGGAAGCCCCACTTCTCCCGTTATGAGAACACCAGGGGATGGAGGAAATATCCACGGTAGCGGTGCTTCCAAATAGCTAACAAAGGAAGAAATTCAATTTTTATCGGAACACTAAGCTACCCCAGGCGCCTGTGCACCGTGCGAATTTGACACGTCACTCAAGTTCTCCGTCTGCTTTTTAGCTTTTCGTATTAAGTCCATGTCCCTCTTTTTTCCGGATGCTGTGTTTGTTCCCGCATATCGGGAATGCTACATTTAAAATAAATGAATTGTGAGTAGTGGTGTACCCGATTTACGTTGTGTGGCCTTTATTACTGCAACGGCGATTTATTTCGCCGTGCCCTATGGCATCTGTTACGTTCGCGTGACCATACCGTACTATTTGTCTATAAGCGCGTTGTTTACAGATGGTGATTTCTGAGATGCGCACATTGAAGAGCACGACACCTAGTCAGTATGCAAAAGAGCGCACCACCTACCGCCCACTTCCTATGTCGACTGCCCTGTAAGCCATACGATTGGGTACACGCAAAATAGTTCATGCAGAGCAGCAGATGTTAAGGCAATTAGGTTTAAGAGCGGCGCTGTTATAGGCCACCTCACTCGTTTTTCGCATCCGTAGGAAGAGAAAAGCCGCTTCCCTCCTCCTCACCTTGGGCATCCTCAGCCTTCGGTCTCCTGTTGGCGTCCGGCACGTCATATTTTAGCATAAGATGGCGTATATTTCCTTGAGAAAAGGGCCTTCCCAGCAACGCACTTTCGTTGAGATGTGAATCCGACTTTAGAATGATCAGGGTAATCTTAGTTTTTGTGAACTGACTTTTCCACATTTGGTCTTGCACCGTGACGCCCATTCACAAACCCATTGAGCGTTGCCCCCAGTTTTGAGCGGGAGCCTGTTGCCGAGCAATAACCCAGAAAAAGCTCCGTTGGTACTCAACCTTCGCCGAATGCAATCGCGCTGATTTCTTTTGTCAACCGGACATGTTGGTCATACCCCGAACATTACTCAGTACAAGAGAAATCGTCCAATGTGGACAGTGTTGCTGAATACTGAAACGGATAGCCTATGTTGCAACGCTTATATCCCCCTAACCAATTCTGCTCATCAACGACGGCGCTGATGTCTTGAAGCGTTTTGGCTTCAGCGCTTGCCGTTACCCATATGCCCTATTGTCCTGTTTGTTCCTCTAAGCTCCCGCAGGCGTCCAATTCCTTTACTCCCCTTTTTGCGCTACCCCACCCCCTTATTTCCCGCTAACCCTACTTGAATGGGGCACGTGGTGTTGCGGTCGGTGGCGGCGGTGGCTAGAATGTTTTCCATTGTAGCATGAACTGACTCAGTTGTGTCATTGAAACACGCGATGGCGTTCGAGAAAACCAAGCGCCTCCTCTAGACAGAAAAAACACTTGCCGTGGGTGGAGAACAGTGGGATAGTCGGTCGACCAGCTGCAACGCGGATCCCTAACAACATCCGGTAGACCGTGCGAGATAGGCCGCCAAGACTAGGGCTTTCTGGACTAAGAAGGTCCCTGTCATGAGCAATCCCCCCAAGAGACCAACTTCCCGAAGAAGCCTAGCAGAAGAAGAGGAGGAAAAAGGAAACCTGGAGAATGTGATGGGCAACCCCGTGAAGGAGGGGACTGGAAGAAGGAAAAGAAGAGAGGTGCGTGAACCTCTATTAGCCGCCGCAAGGTTCCGTAGATTGTTGAAACTGCAAAGGCAGCACGAATCAGTCCTATTGTCGTTGCGAGATTTCTGTCATCTCAAATTCTCCTGGAAACCGAATTGGTGTCCCTCACGCGACCTGGAGGTGATAGTAACGAGCCTTCGATGTCGTGTGCCCCAGTTGAACAGATACCTCTACAGGTCTCGTCTGGCGCAGTCTGCCATGTGCAGTTACTGTAATGAAGAAGAGTCTGTGGACCACTTTCTTTCGTCCTGTCGACGATTTTCAAGCCTCAGACGTCAGCTCCTTGAGGTGCCGCTTCATCGCCTGGGGTTGGCATTATCAGTGCCGGTTCTTTTATTATTTGGGGCTTCAGAAACTGGATATGGCCGCCGGGATGTTTGCTCTGCTCTTCTGCGCTTCATAGAAAATTCCAAAAGATTCACAACCTAATTCGTACCTTATTCTGGAACCTCACCAGAGCCCTCCAAACGTTTCCATTGCCGTTTTTTTTAATAATTATTATTCTCCTCCTCCTCCTCCTCCTCCTCCTCCTCCTCCTCCTCCTCCTCCTCCTTCTTCTTCTTCCTCTTCTTCTTCTTCTTCTTCTTCTTCTTCTTCTTCTTCTTCTTCGTCTTCTTCTTCTTCGTCTTTCTTTCTTTCTTTCTCTATTTATTTTGTTTCAATTTTGACTAATTTCCAATCTCGATTCCTCAAAAACAAGAAGAAAAAAGCTTCCAAAATTTTCTAACTTTCGTTGAATCATCCACCTAGGCAGCAATCTCATTCGAATTAGCAACTGATGTTTGGCCGATCCCCTGATTGGGTATGCGCCATTTTGTAAAGGAACAACAACAACAACAACAACAACAGAGGAGAGCGAGGAATGGCGACGCCTGCACCGAAGCTCTAGGCACCGAACCTGGAAAGGCGCCTTTCCAACCTCCTGAGCGCGGCAACGATCCTCAGCGCAACAACGCACCCTTGGCGGCTTCAGAGACGACCACCAGCGTGGCGACCTGGCTTCAACGCTCGGGCTGCGCACCCGAAACCAGGTCCCCACGGCACCCGGGGCTACGCACCCTGGTCTCAGGCAGCGTGTCCAGCAAGCCTCTCATGTGGTTATCGACTACGGGACCCTATTGGCTACAGCGGCAACCAGCAACGGGCATCAAGGGGAAAGTGAGCTGAAGTTAACTGTGTATAGTGCTGGAGCCCCGAACGTTTTACGCTACTGCAGTGAATTGCGCTGTGATGTGTGGATTCATGCGCGTTATGTTCGTTGTATATTAAACATCTCGTTTTTTCTGCGTCCAGTTTGCCCAGCTAATTGACGTGACAATTTTGTCGAGCCTGCCAGGATCCATCATTTCACATTGTCACTGTCAATTCAGCGAGGTGGATTATGGACCCAGAAAAACTGTTAGCCCTTTCCGAGGCACTAGGGTTGACGAAGGAGGAGGCTTTGGCGATGTACGAAAGAGTAGCCCAGGAGGAGCAGAAGAAAGCCGAACGCGAACAGGAAAAGGCAGAGAGGGAGCAGAGGATATTGGAACTGAAAGTACACCTTGCTGAATTCGCTTCGCAGGGTACAAACATAGATTCAAGCGAGAGATTTGGTTCCGTATCACCACAAGCCCCAAAGATCTCCCCCAAGAAGTTAATGGCACCATTCGATGAAAAAAGAGAAGACTTGGGCGCCTGCTTACAAAGTTTTGAGAAGATAGCCACTGGCCAGGGCTGGGAAAAGTCCAAATGGGCTACGGCTTTGAGCTTGTGTTTGGCAGGAGAAGCATTAAGTGTTTTCGGCTGAATGCCAGCGTCCGTCTCACACGACTACGACAAGGCGAAGATTGCGCTACGGGAGAGGTTTCACTTGACTGCGGAAGGTTTCAGAAAAAAGTTTAGGTGCTGCCAACCACACGACCCTGAAACCGGTCGACAGTTCGCAGCACGAATCAGCAATCACTTCGATCGGTGGATGGAGCTCTCCGGCACGGAGAAGACCTATGAGCCTATCAGAAATAAGATTGTCTCCGATCAATTCTTGAATTGCTGTAATCGCAATTTAGTCGTGTTTTTAAAGGAGAAGAGATTACAAGCTATTGACGACCTGGCTGACTCAACTGATGGCTTTCTCGAGGCGCAGGGCTCAAAAAACTTTGGTAAGGTGACTGATGTACAAGAACAGCCGGCAAGTGGAGGAAACGCGCCAGAATTGAGGAAGCTCCGCATCACCAAACAAGGTCGTAGCAGATGCTTCCTCTGCGATGGCATCGGCCATTTAGCCGCGGATTGCCGCATTAACTTTGAAGGCACTAAATCTGACCTGATTTGCCAAGTCTGCGGTAGGAGGGGGCACAGGACTGAGGCCTGTAGCTTTAAGACTCAAGACATAGTTGCGAGCATGGTGTCTCCACATTCAAAACCAGCGCAACGGCCGAATGATGCTCAAGCAAAAGGAGATAAAGTCGGAACAGTAGGAGCATGTACGACGGCGATAAACAATAGGGACAGATTTCCAATCAGTGAGGGAGTAGTTGGAGGGAAGAAGATCACGGTATTGAGGGGTAGTGGGGCGAACACGGTGCTGATTAGAATGAGTTTGGTACGTGATGAAGATCTGACAGGGAAGAAGTCACCAGTTATTTTCGTGGACAATACCATCAAGTCGTTACCTGAAGCCATCATAGAGATCTGAACACCCTATTATTCTGGGAGAGTTAGTGCAAAATGTCTAGAGAACGCTTTATATGACCTGATATTGGGGAATGTTCCAGGGGTTCGAGATGTAGACACTACCGACCGCCAATGAATTTGCAAGGCGGAAATCAGGGAGAAAGGAAGTCGCCGCATCATATCAGCAGAGCTACACAAGACAAATGGTGATTTACCGCATATACAGTATGCCCAAGTGGAAATGTCAGCAGCCGTTGAAGCAACCGTCAAGGTGGGGGAGGATCAGACCACTTCAAAGGCTTCACTTAACCCCTCGCGCTAAACTCCCGTGAGTTGGCCAAGCACCAGATGCAAGATCGGACACTGCAGGGCTCTTCTCAGCAAGTAGGGGTGGAATGGAGAGGGCATCAGGCGGTTTACACGTTTATAGTTCAGAATGACCTTCTTTACCGAAGATGCCTATTCCGCTCAGGACGAGTAGTGATGCAACTTGTCGCACCGCAAGATATTAGGCAGGGGCTCTTGGCATTAGCGCACAAAAACATCGCGGCGGGCCATCGAGGGATGTGTGAAACCATCAGGAGAATTGCTGAAGATTTCTTTGGGCCAGGCATGTAAAGTGACCCAAGAAGATATGTCAAGTCCTGCAACGTTTGCCTACAAATTGTCTCCAAAGGCGGTGTTAGCCCAGGACACGAGGGAAGAGGACAGGTGGTCTCCGAGCGGCTGTCGAAGTACAGCAAGATTACGAAGAGGGGACGATACAGAGCACGAAGGTGTCACGCTTTCAGGAACAATTACGGCGGGACTAGCACTGCTTATTAGTGGTGGTGTTTATCATGCCGTGTGAATTGTACAGTGCTGTGTTCAGGTGGATATTTTCGGTCTGAGAACTGTGGATACTTGGAAACTTTGAACGGAACAGTGAAGGTTGTTGGTGAACTGTGTAAGTTATACTGGATTAGGACTTTGTGGTGCGACAGGGAGTTTTAGAAGAGACTGCATTCGAACCAAGAGACCCTTCAATTCAACAAAGCGGGCATGAGTTGGGAAAGTGACCCGTTTTAGGAAAAAACGCTTAAAAGGGGGAGGTGTATTGTCATAAGTAACCCCCCGAACGGGTATGTGCCGAAACCCTCGAAGGTGTATGCGCCAAAAACTCCCAAGGAGTATGTGGCAACCAAGAAGGTAACAAATGGGCAAACAAGGAAATGAACATCGAGACGAGAAGAAGACGACGAACGAGGTGAGCGTGGGGACAAGGAAGAAGACCAGGCGACGCTCCTGGAACCGACCCCAGCGTGATCTGAGCCTGACGACGCCTCAGGCCTACTGACTGGAGCTCCAGGCTGCGATCCTGGAGGGAGACCCCGCGGCAGCGCACCATCGGCGGCTACGGGTTACCAACTAAGCTACAGGCGGGGACGTCCGGGCTACGCTGCGACGCCAGCCCCACAACGCAACTAGGGCTACGCTCCCTTGGCTGTTGGCAGCGTCGGCTCGGCCCACGTCCTGCAAGCCTATTCGAGACGCGACGATCACTTTGACTTCTACGCCTAGCAGGAAGACATCTGCTGCAACGTGAGACGACGCCATCCTTCACAACTTTTAGGCGAGCTCGAATTGGTAAAACACTGTGACTGTTTACGTACTTGTCGTGTGCTCTGCAAAATAGTCCGAGTCAATTAAACAGTTTTTCGGTCCATCCTGTCTACTTGGTGAATTGACGTGACAGTCCCCCACCTGGCAGTCAGACCACCAAAATTGGCTGCTCGAAAAAACATTTATTCCTCCTCCTCCACGGTCGGCATTTAACCTGGATCCCTAGTGTTGTGAAACCAATGTCTATCCGATTACAGTATTCGAACGCGGTAATGCAATGCTAAGCCATTGAGGTTATCCATGTGGCGCGTCGTTGCCAAGGACGCCTCCATTGCTAGGCCGCACTATACGCCGTGAAATGACCAGCTAATCTGAAATGGGCGCACTGCATACTGATGTCCCTGTTTACCGCAGTGCCGTTAGCACGGATGCTGCTGTTGATTGGCCAAGCTGTATACCAGGAGATGAGCGGCTGATTCGACGTTGGCGATAAATATGGCGTGACATCAGACACGGCAGCGGAAGTGTCCGCGGAAAAATGTGACGAGAGGATGAGGTGATCCTTTACGTGATGAGGGTTGATTCTTTATCTGGAGTGTGTGCGGTATAGTTTTTTTTTCAAGATCGGATTGGGTGAGATTTGGCTTCGGTTGGGTTGGGGTTGATTAGGTAGGGGGTTTCATTAGCGTAAGGGTTGGTTTGGGCTTTTGAGTCTTGATTTACTTTGTACTGACTGTTGACAAGCTTCGAGCGCACCCATCTTCTCATTAGGAAATGGGTTGGTTAGTTTTTCTGGGATGTTTAAGGCAGGCCTGGTACGGCAGCTCGGACAAACCCCTGTCCAAGAGGCGCAGGGATGCCGACCGCCAAGGGAGGCGTCGACAGAAGGAAGGAAAGGGGCGCTTAGAAAGCAGTAAGACGAATGAGAAAGGGAAGCAGGGAGTAATTCTAAGACGACATTGCCCTTTATGGGTTTAGGTAAACACGGCAGCGTCGGAGGGTGCAACGTGGAGCGGGGAGGAACTATGGGCGCTAGCTGAGGGGGATAGATAAATGCCACCACATATGAATAAAATCTTATTCTCTGCTCTTCCCGTCCCTGTTCCTCTTAATCTACTTTCCTTTTTTTCCGCTCCGAGCCGTGCCAGCCTGACCTTTCCTGTCGCTTCGCTTACTTGTGATCTTGTCAAGATGGGGAGACCCATCTTGGCCTTTGCGTAGCCTGACCTTTGATCGGCGTGTTAGATGACAGCGTCTCAATATTTCCCTATCGGAGGCCATGCTCTTGAAGAGCGATTAAGCGCTGTCCATCAGCATTTTTAGTTGTTGCCAATTTTTGTCACAGCCCTGATAGGGCGTGCACTGACAGTGCTTATCTTCACAGGATAGACGTGGGGAGCGTATGCTCTGACTCGTGAGGTGTCTCAAGCATTACCACCATTGGACAAATTTCATGCAGTAGATGGGCGACCTTCAGATCAAAGCCTTCGCTTCAGTCGCTAATGTCAACCCTATGCCGTGAGAATCATTAATTGCTACTGACCGAGAGAAGAATACCGTAGACCCCGCTGTCCAAGCGGCTGATGACGTTGCCTTACATTGGATTCCAGTCACTGGGGCATTGTCGTCAACAAAAGTGCGGATGCTGACACCCATTTCGCAAACCAAAATAACCGAAACGTTCCATCCAGTTATCCAGTACGGATGCAGCTGCGACTCTCCGCAAACTTGCCCGAGAGGTATACTACCCAAATGGAATTCGCAAGAAATCACGAGAGCACGTATTAAAGCTGTTGACGCGCACCTTCAGCGTCCTCTTCCATTAAGCATCCCACACTCTGATGCAACCTTTCTTTGCCGTCTCTGACGAGTAGTCGCATTCACAAATGCTTACTCCTGTTTGATCGCAACGGCAGCAAGTAAGGCATGTGAAGTCTATGAAGCCCCGGATACCACGCCGCTTGTTCTTTGCATGTATGCACATTTTTCTTTAAAACGGACACGGCTCTTCTCAACACTATGGTAACTATGTATTCGCGACGCGTGTTCTCTGAGGAGAAAATCACGGGCCACTGGTCTTCTTCATCATCTACGTACAAGCCGAAAACAGCATTTTTGTGCTTCTTAAACACGACTGACTCGTGCAGAAAAAAGTTAGCACAAAAGACTCTGCAATCTACTACGCGCACTGAACTCTACCGTCTAGAGTGTCCTGACTCCTAACGCTGGCACACCTTTTCACCCTCTGTCCTTATCTTTCCCTTTCATTTCTGTTTCCATCTTTTTTAAATGCAGAGCATTTGTATAACTCACGATGTCACCCGTGCGTCGGCGTCCGCAGCAGCCAGCCTCCCCCTACACTATAAAAATAAAAAGAAATAACAGTAACCGCCGCCTGGTTTCGATCCCACGACCCTCCGGGCGGAACGCAAGGTACATGGTGCTCTACCCACTGCGCCACAAAACGACACAGAATAAAAGGCTACGAACGCGCCTTACATCCTTGACTCGTTCAAACTACGTCGTCAGCGGCGTGCGTTGGCGGCTCAGCGGCGTGCTAGCGGCGTGATAGCCGCGTGGTGTACACGTGATAGCACCAACCCCCCAAACACTAAACGTTACCGCAATACAACCACCCCCTATAAAGCGGGTTGGCGCGGGCTCCACTCCAGTCAACTCCTGCGCTCTCTTCTCTTGCGTTCGTCGGCGGTCGCAGTTGATAAGCCAATAACGCCATCGTCAACGACGGCGTCGACGATAACGGTATCTTCGACGGCTTCGGGGTCAACGGCGGCGGCGGCGACAATGGCACCGGCAACAAAAACGCCCGCGGCGGCTGCATGGACGGCACCGTCGCGTTGGCGTGCGTCATCCCCGTGGTGAGCGACATCGACGACGCGGACGCCGCTTCGCTGGAACGGTTCCGGGCGTTCGCGGTGTGCGCGTCGTGCAAGGACTCGTTGGTCCGCGTCGTCGTCCCTTGGATGTGCGTCGCCTACGGCTACAGGTACCCTCCGCGTCCTGCGCACCTGCTCGAGCTCAACGCGGTGGAAGAGCGGCTGATCTCACCTCGACTGCCGTTCATGAGCATCCGGCGGTTGACGCTGGCGACGGGGCAGTACGGCCCGTACGGCAGTACCACCACCACCACCACAAACCCTACGCCACGTAAACGACCCCAATGCTCTGCATTTACTCGTGTCCCTCGTGCGGGGGCATGCGACGGAAGATTTTGTTTCGACCTTTCCTGTCACGGGTGTAGAATACCAAACTAGGCCATAGCCTAGTAAATTATCCTACCTTTCTTCAGGCTCTTTTCCTTCCATCCCCCTACAGAAATGCTTTCCCGCAGTGTCTATCTGATCCGCCTTTGTAGAGTTTAAAGCCGGCGCTTAAACAATTTGTGCGAGTGCTTTGTGTGCCTATATGTGCACATAACTGAAAATGCAACGTTGCAATTCCGCATACACTTGAACTGATTTTTACAGCAGCAAATGGAAAAAAACGCCACAGGCTGGAAACGGCATCGAAGCGAGGCTGGATAAAAGCAAAATCGAAGAACCAAAGATATCGGCTCAAACTGCTTCAGGTACAAGAGAAAGAGAAGACAAAATACGCCCCTGGCCCAGCAGATGTGTTGCGAGTAGTTGGAAAAATGGAAAATGTAACTGAAAAGATAATTTACAAAAAAGGCGGCGCTAGGTATAAGGGGGAAAAAGCGTGTGCGGGATAAGAGAGTATTCATGTGTAAAATAAAAAGACTTAAAGGGGAAAAGATGGCGATGGTAATGAGAGGGCGCGGTCGGCAATCGGGCACTAATGCCTTCACATTCATGACACCATAAGGGGTGCTCACGTGACCTCGTAATTTTTTCTACATCAGCGAATGGGAACCCTGACCAAATACAGTCAGCGGCAGAAGCAATAGAGGGAATCATCAGAAAGCACAAAGTCCACTTTTACATGGTCAGATTTTGTCTTTGCCACAGTAGCATCGACATGGTATACGCCTCGAGATTCGCGATCGCTGCGCCGCCTGCCGCCGCTTCTCCGCGGTGTTGACGGGATTTGCGCTGCGTGGCTGATAGGGGCTCGTGCAGTGTTTTGGTTCTGTTTCACTTCTTTTCGCCTTTCCGCGCCCCCCAAAAAACTTGTTATGGTGACGTCTATAGGCAAGGAGTACGTTTAGGTCACTTAAAAAGCAGCTGCGTCTTCGTAGAGTACGCGATCGCCTGCAAGAGCTACCCGGGGTCGCGGTTCTGCGCGCTTCGTCGCCGCTCTTCCAGGCGTCGGCGACGGTAGCAACATATCACCCATGTCACCTCCAAAACATCAGGCACAAATAAATTCTACTCTCGCCTCGTTTAGACCTGATACAGGCACAATGAGAGGCTGGCTTTATTTTGCAGCGTGGACAACGAATGCGGCTTCGTTTCGAATATATACATCGCAGAAAAATATGTTTCGGGGATGTGATTACCCAACCCCGGACAATAACTTACGCCTTTTATAACATATAAACCTTGCGAAAATATTAAGTATATTTCAAGCCTGTGCGTCGTTAAATATGTGCCCACACACGCCATAGAGCAAGAACCAAGGCAAGTTAATGAAACCACGGAAAAATAAATGCTGTTGGTGCGGAATTAAGAAACATAATAGCTCAAACAGAAATGAAAAAAAAAACACAGTGCAGCTTCTGACATGCTAAAGACGTTCGTCGAAACTAAAGGCAGATAGGGTTCCCTAGACCAACTATACGCGAAATGCACTGCTATTTCGCGAGACATCGGGGGGGGGGGGGATGGGGGGGTGAGGGGAGGGGGACGCTGTGTACAAATGCGGAACGGAATCAAGCAATGAACGTTTTAGTAATCATACACACAAATCTCGCGTTCACTTTCCTTTTGTTTTTCTACTTCAACGAACAGCTGATCGTACGGCGGACGCATTTTTGGAGGTATACAGGGTAGGCTGTTCAACAAGCGATGAAAGGTGTCGTTCGAAGAGTGTGGTATGTGATAAGGCCGTGTGATTTCAGTTTCTGCTTTATTCTGCAGGTTCCATGTGCCATATGACGATATTTCGAAGAAGGGTTATAGTCGCGGACGCGGATTATATTCTAAGTCCGTCTGCGCGCTGCTCGCAGAGGATATATGTAGCAGATGAATGTTTGCAGGTGCTCAGCTCACGACATGACGGCTCCGACGTCGTGTGCTGATCCCCGAGTATAATTATGCATTGTCTATCATATTTTGTTGAATATTCCCGAAATTAAAACAGACTGGCTTGTAAATGGTGGGGATCAATATGTGAGGTATAATATTGGCAAACGTAACTGGCGTTCTGTCAGGTATGAGTGCTCCGCTGATTGCGCACAAAACCGATTTAAATCGTAGTGTATAGCCGTAGCATGGACATCTGAGGACCCGCTGGTTACGTGAGACACTGCTGGTAAATTCAGGTAAGTGTAACTACAATCGGCTCCATCATACGCCGGTTCCGCGACGCTGGCGTGTGACACAGACCTGGTGCTTATACAGACCAAATATGCCACACAAAGATTGCGTCAAACATTTATACTCTCGTAAACACACCCCATTTGCGAACAGAGTGACTGCTCCACATAAACATGGATTTCAAACGCCCGCAAGTGGTAAATCTCAGTCGCGAACGTGCCGCGAAAGCAGCGGCGGCACTGCGGAGCGGGACGCGGACTCCCGCGCCTGCTTTCGAAACGGGCCGCTAGGGGGATTTCAGTGGCGCCCCTACAGGCCGCGCTCGAGGCGTATAACGTGAGAACATAAAAGAAGTGGCGGGTTTTCTTTGTAACTACACACAGCTCTCCCGTAATAGGGAGCACTAGTCGTTAGCCTGAGAGCCGTGTGGGGAATCAGGGCATGCAGGCCCTATGCCAACGACTACCGTAGGTTGGGACGACTGCACCAAAGCTTCCAAACGCACGGTCATTATCGAAAACACTTCTTCCTTCTTTCTTGATTCTTTTTGTCCTCCGAACGACATTCTCTGCAATATTGCACGAGTAATAAGTAAAAAGTAAGAAACCCAACGCGGCAAAAGTTCACTTTGGGTCGGCCTGAAGTCCACCGTAGCGTTTTATAGGTGAATATTTTGTTCTCTTTCTGTTGCTTTCCCTATATTACCGGTTGCTGTGTTTTGGATGCGCCTACATGAGCACGTTCAGTGTATTTGGGCTGCCGTTTCGGCGTCATTTTAGTTGTTTTTTTCTGATAAACCTATTTATTTATGAAATGTAAGAAAAGAAGATCTCAAATAAAGTCAGCTTGCTCTCGTAACATAATTGCGCTAAGATTAACACAAGTGTTCTGCGAAAAAACAGCAATAAACTAGTTTTTTGTAAAAATGCTGTTCTCAGAAGCCAAACATAACTGAGCATTTGAAGTAAAAAGGTTTTGGCACCTAGTCTTGGATGCGTCAATTAATGTGGTTGCTGCCATACCATGACATTTTAAGGGAATGTTAGAACGAGCCCAGTGAAGAACCCGGCGTGCTGTATTTAAAGGAAATTAACAACGACACGGTTATTGTATTTTGTGCACCACTGTATCTTTCGGAAAATAATGGTTTTCATTGATTATTGGTTACAGGTAACGGGCACCGAGTCCGTTATACCTAGCAGCTTCTTTTCAGGAACTTGCATCATTTGTTATTGTATGTTGCATTTGATCATTTATTTAATACAGGTCCCTTCGAGTAACATTCGTGTGAAACCTGAAACCACCACCTTCTTGTTTTATAGTGCTGGCGTTCTAAGCTAATTCTCTGAGTTTGACGGCAATAATTATGCAGGATCCAGCTCATTCATTATGTCATTGCCACGTCTTATGGCTGGGTAGCATTTTCTCCACCTGATCAATATTGCACTGACCTTACAAACTTAACGACTGCGACGAAATCATCGAAAAAGCCCCAAATTGCAAAACCGTCCCCCTTCGCAGTCTAGCAAACCAATATATAGGCAGTCTCCTTTTTTTTTTGCGAATACCTTAACTCCAAACGTGCTTTCTTCATCACTGCCGTTCGAGGCCACCTGGTCCACAAGTTATGCCTTAGTATTAAATGCAGAGCATTTCAGTAACTCACGATGTCACCCGCGTTGACGTCCGTAGTCGTAGTCCGCACCCCTCCCCCTACACTATATAAAAAAAATACTATCAGGCGCCTGGTTTCGATCCCTCGACCCTGCGGGCGGAACGCATTGTACATGGTGCTCTACCCACTGCGCCACAAAGCCGACACAGAATGCGAGGCTACGAACGCGCCTTATATCCTTGACTCATTCAAACTACGTCAAGAAGCTGCTGATACAACGCATTCACTACCACCAACTCCCCAAACACTAAACGTTAACGCAATACACCCACCCCCTATGCGGCGCATTTACTCGAGTCCCCCTCGCGGAGAGATGGGCCAAATTTTTTTTTTGCCATCCTGATAAAACTGCTGTACCCCCCACCCAGAGTATCGACCCGGCAACAAGCGATGAGTAGTCTGCATACCAAGGCTTCTACATTCCTAGCCGTAGCTGCACGTTCCCCGACCAACACCACGACGAGGGCACATACCATACGTGCATACCAGAGGAACTTCCTCTAAAGCCTGAAGTATTGTGAGCACACCACACAGAAAGGAGGAATAAAGTATCCACGAATGACGGGTTTAGTCTATGCCGCGCAAGACATGTACCATAGGACAAGACTGCATGACAGCGGGTAGCGGAAGGGAGAAAGAGGAAGATGGTTTATCTGTCAATACGGCAGAGCTGAAACCAAAGGCACGTGACTTGCCAAACATAGGAACACCGAAAGAGTCAGAGAAAAACTTTACGACCGTTCAGGGATAGACTGAGACAACAAGAAACGTGCGGTATGCAAACGGTGTTGAAAGCAGTCAATGACAAAACAGGTGAATGGCTGTTGCGGCCAGTAATGCAATGCATTTGCGACACAGGAACGCCCCGTCTGTAACCTTACTCCTATTTCTCTCAGCTGTTCATGTTCGGGCTTCGAAGCTGTCTTTGTCTTCCCTAGTTTAGTGCTTCGTCTGCCCCCGGACAAGTTTGTGCATGTTCGCGCTTTCACTGGTGAGTCCACTTGTATTGGCTAAACGTTTTTGTCGGTTATGGTTACCATTCTTGCGCCTGCTCGAGCCGTCCGCACAGATTATCTCTTTTTCACATCAGAGGCGATTTCTTTCTCAACTTCCATTTTATTCCGGTTTAATTTGCTGGTGTTTTTTGCCTGCAACGGCATGCTTTCCGGTGCATCAAACTGGGAGCGTCATTTTTGTTTTGTCGTTTTCTACTTTATTTTTTCTCCGCTGGAGAGAGCGGGAAGGGCTTCTGGTACAGTACAGATAAATCGATACTCCGTTAACGAGAACATGGTTCTGCAGAGAGCGTGTAATTATGTTTTCCTCTTCAGACGCAGCCTGTTATCTGGTTAGTTGTCGCAGTCTGCGACCATGTCTGCCTCATCCCTAATGCTTGATCGCACCTGCTCGGAAGTTTTTTCCTGATCAATAAGCGTGATTTGTCTAACAGTATCTTTTCTTTTCGGCAAAGTTGGGCACAGCTAGCTTGCGGTAATAAAAATACATCTTCAGGCCAGATTTCTCAATCGAGCGTTCACCGGACTTTTGCGGTTAAATAAGGACAACCACGCGAAAGAAATAGTTGTACATGGTTTTGATGGCCCTGCCACGGGGTATCGCAAAAAAGCCCAGTTCTTCGCACTGAATTAACACGTTTCTTGCAGTCTGCTAGTCTGGTAGTTTACGTGCTGTCGTCCCTCTTCATGGGGCAGGATGCGCAGCGCGACGATTAGTTTCTGAAATTACCAAGGGTGTCTTTGAAATTATTCCCTAATAGGTGATCCTGACATTTTATTTTTTAAAGAGAAGGCTAAGCTTCCTGCGTATCACTGAAGGCTTGTGTCCCGTCAAAAACGTGCTTCAGGAATTCCAACTTTCTCTCAGGATGATGATGATCCTCGCTCAAATGAAGAAAAAATGCTTCCCTGTGTCGGAATGGAACTTGGGTCCCTCGCATTATGAAGCCAATTACTATCCAATTTTGCTATTCCGACAGGACCGTAGCAGTTTGGATTTGTAAAGGGGTGCGGGGACGTGGGAAATTATGTAGAAAAAGGATGCATTCCTTCGTCTAACGCCGACGATGGCTGAACGCGGAGCTTTCTTCTTGCGAAATCAAATGTGGAAGGGCGAAAATCAACGCCGCTTTGATCAAAAGTCAACACGGCGTGCGAGTCGAAGTGAAATCTCAACAAGCCAAAGTCGAAGCCGTCTGCGGGTCAAGGCCAAAGCCAAACGACAACGAAGGAATCCCTCACGAGAAAGCTTCGCGTTCGACCATCGTCGTCCTGAGATGTAGGGGTGCATGATTCATTTCCGTTCTCCTTTGATTGATTGTTTGATTGATTGATTGATTGATTGCAAGGTTGATATTTTGATAATATTTATATTTTGATACTTTGATATTTTTATTGTATTCGAGCATTGTGCTCCGTTTTTATTGAATGGTTTGCTGGTAAGAACTGCACATGTGTACAAACAGCGGAGCTGTTGTAAAAGCCGCAAGTTGGCTGTGGTAGGAAAAAATACCAATTAAATAGGGACAGATCGTGCACGCGTGCCTCGTAATGCTAGCCCAGTCCCCGGCTCACGCAGGGAATCTCGCAAAAAAAAATCCACCGCTGTCGTTAAGGGCTACCATGCAACTTGCAGTGCTTGGCATGACGAACACAACCAATATCTATGCATGGGGCCATGACTACTACTAGCAGAGCGCGAAGCAACGACTAAACATGTAAACGAACAATTTCGAACTTGTACAAATACGTGGTGATGTGCCATTTAGTGGTTCCGTTTAAAGACATCCTGTAGCTTTTTTATGATTCAAGCCTTGGGTGCAAGCTTCGCCAGTTGAGTTGGCGGAAGTCTACAATGCTGAGGATGACGTTGCACCAACCTCTCGCCTCGAAGAAGACGACGACCTCTTCAATGCATAAGAAGACGATGACTAGCACCGCAACTACAACAATGAACAATGATACTGAAACTTAACAATGTGTCCGACAATGCTTACCTACAATTGCTTCGCAATTCAAGTCTTCCGCATGAGTGCAAGCTTCCACAAATAATGCACTTTATAAGCGACCCCGAACCTTCCGCCGTCCGCATAGCAACAGCTGCGGGTGCGCGCGCTTTTCGTCTTCCTTAGCAACGGGGGGAGATGGGCGCGCGCTGCCTGGCCGCTGACATGGCACATACCCACGTGGGAGATTGGCCAGGAATAAGTGCGAACGCACTTCTTAAGCGAGCCTGAATCGTCGCGCTCGCATAGCGCCTCCTCTCCCCCCTCGCCTACTCTCCTAAAGCCCCTTTACTACTCTCCAGCTCGCAACACCCTCTCTCGGCGCGCAAGCCAGGCCACTACACTATATAAAAAAAACAGCATCCGGCGCCAGGTTTCGATCTGCGGACTTTGCGGCCGCAGCGCGACGCTCTACCGACTAAGCCACGGACGCGACGTTGATATCAGTGTTAGTAACGCGCCTTATATCTTTAACGCATTCAAACTACGTCGTCAGCGGCGTGCGTTGGCGACTCAGCGGCGTTATAGCGGCTTGATAACTGCGTGGTGTACACGTGATACTACAAACCCGCTAGTTCTGCATTCTCTCACGTGACTGCGCCTCCCCTCCCTTCACTCCGGTCGGCGCTTCGCAGCTGCGGTGCGCTGCGGTGCGGTGCGCTCCTCCTCTCGAACATACACGTTAATTCACCAAGATTTTCGCAGAGGGACAAACGAGGCGTGTTAAGCCGAACGTGATCACGAGGGGGTGTTAATGTAACTAACGGGCAAAATGCCACCAAACTTCAACAAACTCCCCCTCATAGCATCACCCCGTGCTTCGCACTTCCTCATACTCCCCTTCGGGGAAATGCGGGGGAATTTTTTTTTCTTTGGCGCAAGACCAGTTACTTTGCTCCGAAAGGTTATTCAGCTGAACGAGATTGTTTTTTTTTTGGCATTTCAAATATTGCGCATTGCTGGCGCTGCCTTCAGACATCTGCGCGTTATTGCGAGGGAAGCCACTCAAGTTTGCTTATTAATAAGCGTGTTTCAAAAAAGACCGTTAAGCACATTAGTTTCTAGAGAAACAAAAATAAACGCTGCTAAAAGAATTCTCACAAAACCTGTGCTGCCATGAACAGTCCTTGAGAAAAATATTCTCCATTGTGCCAAGACAAGAAGTTGATGTTTTTTTTAGGATGACTAACATGCAAGCAAGACAGCACACTGAACAAAAGAGTGTCGTGAACTCAAAGCTGTGACATTTTTCTACGCGTAGTTATTGCACGGCGGTGTGGGCTCCGTAGAACAAACTTTCCTTGTGCTGCAAAATTTAAAACCCCCGTCTTAACAAGAAGCCAGCCAACTTCAGCATGTCTGGAGATTTTTCCTTGCTAATTTTTGCAAAAATCTTTAGGCTGTACTTCCACTTGGGTAATCCACATATGGTGGAGGCTTGGGCGAGTGTGCCCATAATTAACAAGCTTGAACTGAAGCCTAAAATGAGCCAAGGGGTTTCAGTGAACACAGAATGCCGTCTGCTCTTAAAAAGGCAACTTATCACAGGGCAACGAAAAACCACGTATGCTTCTATTTTGGTAGTAGACACGAGAACGACTAACCTAACTTCACTCACAACAGGGAACTCGGAACTCACGACTTAAGTGAACATGAGACAGTAGTTTATTCCGCTTGTGAGATTGCTTCAGGGAAGCGCGAGGGCAATGTTAAATTAGGCAATTCTCGCCTGCAAAGCTTTCGCGATTTAAATAGCCATCGTCTGCGCACGAGGAGGATGGTCGTGCGGCTTCCTTTGCACATAATGAGGTTGAAATGTCAGTTCTGCCACACGTATTACTAGTTGAGGAACATATCAGTCTAACTATACTTGGCATAAGTTGCAAATCCCGGTTAGCAGGCCCATTGAAGCCGGCATTGTATAGTGATAATTGTTTTCAGCATTAAAACCCCACTTACGACTGAACAGACGGGCACTGTTTTTCTGGCGACTGAACAGGCAGGGCACATTAGGGTGTCTTCTTTCTTCTTATAATTGCCTTCCGTGGCAATTAATTTCCTTTAGACGGACGCTTGCGGTGTTCCGGTTGTAAGAACACGGAGCGACCCCCTGACGGCCGTGTTTTTAACGCATAACAACGATTTCCTAGGAGACAAAGCCAGTCTTGCGAGCCCACCATAAGGTCCTATCTCGCTGTACCCTCTCCGATAGAGAACATGCCAACTCTTGTTATCCTCTCCCATAGTCCCCGCATACGGGACGTTGCGAGAAGCAAGGAGGACCCGTACCCTTTGCGCCGCACCTCGGCAGGCATTTATATTCGCGGTGGGGGCTGGTAAGCCTAATCCCATTTGCACTCCCCACCCGGCCTGTCCAAAGCGTTCTCCGCACCGATGAGAATAACTCCACCCGACGAACCGCAAGTACCAGATATGCACGCGGCCCCCCTTATTCATCTCGTACCTTCTTTGCTTCCGTTGCACTTTGGTTTCCGCAACTTTAATAGAAGCAGGAAAACAAATCGTATTCTGTTGATGGTCTCGCCCTTTCGCATCTACCGCGTCACCTACAAGTTAATCGAATAACCGTGTTTTATTTGTGCATCGCGTTTCTTCCTGTATTGCAAGCGACCCGCTACGCCTTCAAAGTCTGTCATTTGCTCTGAGCAGTTGAGGAAAAAGCGACTGGGCGAAGAGAACGTTGTCGTAATGAGGAAGATTTTTAAGTACGCCTCAGACGAATTAAGACTGCAAAATCGGGCATACCGCTTCACTCTTTCTAACTACCATCGCACATCGAGCGTCCCATCAATAAAAACCACACAGTAATTAACCCCTACCGTCTCTTCGAAGGAAAGTGTTTCGGCTGTTTTAATTTAATAAAATTTGCAAAAACAATGCCTTGCACAGAAATAAATAGATGTCTCCACCCACTTACGTTTCCACACGCATTAATCATCGTCACAATCTAGCGATTCCATCAGTGTACACCAAGTGTTTTTAGGACTCATTTGTGCCAAATACTTCTGTATGTAGGGATCGTCTCCACAATGCGTTTTTGGTATACAAGGTGCTGTTGTCTTAACAGCGGACCTGTTATGACAACAGCTGTTGGACGAATTAATACCAAGAAAATTCGAAGTGCTCGTAAGCGCGTGCCTCGCGGCGACCGCCGAATCCCCGGCTCGCGCAGTGGCTTTAAAAAAAAACCACTCCACCGATGTCGTCAAGCGCCACCGCGCATGTAAGAAAATAGTCCAGCGGTAATGCCAAAGATGAAAAGACACCCTGCTTGGAAGAGATAGCTGCCGCCGCATACTCTAGAAGCAATTATGGATAATTGGAGACATGACTACGAGCCCCGAGACAACTTGCAGAGAAGACCTGCAGAGTCATCCCGAGACAACTTGCAGATCCCGCTACGGCTGCCTCGAGTCTATGGCGAAGTCCGCAATGGTGGGGATGACTTATATCCACCACTCATCATATCCACCACTCGCCGAGCAGAATATGATGACCTCTTCGATGAATTTTGGGAACGTTAGTAGCACCGCAGCCACGCATATAAACAATGCTACTGAAACTTAACGGTGTGTGCGGCCATTCTCACCTAACAGCTTCTCCATTCAAGTCTTGTGTGTGAGTGCAACCTTCCGTTATTTTTTGAAAATTGCGGTCACTAATTTTATTTGTACTTACCTTTTTTTAAAAAAAAAAACTCAGTATCAAGCAATGTTACCTTCTTGGAATTTTTCTATGGTTGTATTTTATTTGCATTTAGAACATGTATGCGCCGAGTTCTCTCTCTAATTCCCGCCGGCCTTGTGAGTAATTGGATAAATTATTTATTCAAGAAATAAACAAGTAAATAAATAAATAAATAAAGTAAAGAAATAAATAAATAGAAATGTGGTTGATCCTTCTTTCATAGGAATCGGTAAAATCTGAAAGTGATATGTGCCTTCCCAGGAACATCTGAGAGAGAGAGAGAGAGAGAGAGAGAAAGAACTTCATTCTGGAGCCGTTTGGTCAACGACGAGTGGAGACCAGCGCTTGGAGGGGTGTTTATTATGCATCGATATAAATTTGCACATCGCTTTTTATAGTTCGTCGTTATGGCACCGTTAGACGCATAAACATTAGATCCTTATTTACACACACCGGAATATTGCATAAATTTGATTAAAACCCAAGGCACTCGCAAACAGTGCGAAGGAAATCGAACGCGTTGTCAGTGAATCACTTGGTGAAGACACGGCCCGCTACAGTGAAAGGAGCATGATTTGCGCGTCAGCAGCAGTCTTGTGGGAATGATTGGTGAGCGATGTCCTGCCGGCCAAGGTGCGACAACATTGGTCCTGCTCGGAGGCGTGTACGCCATACGCTTGCGCTGGGACGAACTCAGCTTGCGGAACGCTGCGGCGGCGTTCAGCAAGCTGAGCGGTGTTCCACATAGGCGGCGGGCGGATAAACACAGTAGCTTCCGCCTCTATATGCTGCCCTATCGAGGCACCAACCTTCGGTGCTCGTTAGCGACATGGCGCCCGACGGCACCACTTCGCTTCACCTCTCCTAGACGGCAGCACAATCTCAATGGAAGCGTTAGAAGGAAGGACATAAGGTGGGTTCGTACAGCTATTCGGTCATGACTTCATGGCTTAGTTGTCAGAGCGTTTCACATCTCCCGTTGCGGCGAGACTGATCGTGGGCTCACATCCAAGCGTCGCCTCCTAAATAGAACTTTTCTGATGCCATTTCCGTGACAGATATGACGTCGGTGAGGTTTTTGTACCCAAGAATAACACATTTTTTTGTTAATAATTAAATAATTATTGCATAAATAAATAAGAGGTAATGACGATGCGTCAATGGTGACTCACGATACCTGCCCAGAAAAAATCCAGCTGACAAGAGAGCTGAATGCTGCTGGAGAAACAGCACTGCTGGAATATAGAGTTCATAGGCCGCCGTTCGCACTTGCTGCAAACAATGAAACAAAATAACGTCTGAACTCCACTATGATCTGTGTTCTCGAGACTAATCGTGGGTCACTTACTGAAGATTACACGAATAGCTAAGGAAACGGCAGCGAAGCTGGTGTCGGCATGTATACCAGACTATGAACAATGGGCCGTCCTGGGCTGGTATGACATTTTTCTTCCTTGAAATTGAACTCGTTCGTAGCGTGCGTAGCCAGCAATTGAGGGGACGGGGAATGAAAGTGTCTATGTCGCTAACTGAAGCGGGTGTGAGCAAGTGAATAAATTAATGGGAGAGACTGACCGCATGGCTGAGTGAGTGAGTGAGTGAGTGAGTGAGTGAGTGAGTGAGTGAGTGAGTGAGTGAGTGAGTGAGTGAGTGAGTGAGTGAGTGAGTGAGTGAGTGAGTGAGAAAGAGCGAATGAGCGAGTGAATGAGCGAGCGATAGAGCGGGTAGATGAGTGACTGTGTGAGTGAGTGAGTTAGAGGGACCCAGTAAGTGAATGAGTTAGTGAGTGAGAGAGGGCGACACACACACGGACTTACAGAAAAAAATGTTCTCCTTTACGTCCCCAATAAAGAGCGTCGTCTTTTGCGATAGGGTGCCCAGCCAAGCAAGGGTGGGGATGAAGAAGCTTGGGAAAAGCTGAGAGAGCAGCGAAGCGTCCACCCGCATCTTCTCGCTTCGTTCCCCCTCCGCTCCAGTGCGCTCGCTGATTCCAAAAGAAAATGCACACAGGTTCACTTAAGAGAAGCACTTCGTTTCTGTCCCAAAGGAGACCAGAAGTTGGCCGATGCGCTGCCTAGTCTGCTCCCATTAGTGGATCCCAGTTGCCGGTCCGGAAGAGTCGACTGAGACGGGGCAGCCTCTTCTGTGCCGTCGCCACTGCACACATAGACGCGTACACGCTGTCTCAGACTAAGTTATAGTTTTCGTTTACGCCAAATATAGGTCCTGTTTTCTGACGATTATACTAACTCAATGCTTATTTGTTTCGTTATCTTTTCTATGCTCATTTCGTTTCTGTTTCTGCCTGATTACTTCGTTCGTTCAATCATACGTCCGGTCGTTTGTCTCGGACCGCCCATCAGTCTTTTCGATAACGCCATTTATTTCTTATTTTCTGATGTTTAGTAGTGGTTTTGGTTTTAATTCCCAGGATTTCTCTTGTTCTTGAGCACTGGGGGAAGCTTCAAGCTCGGGCGGTCAAGACCGCGTTAATTGCTGTGCACCCAGCGTACAGGAACTCAAGATGCAAAAGGGGAAGACGACGTTCCCATTTTTTCTGGTGATTTATCGCTGCGTTGGCCTCATCTGTTCTCATTACGGTCTGCTAGGAGACCAGTGGTATGTTCAGAATCATCCCAACGGACCCCTATAGTCCACTCGCGGAGAGGCCTTCACCTGCTGCAGTGGGATATACCTGTTGAAAAGACCTGTCAGCCATTTCTACTTCTACTAAAGCGGCTCAAGCATGAAGGCTTCACCATGCAATTCCAGTAGATCCCGTCGCACGTCGGTGCAGCGGGAAGCGAACCTCCTGACAGTTTAGCCAAGGACGCCTTATCATCGACAAGGACAGTGCAAACGCTGTGCGATTTCCAACGCATACAGAAAGAGACCGTTCGCGAGCACTTTAAGCAGCTGTGGCGACCAGTACATCTACCAGTCGTGACCAAAGGCCTGAAAAGAGCAGAAGCCTGCCTGCTCCACCTAGTAGGAACAGACTCAGCCCGTACACCAGCTTGGCTTCATAAAATCAACATTGTTTCATCCCCTTTGTGCCCCTCGTGTAGTGTGACAGGTGACATTGATCACTACATTATGAACTGCTCCAAAACCAACCCTGAGCGGACGAACTTGTTTCGTGGTCTCCAGAAGTTAGCAGTGCCCCATGCACACATTCGAGGACAATATTTTTCCTAGGGAACACTGGATTGTGCGAAGGGAGGTGTCTCATCTCCTACTCGGATTCTTGCAGTCCACAGGACTAAGTGAGGTGTGGTGACATTGTGTGTCTGATATTTTAAGACTAAGTGAGGTGCGATGACTTTACGAGTCTATGATAACGTATTGGAGACAATTAGACGGAACAATTGCCGGCAGCTATGCAAGGCTCAGTCCGCCTCGTTCAACAATACATACATACATTATGCTTGCGAGTGTCTCTTGAGGGCAATGAAATGGTTGTTTCAGGCGTTTTGCCTTTGGCGGCAGAATCGTCGAATCCTAAAATACGCACTCTACCGGAAAAAAATAGCGAGAAAATGAGAAGCTTAGTCAGGCACCAGGATTGGCGGCGCGGGAGTTGATCACATTAAAGGTGCAATCAAGACAAAATACAACTTTGCTTAATACGGAAGAGCTAGGCGTCAGTACGTCACTCAGCTGCACTAGAGCCACAAAAGAAGTTTTTTAAACAAAAATGTGGGGAAATGTTCACAAACTCTGAAATTTTCTGCGGCAGTGTCACAGTTAGGGCAGGAGGGAGGCAGGAGAGGCCTGTGCTAAAAACGTAATTATGAGTGTGTTAACCAGAGGTTGGCATTCAAGCTATGCGACGAAACAGATAGAGCCCCCTTTACGCATCACCCAGTCATGTGCTCCGCAGGTGGCACCTTGTGTACTCAAGGTGTTTTGGTGAGTAGCGCCACCACGGTCCCGAGCTCCGCAGGGCTGCGTACTGCCGTAGGCACTTGGTGACTTGCAACACCACGGACCCGAGCACATGTGGGTTGGACCCAACCACGCCCCGGCTGTGCGTGGCTGAGCCGTGTCCGGGGAAAAGGGAATCCTGGTGGCTGAGCCAAAGCTGGGGTTGTTTTGGACCTTCATGCCCCCCCCCCCCCGGTAGAGGCAACACGCCACTTTGGCCCCTGCTTTTCGCAGACGGTGCCCCCGGTCTGACCCGCCCGGGGGGAACCAGCCAGTCGCCTTTTCCTGCCTCCCTCTCAACTATTTCACCTTCCTGTCTTCTTTTCTACCCCTATCCTGTCATCTCTTCTTTTCCTCATTTCCATGCATTTCCAGGCGGCGAGGGTTAACCCTGGGTAAGGAATCAGCCTTGAGGACTTAAACAGGGTTACAGCAGCTATGTATGGCTAACGCGCATCTAGCGCGTTCCCAGGTTGGGCTCGGTGGTGGGCGGCCAGCATAGCTGCTGAATTGATTTCACTTGTTATGGAAACAAGATTTTCTGCATCCCATGATCGTCCTCCAAAACGGGGACGCAACGAAGCAGTTCAGCAGTTTTTCACTCCTAAAAAGTCAGAAAATTTCCTAAAGTTCCACGTCATGCACTGTGAAAAAGAAGGCTTGTCAATGAGACGTCTGTCACCATTCTTGGTAGCCAAAGTTCTAACGAATGAGCTAGGCGGCGGTTATAAATTAAGCAAGTTGGGAAGCGGTGACCTTCTCCTAGAAGTACAAGATGCAGCTCAGTGTGCCAAGTTGACGAAAATAACCACTGTTGGCGACAATCCTGTGAGCATCAGCCCCCACCGATCCATGAACACTACCAGAGGTGTTATCTCTGATGAAGACTTTCTGAACTTGTCTGAGCAAGAACTCCTGGAAGGGTTCGAGGGCCAGAATGTCGTGAATGTTCAACGAATCAAAATACGTAGAGATGGGAAGGAAATTTCGACCAAGCATGTAATCCTCACATTCTCGACCAGTGTACTGCCCGAGTCTGTCGAGGCAGGCTACGTTAAAATCCCTGTGCGTTTGTATATTCCAAACCACCGACGCTGCTATAAATGCCAAAGATTTGGCCATGGTTCATTGAGCTGCCGAGGCAAGGCAGCATGTCCAAAGTGTAGCCTCCCCGACCACTCGTCTGACACCTGTGAAGCTCCACTCCACTGAGTAAACTGCATGGGAGAGCACGCCGCGTACTCGCGCTTGTGCCCGCAATGGAATAAAGAAAAAGAAATAATTGCTCTGAAGTATAAGGAAAACATTACCTTTAGGGAAGCACGACAGAGACGGTTCCTGACACACACTAGCTTTGCCGATGTAGCGCGACGAGGAGCGGCGCTACACTCGGTTCGAGTTCCCCTTGGAACCCTCTCAGCGAGTCCCCAAGGGACACCCCAAGCCCCCTCAGTGCCGGTGGCTAAGTCCACTGCACATGCCACAAAAGAAGCGTCAAGGGCTGCCCCAGCACCCCTTGATGCCAACGCTAGGCCCCTTGCTAGCACTGCAGTGCCGGTCCCTGCCGAGAGGCAGGCTGCTGCAACCAGCCAGCCTAGCCCTGCTGTCGAGGCTTCACAAGAAGCCATGGACACAACGCCAAGTTCTCCATTGCACAGTACGCCGATAGGGCGTGGCAAGTCGCTTGACCGTTCAAAGTTAAAGCCACCTAGGGTCACGGCTCCTGGGAAGGTGTCTTGAGCCTGGAAGGGTGACAACATGGCACTACCTTAATCCGTGTTCAGCATAAGCTGATGGTAGCTGATAATGTAGTCCAATGGAACTGCAGAGGCCTCCTGAAAAACGTGGACGATATCTATGAATTGCTGTCACAACACCAAATAAGTATTATGTGTCTCCAGGAGACACACTTAAGGACGAACAAAACAAACTTCTTAAAGAACTACTCTGTATTTATGAAAGACAGGGATGGCTGCATGCATCCCTCTGGAGGAGTTGCGATTATCATGCAAAAATCAGTGGCATGTCAGTTCTTACCGCTACAGACCAGTTTAGAGGCTGTAGCCATACGAGCCATTATCTTTAATAAACTGGTAACAGTATGCTCACTGTACATACCTCCAGACCACGGGATCTCCAATATGGAGTTTGAAACATTAGTTGATCAGCTGTCAGAGCCGTATCTGCTAGTTGGGTATTGTAATGCTCACCACCCACTCTGGGGTTCTGCACGCACGGATGCTAGAGGACGCCTCTTTGAAAATTTTCTGCTGTCATCTGGAGCGTGCATACTTAACAAGAAAGACCCAAGATATTATAACACAACACATGCCACGTACTCGTGCATAGATCTCGCCATAGCCTCTCCAGTTCTGTTTCCAGCACTCCAGTGGAATGTCAATAATAACCTGTACGAAAGTGACCACTTTCCAGTAAGCCTGAAGCTTTTAGACAATAAACAAGACGACACTCCATGCCCACAAAAGTTCAAAAAAGAGGCCGCAGACTGGAAAAATTCAAAGATCTCTCTGAGTGTCACTATACACTTATAGACAACCTTGGTATTGATGAAGCTGCTGAGACTCTGACCACCCATATAATTGAAGCTGCGCTGATGTCCATTCCCCAGACTTCTTCTAGTAGGGTTGCTAAGCCAAAACATTGGTGGAATGATGATTTCAGGCAGGCCCGTAAGGAACAGAATAAGGCATGGGGTGTCTTGCGTAGGTGCCCAACGACTGAAAACTTGGTACTTTTTAAGCGGTCAAAGGCCAATGGCAAACGGATTCGGCGTATTGCGAAAAGAGAAAGCTGGAATCGTTTTGTGTCATCAATCACATCATATACTGACACTCGGAAAGTATGGACGAGAATTAAAGCACTCCGAGGAAGTAATACTCTTACGCACCCTTTGGTCAGTACAAGTGGAGACACTTAACAAGACCAAGCGAATGCCCTAGGCAAGCATTTTGAGTATGTATCAAGCTCAGCTCACTATTCAAATAACTTCCTGAGACACAAGAAGGCAGAGGAACGGAAGATTGTACGTGACAAACGGCAGTCTGAGGTAGGGTACAATTGCCCCTTCACTATGCAGGAGCTTAAAGTGGCGCTCACTATTTGTGGTAAATCATCACCAGGTCGAGAGCGAATAACATACACCATGATTAAGCACCTGCACGACGACACGCTAGAAGCGCTCTTACGGTTGTTTAAAAAGATCTGGCGTGCAGGGCAATTTCCAAAAGTGTGGAAAGAAGCTATTGTGGTGCCGATTCTAAAGGAGGGGAAAGATCCATCACTTGCAACTAGTTTCAGAACGGTCGCTTTAACCAGTTACTTATGCAAGGTCTTCGAAAAAATGATTAACTGTCGCCTTATCTATTTTCTTGAGTACCATGGAATTATAGACAATCGCCAGGCGGGTTTTCGCTCTGGTAGATCTACAGCAGACCACCTAGTGGCTATTGAATCCTACATCAGAGACGCATTTGTGCATAAGCAGCATTGTTTATGAGTTTTCTTTGACCTCCAGAAAGCTTACGACACAGCCTGGCGTTACGGTATTCCTTGTGATCTGCGCCGCCTTGGAGTTTGTGGAAACATGCTGAACCGTTTGAAAGATTACCTTATGGAGCGCACCTTTCAGGTTAGGGTTGGAAATGTCCTCTCGAAGATGTTCGTCCAAGAAAATGGAGTGCCGCAGGGTGGTGTGCTCAGCTTCACCCTTTTTATTGTTAAAATGAATTCCTTAGAAACTGCACTGCCTCGCTCCATATCCTACTCGCTATATGTTGATGATGTGCACATTGCGTTTAAATCATGTAATATGTCCATTTGTGAGAGGCAAATCCAACTAGCTGCAAACAAACTTACAAAATGGGCAGATGAGAATGGTTTCTGTTTTAACCCAGAAAAAAGCACGTGTGTGGTCTTCTCTAGGCAGCGTGGTATCCGCCCAGATCCTGTTATTAAACTCAATGAAACACCCATAGCAGTAAAAAAGGTGCACAAGTTCCTTGGGGTTGTGCTTGATGACAAACTTTCATTTACTGCGCACCTCTAACGCCTTAAAGTTAAATGTTTGGATACAGTCAGGATCCTGAAAGTCCTCTCACACCAGTCTTGGGGTACTGACATAAAGTGCCTATTGGCCTTATTCAATAGCCTTGTGAGGTCCCGCATCGACTACGGGTGTCTTGTTTATCAATCTGCCGCGAGAACAGCACTAAAGATGTTAGACCCTGTCTACCATCTTGGCCTTCGTCTGGCTACAGGCGCTTTCCGAACAAGCCCTGTTTTAAGCCTGTATGTGGAAGCCATTCAGAGGTCTCTTGAAACACAGCGGAAGTACACTGGGCTGAATTATGCTCTAAAAGTGACATCCTTGACCGGACACCCGAACAGCACTCTAGGTAACCAGGCAATCAAGCTTTTTGAAAAGCGACCTGCCATGGCTGAGCCATTCCTTCTGTCGGTGAGGGCACCGGCCACAGGCCTGGGAATATCCTTCACTGACACTCAGAAAACCACCTTTGCAGACTTTGTCCCTCCATGGGATCTGTGCCGTACCTCTTATGATCTCTTTTTTATGAAGATTGACAAAACAACCGCTCCAAAGGAATTAATTATGCAGCATTTTTTGTTTTTGCAGAACAAGTACAGAGCATATGACTTCTACAGAGATGCTTCCAAGAGAGCTGGTGTAGTATCATGTGCTGCACATGGTCCAAACTTTTCCACGTCAAAGGCTATGCCTGAAGCCACATCTATATTCACTGCTGAAACACACGGCCTTGTTTTGGCTGTAGAATATATTATTGAGAACAATGTCCAAAAGTCAGTCATATTCACTGATTCTCAAAGTGCTGTGCAGGTTTTAGCCTCAGGAAAGTTACAAAAAATCCAGTCTTTATTCAATTGTTAAAACTACTGTGCTCAGCCCACAAACAAAAACTTGAAATCACAGTCTGTTGGGTCACAGGTCACTGCGGCATAGCCGGAAATGAGCAAGCAGACAGGAATGCTGTAACTGCAGCTCTTCGGAGTGTCCTAGATATTCAAAGCGTCCCGTACGAGGATCTTAAAGCGTACGTACGTAAGAGGCTGCGTGACCAATGGCAGGAAGATTTTAATGGGCAAACAGCAAACAAATTGCACATGGTAAAACCCAAGTTAGGTAGATCGATCCGTGAGACAGGATCACAGAGGTTACTCTCTGTAGACTGCGCATAGGCCATACCCATGCTACACATGCGTACCTATTGAAAGGAACAGAACAGCCACGCTGCTTGAGGTGTGGAGGGTCGCTATCAGTCATTCACGTACTGGTAGAATGCAAACTACTTGAACCGCAAAGAAAGCTTCGTTTTCCAGAATTGTTCACATGCATGATCCCTCAACACCCACTGCTATTTTTATGAGACGAGCCACTTTTCTCTGTTAACCGTGTCTTTAAGTACCTCTCAGACGTAGATTTTTTAAGGTATGTGTCATATCACCCGTGAACCGAGCCACCATCGCACGCTAGAACACGGTAGGGCCACTCATTGCTACCGCAAAGACGCTGGCAAGGGGTGCACATAGAAAATGCCTGTCATAGTGACAAATGTTTTTACTTGGCCCTCTACACCAATTCCTTT
Organism: Haemaphysalis longicornis; assembly: GCF_048455015.1. Classification (NCBI taxonomy): domain Eukaryota; kingdom Metazoa; phylum Arthropoda; class Arachnida; order Ixodida; family Ixodidae; genus Haemaphysalis; species Haemaphysalis longicornis. The sequence goes on from NW_027526385.1 coordinate 93,452,853, forward strand.
TTTTAACAGAAATTTGAGATACCTTTTATAATATATTCTATGCTTTATATTCTCACTTGAATAATCCTCACCATAGTACTGGCGCTCTTTGACCTTGATGCCCTTGCGCCAGGAAAACCTAACATCATCATCACCCAGTCATGTGTCATGGCAATGATTTAGTCCGGCAGCCGCCACTTATGCAAACAAGATTCTGTGATGTCAAAGGAAAGTTGCCTGTAAATGGCTACGGGGTTTTCACTGCTTGACACGTTTCCTGGTTTATCTCCATTACTTTTCAACGTTGTGATAAACTTTTTACTATTGATATCTGCACAAAGCTGCCATTCTAATGAATCAAACTAGTATTTTGTCTTCACTGCCCCTTTCAAGAGGTACTTTGCGTGACAATCATTCTTTCTTAGCCATGAGCCATACAGCGCAAATATTAAGAGATAAAATACGGAAGCAGCGTCAGGATTGCAAATATAGCATAAATATGGGAAACTATAAATATGCCAAACTAATTTAGGTGTATGGAAGTAATATGCAATTAGGAGCAAACACCTCCAATAATTATATATTGCTCTCTCTCTCTCCCTCTCTGTCTTCATAGGTTCACAGCGAAACGAATGACTCTTCTATACGCTGTAAACCAGCCTAACTTCTATCCCTGATAGAGTAAGCTTTTCCTTTTTAGCAAGCTTTATTGTCTGCTGCCTCCACGCAGCTTCCTACCAGCCCTTTCTCGTCATCCTGTCCATACGTGGCCACTCTGTTTGTACGCTGCGCCAAGCAATATTTGATTCTTTGCATCGAGATCTCCATCCCTGCTCCACGTTTATCCGTTAAAAAGTCTCGCAATCTTCCACACAAGCTTTCTCATTTACCCACGGAGCATGTTTTCTACTTCTAAGCGTGACTCCAATCATCTCTCTTTCCGTTTCACCTAGGGCAGACCTCCGCTTTCTTATTTTGCTGTGCTTGGTGAGTTCCCACTTTTCAGTGAGGGCCGGAAGTTTCCATTGGTTGTATATTGTTCTTGTTCGTGCAAGAAGATCCGTTGGTCAGTTATCTCAGATATTGTTGTTGCGGTCATGTTGAATATGATTCTTGTTTGTGCTGGTGTTAGGTTGGAAGCCGACTGTTTTTCCGTGTCTAGCGCTTCTCAAATACATCATACCACGCAATACGTTATATGCGACGCATCTCTTGCTCTGAGGCATGTCCTTCCTGCGTCGTCGTTGTCGCATCGTCCGTCCGCATCCCTCCTCCGTTCTTCTCTCCGACACTTGTGCGCAACAGCTGTGCGCAACACTTTCACTCCGTCTCATTATCATAAACAACAGCTGCGTGCGCGGGCTTCGCTCCGCTCCCGTCGCGCGGCGACGCGCGGTGTGCGCAAGTGCGCACATGCGCGACTCTCCTCCGTTGTCTCCTCTCCTTCAAGCGCTATGAATGTAAAGCGGGTATCGCGCTGCGGCGGTTCAGTCAAGCGCTCGCTCTCGTTCGACTCGGTGGTGGCAGTTTATGAATCTCTCTTGAAACAGACGAGTTGAAGGCTACACGTCGCAAATCCCGTATGGCCGCCGTTGAGTCCGTGTACATTTGTACAGTAAAACTTCCAAGGGCTTGAAGTGCTGGTAGTAGCGCTTGCAGTCCGTCCCGGATGGCTGTAAGCTCAGCCATCCGGGACGGATGGCGGAGCTGGACACGTATTCCTGCACTCTCCGACTGTCGTGGATCCGGCGTAATACTATCACCGCGCATATTGCGGCGGATACTTCCTGTCACCTCTCCTCGGTTCCACGACCGCTGCCCTTGCTGACAACGGATCCACATGTACAATTTGTCCAACTAAAGGAAGATCTACGTTGCGCCACACGCGCTCTCATCCCACCGTGTGGAACAGGCCTTCCCAGTGGGCTCGCTCGCTGGGAGGAGGTCCTGCTGCGTAGACTTCGAGTTGGGGTGGCCCTATCTCCTGCGGTAACCCGGGCATGGCCACCACGATACCATGCCCCGTTTACCAACACCTGCCCCTTCTGTACGGTTCCTGCCGAAGACACCGACACCAACCACCAGCTATGGACGTGCCCTTCCCTGAGTGCAGCGAGATCCAGACACCTTCGCGGCACAGGCCTGCATCCTGGGAGACCCCCTGATCTCCAACGATGGCTGTGGGGGCCCCACCACCGCTGTCTTCTGAATTTCCTCCGGGAAACGGTTGCCAACTTGTACCTCTAAGACGTTATGCCAAATGGCATAATATCGCAAAAAAAAAGACTCGGTGGTGGCGAGTGCCGGTAAAACACGTGTACACTTTCATTTAGCGTATGCATGTGCATGAAAAGTAAAATTACGCCCATCTTCCCGCGTATGAGAATACTCGCATGTGATGGAAATGCATCATACGCGTTCACAACACGTTTCACCCGATTTAGAGAATCAACCCAATGAAAACACCAATTCAACCCCCCGATGCGTCGCATCACACCAGGGTTCCCTCGCGGGAAGATGGGCGTAATTTTTACACCTTATTTTCTCTTCACGATTCGAATATCCGCTGTCCCCTTGTCCGAAAAAACTACCCTGATTTGACCGCAAGTAGGCAGAGCTTGTAACGCAGAGAAAAAAGTGCACTTGTGGCCGATGTTTAAGGCTTCTTCTGATTATGATCACTTTGTACCGTAATGGAAGCTCTGGGCCCTAATTTGAAATATGCGTGTATTTTCTGCAGCAAATAGTGGGATTGCGCGGCTATGCAGTTAATCCGGAAGTTATGGAGTCAGAGAAAGTATTTCCCATCTGAGTTCTATTCTTTTTCTGAAAAAGCCTCAGCATCGTTCGAGCCGGTTACGTGCACACAACCGAACAACCCAGGCCTTTAGTTTGGGTCTCAGTTCACCCTACAAAATTCTAGAAAGAGTAAGATTTTGACGTGTATTATGTGCTGGTTTCCGTTATTAACTTACGTAAGATCTGGTCGTCCCAGGTGGCACCCAACATAGCGCTAACTAGCACCTCCTGCCAAATTCAGAGTGGTCGCAAAATACGTGGCCATCTTCCGCACTCTTCCCAAGCAATTACCTTGCGAGAGTGCTCGTGTAGGGTTCAGAAAAGTATGTTCATTACATGCTGAAGACATGCTGAACAAAACACAAACGAATAACCAATAAATGGCATGTTTTAGGGTTTTAGTTTTTTTTTGGGGTTAAGGCATGCATGTTACTTATCGCTACCCAGCGCGGCGCCCAGTGTACTTGTAGGTTCCTTGTTCGCTTGTTACTCCTGGCGGCTTGTTTAATTTCTCCTGGCGCGTAATTTGCCCCACGGCCTCTCGAGCAACTTGCTTGGAAACATTTTTTCTCGCTTTGTTTCGCGTTTTGTAATGTCGGTGTTGTCGGAGCTGGGGTACATGGCATTCCTAATGAAATTCCCCCCTCCCCGGTACTCCTAACGAAACGAGGGTCGTTATCGAAGTGATTTAAGGCTGCATTTTCTGTGTTTTGCCATTATTTGTGCACCCGTGTTGCGCCCTGATAACAGGTGGAGGAAACAGCGCAAGAGAAGCATTCTCTGATGTGAGTGGTCGATTAGCAGCTTTTGTTTTTACGGGTAAATAACGACTTAGTAAATGCGGCTTAATAACGACTTATTTTCACTACATAAAAACGTATGAATTGCGAAAAAAAATTCTTACATTCCTGTTGCTTAGATTCGCACTTATGTGCGGCATTCGCCATTTGCTCTCCTCGTTCGTGATGTAGACTGCATATAATAGATTCCTGCATACGCCTTCAAATGTTGGCACTGCGCCGGGACACAATAAAGGCAATGAACTGACCAGCGCTTGCAAAGAAATACTTGCAATCAGAGGAAGCAATCAGAGGAAGCGAGTGCAATCAGAGGAATGCAATCAGAGGAAGCGAGCATATGAGGGTGAGAAAAGAACGTAGTCGGCTATTAAAACTGCTAAGCGCAATGCCTGGTGCTGAATTGCAGAGAAAACGACAGGCGTTTCAAAATTTGAGGTATTCCCGCCATTACAATGTCCCTTACTTACGGTGCTTTAAATACATTAGCACTTAGTCAGGATGGTCACGATGGCTCTTTTCTGTTTCTATGGTGTACACGGATGGACATACTCGAATCTGCAGACGGATCCTTTGACAAGGTAAAGTCAATCCGCGTACGCCGTTGGGTGGTCGATTGGACACAGAACGGTGTGGCATCACACGCCGAATGTCTCCAACACAAAACTCCTAAACCACTTGACTTTCAGTCCCGGCACGTCCACAGTGAAATAGCCGAATAGGAACACAGGGTAGTGTCATCGCTACTAACGCACGGTGGGAGGACCGTCACGGTACATCTAGGCCTTCTTGAGGGTTCGATTGCAAAACAACGCGTGAGACAATCACCCTCACCACCAGCTTCTCTCGTAAGCTTTCACATTTCTTCGATCTGTCTCCTACGCATTGCCCTTCTGCTCATTGCCTCTCCCTGCAGCAGAGTTTAAGCTCGTTCTATGGACATTCTTGCTGTATCCAATGCAGCGTGCTTAAAAGGAAATCCCTATCCTAGGGAGTTTTGATGGGGGGGGGGCGGCATCGAGATCTAAATATAAACCAGGACGGATACGGCTCCACTGTAAATAAAAAAAAACTGTGGAGAAACAAACAAACAAACCACAAAAACATTGTCGAGGAGCAGCTGTCCCCGTTTTCCTGTATGTGCACAGACAACTTGCCCCAAACGGCACTAAAGACAGTCGATAGCAAACAAACCGAAGCAAATTGTCCTGCTCGCGAAATCTAAACAGAAAACGAATGACAGCAAATGACGAAGAACTCCAATATAGGTTCAAAGCCATTCCAAAGGGCTAACATTCGAACCGCTTTGCTAAAAAAGACAAAATGAAATTCACAAGACGCCACTTGCAAGAAAGTTCCAGAACGAATCGCAGCTGACAATAGAAGGGGCAAAAACGGGAAGTCGTGATAGAGGGCTCTACCATGCACCGACGGGTATGGCTTAGTGGCCAGACGTCGGCATCGTCTTTGCTTCCAGCCTTAGCTTTGGGATCTTTGCGACTAAGATGAAAAGGTCTATTCTCAAATCGGCCTCCCTAGAGATGTTCTCCCGCTATCTCATGTTCCCCTGTTTCTCTACTCAACGTCACCCAGTCAATAGAATGCAGTACGCCTGATCTTCTAAATGTTTGTACGCAATTGCCTCAAATTGCACGCGAGTCAAAGACAATTGCTACGTTTAAAAAACGCGTAAAGGTGCTCGTGCGACGCTTTTTGTAATTGTCACGGATTGGTATATTCCGCTCTCTGCCCAGTTTCTTATTCTACTGTTTGTTATTTCTTCTATGTGCCAAATTGCACCCCGTTGTTTAAGTGTGCCTTGAAGTATCTGTGCACGATTGATCGGGTGCCCCAAAAGAAAGTCGTATTTTCTTCAAATGCTGCATAACTATACAAAACATACAGGAAGCGAGGCCCAGAAAGGTGTCAGGTTGTCACCTTTTGCCTCAAGGCAAAGTGTATTCCAGAAATCTTTATTTTCCTGTTTTAATTGCAATGGGTTATCACTGCAAACATTGTCTGTCAGAAATATATTGAAACCTAAATTGAAGCTTAGTACTAGTCCTTTACCTTCATTTACCCGATTGGGTTCTGCTCGCGTTTCGTTCACCAAGACTTGTTTTCTTTGCCTTCCGTGTGATATTTCCTCACGCGTTGGCGGCGAACTGGAAGCAGTTTGAAGTATGTAGTCCGTGTGCTTATACACCTAATCTTGTCTGCCCCTTTCTTAAGCTACGAATAAGGTTATGGACGATGCCGTTGTTTCACTTTCAAATTGGATTTTTGTTGAGTCGGGTGTTACGGTTTTTAATCTATTCGACAGCGGTGGGATAGAGACGCCTGACGGGGGCATGGCGTCCGCCTTCTTGCTTAATTCCCCATTCTGGCGTGTTATCCACCTTTATAGCGATATTTGATGAGAGGGGTGAACAGTATAATCACTTTTTGGGGTAACTCGATTTAGAAGCGGAATATCCGGATAGCAAAAGACACTGTCAGAATACATAATACTTCGTCGCAATGCGTTCCAGGTGTGTTTGCTTGCAAACGCCATAAAACGTGCCCAAATTATAGCTTCTGTTCGTTGTTTACTTTGGCGCCTTATACGGTGTTACCAATGGAAATACTCGTTTCTGGTGGCTTATTTAGGTTAACGGGTCAGATCAAGAATTTATTCTACAGTCAAAGAAGCTGCACGTTTTGATTATTGAGCTCGTAGTAAATGTATCTTTTTATGCAGCCGAAAACATGTGGCGGAAGTTTATTGGGGCCTCAAGTCATTATGGAAGACTCCTGCAAAGCCATGACGATACATAAATGTAGCAAAATCAAACATGGTTTCGTGCTTCGATGCCACTGAGCCTATCACGGGGCATTCCACACGTGGGACTATTTGTGTTAACAAAACGATAAATACGTGCAAGTGACATGGAGTAAAAACGAGTACGAACTGCAAAGTGGACGGGGACAAGCGGCACTAATTTCGGAACGTAAGAATCACTGTTTGCATATCTGAGGCCTTGGTTCACAGCTGCAAGGCACATTAGACTTCCACAGGCTCCTTCTGTTCGCTGCTCTATGGAAAATGCATATGTGTAGTTGTGGTGAGGTAGGCAAAGAGATTACTTGATGGTGCGGCTGTAAGCCATCCATCAAATACAGCGCAGCAGTCAAAGCGGCCGCTCTGCTCGCCGCTGCGTATCTGATTGATTGTGGGGTTTAACGCACCGACCCAAACCAGGCGATGAGGTGCGTCGTAGTTGAGGGCTCCGGATTAAATTTGACCACCTGGGCATGTTTAACGTGTGCCCAAATCTCGTACACACGGGAGTTTTTGCTTTCCGCCTCCATCTGAAAAGCGGCCGCCGCGGCCGGGACTCGAACCCGCGCCCTCGTGCTCGGCAGCACACCGCCCTATCCACTGAGCAACCGCAGTGGATGCTTCTGCGTATCTAAAGTTAACATCAAATTTATAACCTTATAGCCTGACCTTCAACCAATTGCCTGCTACTTTACTTCACTGCCCATCCCTATACAGATAACGATCTTTACCTCAACGGTACCCTGAACAAAGCAGTAAGAACAAGCAGCATTGAGCAACCTACAATAAACAAGAATACAGTTTTTTGAAGTATGCACCACTCGGCCTTGCCACAGGTGCCACTTAGCTTCTCTGCCGTTTGATAAACTTTTTTGCCGGTTGAAACGGCAATGCCGGAAGTAATTCTCCGGGCATAGAAAAGGTATAGAGAAAACTGGGCAATAACTTCACTTGAACGAAAGAAACGCAAAGCAGTGCCCAATATATATTGCATTACCGGGACGTTTTCCGCGAGTGCATGTAAGTGGTTCCTTGTTTTCGTTCTCCGTCCGTTAGTTGGTCCTTTTCTGCTTCCGTTGGTCGTTTATGTTCAGTGAGACGGGATCTCCGGCATTTCACTCTGACCTCCAGAAGACTGAAACCTAAGCCAATAAACCATATATTCGCAAGGGCGCTCATGATGTGCTCCAGTGAGCGCAAACCTAACTCTATCTTCCTCTTTTTACTATTATTTTCCCTCTATTTCACTGGCCGGTTTTTTCAAACTTGCGACTAGCGTCAACCATGTTTCTAGGCTCAAGGTTTCGTTGCCATAACTGTAATAGCCAGGAATTCGGTATTGCAAGATCGTGACTGTGGCGGCAATAAATACAGGCTGTTTCGAAATATTCTACCTAATGTGAAGAGAAGCGTGTGGTGTGGAGTAACACTTGAGATATGTGCGGAAAGGAGAAAGTAGCAGTAGGCGAGTAATTTCCACAAAACAAAGTTGCAGGGGTTTCAAGGGTGAAGGATTTATTCTGATAGAGACGGTTGCAGCCACTCTCCATGTCTATGTACTAGGACTCAGAGTCTGGCCAAACGGTAGAAAAGGCAATTCAATATTTTGGCTGCAGAACGAGCACTGTTTCATAAAAAGAAAGCGTAAACTTTTCGGATAGCGTAATACGAAACACTCTTCAGCAGCATTCCCACCTAACTCCGACCTTCTGCTGTCGACGGTTTTGCCAGAGCTTTAGGGCTTTCATCATTGCCGTGAAATAGTGAACCGATGAAAAGCAAGATAAAACTGGAGACTGTTACATTTTTTAAAATTATGCAGATAAGGCAATCAGCAAAGAATTGGCTGTGTCGGTAGCTCTGAATCCTAAGGCCAAAACACGCAATTACTGTGGGTCTGGAGCCCATTGGCAGCGGTTATATACAATATATTATTTTGTCATGAACTAGATGAGCGGATCGCAAGGTAGGTATTTGATTTTTTGCGGAACTTTGTTCGCTACTCTTTGAGAAGTCGAAAACCAGTTTCTTAAAAACATAGATTGCTTCGAATGATCAAGGACTTGATCGTGTCAAACAAAGGTATTTCATGCTATCAGGTGAAGTAAATACGAATTTGTTTTCATTTCAGCTTTACAGTTACAGCTCGAAGGGGTAAAAAGTCTGGCTTATGAATCTTTATTTAATAAATTCATAGATGCTAAGACGGCCGATATGCTTAGTAATATTTTACATTTTACACAATGGCATGTTCAAAGTTTTGTCACTTCTCCCTGTCGTGATGTGTAGTCGATAATCCATCATAGTAGGCACATCGCGGATGAAAGTATTTTCTCTCCGTATCATCGTCATGAGCCATGTGTCTTAGCGTCTTTTTTGTTCTCTGTGGTAAATTACTGCAGGAATGGGCAATCTGCCTATTTAAATCATAAATACTTTACTGTAACTGTGGTTTCGTGCTTTTGTAATCAGCATCGACAGATTTTTGTATAGTCTTTAATACAGGCCTCTAATGCCTGAGCTACACGGCAACTTCACCCTTGACTATTCAACGCTGATTTAGAAATGTGCCCTAAGCATTTAGGATAAGGAAATGGATAGAAATTTGGTTTGTAAGCCTTCAAAAGGCCTTTGAAACGGCCGTGTATTACCGGTATAAAACATACAGCATGTCGACGGCCATAACTTGCTTATAGGTCCATCTTTTGCTTGCTGCGACCAAGGATCGGCAGCGGTCTGTGTGTCAGACTCGCGCTACGAAGGCCCAAGTTTAGATTCAAGAACACTAATTTTTCCCCGTAATTTTAGTCACCTTGCAGGGGCGGCAATCTGTAGGACCATGTTCCATTCGACCCGACGCTGGACGGTGGTTTTTGGCTTACTTATAAGTATTGAACGCTTCGTCTTCCTTAGTTTGGGCTGGAAACCCTTTTAAACGACACAAAAAAGACTCTCCGATAACCCCTTTATGCTAATTTCATTAGCTCCGTGAATCAAAGGTAGAAAAAAACACCGTAAAAATAGACAGAGCGTTCAATTCGTTCGCTTTCATAAAGAAAAAGAAAAGAAAAACAATAACAGTGAGAAAGGAGCCTCGCCCATTTTTCTCCTTCTCTCAATTCAGGCTTAAATTTCTGCATACACCGCTGCAAATGTCTGTTGACGACGTGTCTGCCGTCGCAAAGAAGCCCGTCGGGCAGTACAGCTGTGTTAAATATTCACATACTTGCGCTGTTATCTCGTCCTAAAAAGCAGATCAATTCTTAACCTCGACCTAAATGCAAATGTTATTTGAAAGCGTAACTTTATAGGTCTCCCTCATGGCGTCGTTTCTCGCGGAAAACGCGCTTCAGCAACACAAACATTAGATATTAGGTTTCACAAACGTTGCATCAATCATACACCACATAACATAAAAAAAAACACCTCCCTTGTCACCATTGAAGCTGGGTTCATCGCTTAATGAAGCCTGCGTTTATTCGATTGCGCCATTAAGACTGGTAGAAGCAGTTGGTATTTTTGACTTCGACTTTGACTGAAGTTGCATTGGCGAACGCTTCGCGTTTATAGCACATTCTTTCCAGAAAGGGTATTTGATATTTCACCCAGAACCCATCATGGGGATCGCGGAACGACTCTTCCCATGATTGCCGATGGCCGCCTTCCTTTAGTGTGGGCCTTGCTTAAAGTCGACCTTTCATAAGTCTCTCGGGGGATGACATGGGAGGACCACTGCATGTTTCGACACGAGAGACCTTTTGCGACGCACCAGATTAAGTTGAAAGGGCCCACAGTCTGAATCGTCTTTAATGTCGCCCATTTCATTATATGTGCGGGATCAGATGTCTGAATAGCAAAAAATTACGGAAAGCCTGAACCTGGATAGAATTCTCGGAGAGAGGCTTTCTAAGATATAATTACAACTGGAGAGCACTAAGGCGAAGCTTAAGCTGTAGGCCTTTTTACGAAAGACTAAAAAAAACCAAGAAAACATGAGAACGGCGACGCGTTCCCAATTGTTGGGAGAGGAAACGTATCGAGGTACACTACAAACGAAGTAATATTCGGGAGCGTTATTAAAGCAACACCACTAGCAACATTCGTTTGTTCCACAATGGCCACAGTAAAAAAATAGCGCCTTTAGATATGTTTAAATCGATGAAAAACTTCAAAGTACTTTTTAATAAAGTTCGCCGTATAAGGTTATGGAAGCTTTTTGTGGCATGTCTGTGGCACAAGTGTATGCAACGCATAAAAAATGGTTTGACGTCAGCTACTGCACATGAATGAGCCAGGAAGCGTGCTGTTACGTATACAGCTGATTTATGCGGTGAATAGTACTGAAGAAATAAATTAGAGAAATCGAGGGAACAAACATTTTTGTTGATGTCCGAACGAGAGCCCTAAGGGTGACCTCCTCATTTCAGGAGTTCATGGGCACACGCTGGTTCTTTTGCCCTCTCCACTTGCGGTCGACGGTGTTCATTTTTTCAGCCAGGAAGCTCATACTGAATACCTTGTTGCTTCGGGTGGGATTGATAGTGGGCCATCTTACGCGTATTTTGATTTCCGGTGTCCCCGACAGCGCTTGTTTTGTTGGAGACGCCATTAAAACTTCAAATGTCTGGGGCGGGCAGCTGAGTCTACATGACTTTGCATCCATAGGCTCTTAGAAATTAAACATTTCCACACTCCTGCTTTACCTAACATTTCATACAAAAAACGCGTCCATGCGTTCCGAACCCCTAATGTGCTACCGGCGTTTGCCGTTGCTACGCTGACGCTGCGCTGCCTACACCGCCTCCATCTCAGCCCTTCGTTGTCGTCTGATATTTACTTCATACAGTAGCTCGCTGCGCGCCCGCTCCGCTGTGAGTGAGAGTCTTTTTAGATGCCTCCGATGCGCTGTTCCCGCTTAGCAGAGTCGGTAGATACAAGAGTGCAGCTACGTCATCTATTAACAAAGTCGATCCAAATACCCTTATCTGACGATTTTCTAAATTCGTTTCATTTTGTGCAGGAGAGTGAGAATCGCCGTAGGAGTTTTCTCCGTACACGGGACTGCCGGATTTCCCTTTTTCCTGGCTATCTAATGCTTCACTTTACAAAAATAACATGACTATTTATAGGGGACAAACAGTCTTCACAGATGTATAAAACGCTTGCTACTAGCCACGCAGAAGAAGGCTCAAATCGATACCCTGCCGTCGATACCATTGGGCTGCCTAGAATGTCTTCACCTCAAGGGATAGGTTCCAAAATTAAGTAAATCATTCGCACTGGTATTGTTTCCTAAACGATGTTTATTGCCATAATAAGAGAACATCAGCATCAACAACAAAAACGGTGTTTCAAGCGAAGGCGTCGCAGGTGTTGAAGGCGCTGCTTTGTGAGGGGAAGGCCCGCTGTTCTTTAGCACATCTTTATTGTGCACGCACATATAAAACGGTGCGATAGGAAAAATTTGGTGTAGGTTATCTTCAAATTCAAAATTGTAAGAACCGTGATCACCAAATAAGTTTGTTTTCGCAACATTGACACAATTCCAATCAAATCAACAATTTCAGTCAATTTTAATTATATATTTCTGTTTATTACTACAAAATTACACTAACCCATATTTACAAACCCTGAAACGTATTCTGCAATGAAAATTTATAGCAACTGTAAGTGAATATTATTAAAATGGCTTTCGATAACAATATGCCCCACTTGGACCGGTAAATGTTAGGCACACTACACTTTTAAGATAAATGATGAAAAAATAGCAAGGAGCAAAATTATAACAGTCTCGATCAAACATTTACTGGTCAGGACGCCAAGAAAATAAACACAAGGACTGGTAATTCCAATTTGGTTGCAGCTCTTGGGAAACTCGCGTATGAGACACCCTGACGATCAATTTTCCACGGGGCTGGGACAATACGGCCCATGGCTGAAATGAGACAGCATGACACTGTCTGCAAGCTCTGCGCTCTTACAAAACACGTCGCGGCGTCCGTTTACCCCGCAATACATTGTGTGCTCGCTCGATTTTGGAAGTTACCATGGCTTGAGCAACATAACAAAGGGTCGATGCTTGTGGCTTGCCTCACGACAGCAGTGGAATCCCAGTCTGCTATGTTTTGTTTCCAACAATATGGCCCCATTGCGACAGTCCCCTTGTGTTCTTGCATATAATTAATGCTGTATTCACGTGACGTCGATGCCCTCGTACTGGTACAACGCAGTCTATCAGTTTCGGCCATCTGTGTATTCAGGTTCGCAGAATAGCACGAAAAGGATGAGTTCACGCGCGGGATATATCTTGGGGCATAATTACTAGTCACGAAACAGGGCTCTCCCTTGCGTCATCTTGGTTCGCGAGGCAATGGTGACTCATAGGACGCTATGGCCCCCAATCAGGGAGTCTCAGAGCAGGACCAAAATCAAAACACGCCCTTCAGCAAGAACGTGTGCATGAGGTGCATAGGCTGGGATAACACTTATTGAACGGATCGTGTGACTTCGCATCAGCACCCAGGAAAGCGTTATAGAAGCACGCCGTGCTGCCCTGCTTTTGACTAATCCAATGCCCCCTCTTTACGTACGAATGGCATCCCACTACGCAATTTTGTGCTTAAACTGGCCGTGTTTGCCTTGTTGACCCCCCCTATGTGTTCTTTTTCTGAATCGATAGGTTATTGTTTCACTTGCAGTGTCTTGTTTATAACTTACTAAAACATAGAGATGTTCTCTCTCAAATACCGCGCCAGTGTAAAGCATCGGAGACGCAGAAAATGCTGCTAGAAATTTTGTTAAGTGCAGAATATGTCGCATGAGGCTGGGTCCCTTCCTTTCTAATGGCATATTGTTGTACAGGACTGGTTTCTTGTTGAGATTCTCACCTTATACACCGTGTTCTCCAAAATATGGTATGTTAATAGTACTTGTAGGTGACAAAACGTTTTTCGATAGAATGAGGCTATTCTTACTGCGGAATCATCAGAATATATGAAAACGCTAAACATTTTCTTTAACTAAACAAGAAACATCCAAGAAAGTCATAACAGCAACGTGTGGGAACTGAAACGAGGTCATGCGCACCGCAACGGAACTCGAGAAATCACCTCGTCTATGGTTTTTTCTGATTTTCAGGTTGTTGACTCCAGATGTCCAGAGGAGAGCATAATTATTACTGGCCGATTTGCTCCCCATTTCAGGTCTGGCGGCCTTCCCGTCCAGTCTCATCTAATAACGACGATGCAAAACTAATCGGATGAAGGCTGCACAGCTAACTGAAAGACAAGTAGTTGGAACGCGCTCAAGATATAAGCCTGGTCTCCTAAGGAACGCGTGAAAGCGCCAGATGCACGTGGAAGGTCCCAAATTAACGACACCAACGGTAGGTTGCATTCTCCAGCGATTGTCTGATCAGGCAAGTGTTGCTGCTACACGGGATCACTGCTGCTAATAATATAATTAATCATTTATTTCCTAGTTTTCGTCTGAACGAACGGAAAATGCTCTGCCTGCCCGCTGCGCTGGCTCAATGGCCGAGGCATTGTGCTGCAACGCCCAAGGACGCTTGTTCAATTTCCGACAGCGCCGGCCGCTTTTCCGATGAAGGCGAAAAGCGAAAACGTCCGTGTGTTTGAGATTTCTGCGCACGTTAAAGATACCCAAGTGATCAAACTTGATACGGAGCCCACCACAACTGCGCGCATCATCACCTGCGTAGCTTCAGCGCGTTATACCTCATAATCACCATGATGCTCTGCCTAAATGGTACGATTCAATTAAACTGTGATTTGAACCGTGATTAGGAGCGAGGCTCTCTGTGATATGAGTGACGCTGTGTGGAGATAAATTGAACCAGCTGGAGAACATCAACGCTTAGAAAAAAGTCGAACTTCTTGACACAGAAGCCTTTTCTTGAGATGTAAGAATGCGTGAGGATGTAATTTCACGTTGTCTCCGAATGACGTCACTGAGTGTAGCAAGACTGAATTTTTTGCTATTCAGTGTCGCTGTAAGTATGATGTAGAGAAACAAGCTAGACAAAAAAGTGGGTGAACTCTCGATGTTTGCATCAGCACGTGGTTTTGCCGCCATTCTACCTGTCGGTATTTTCCCTCTTATCTCAGTTGCTATGGCTACGAGACTTCGCCAATTGCCCCTTTACGGGAGGTCCCGCTTACCCTTTAGGGTACCCTAAAGGGTCCCTAAATATGCTTCTGAAGGTCGCCATTTAAATTGCGCAATCGCTAGAGCCCCGTTCACGACAACGAATACCAAATATTACACGTCTACCTAAATCAGAGGCAACACAAACGTTCAAAAAAGATCTTCATTTCTTTTCTTGTTTACCTATCTATCCTAGTCGCCATTCGGGCGCACTTTGACTTAAATGCTTCCTCTGACGCAGCCTCAATGATACACGAAGAACTGAACAGTACGGCGCCATGGTTGGAAGCGCCTTTAATAGCTGTAGGCAACCAGCGTTACGGCTTTGGAGGAAACGCGGGTGCGCGTTTCGGCGGTTCTGGCGAGCGGCACTCCGGCACCGGCGAAACGGCGCATCTTAGTCGGGACGAATGTCGATTGGGGCGCAAGCCAATATACGCCAGGAACCAAAGGGGGTTTCGATAGACTGGAAAAACGAGCGACTCAAGAGGATGAAAGAAGACGCAACAAGATAAAATTATAACAGCGGTGATATGAACGGCAGGTTCCGTGTTTTATTTTACGAGAAATGTTGAGCGCAGTGCAGGTGAAAGAAGCAAATGCCGGATAGGTTGTCAACGGGAAGGCGAAGATAAGAACAAATGAGTAAATGCGTTCCATTTATTTCTGTTGGAGCGTAGATGACATCGTCGTGCCCATCGAAACGCGGCAGACGCCTATGAACCAGACGGTAAACGGAGCTGCAGGGCATCGAGAGTTTGAATGAGCAGACGTGACGGGGAGCTGCTGGAACAATATTACCTAACTGAAATATAAATTGATAATGGTTTTGAATTTTGTGTAGGTAGGATGCAGCTTAAACAGTTTACTAAAACGTAGGACGAAATTGTTTTTAAAGTGCAGAGCACTCTAGGGGCTCGTGTTGTCGTCGTAGGTTAACTCGCTGAACCCAAGCACACCACCGCGGCGTTCCGTCATAGCGGCTGTTGCCGCGGCGTCCCACAGAGGTTTCGAAAGCCAAGTGGTTTCTATAGCCATAATCGTTCGAAACTCGTGAACCGCTGGCGCTTGTCATACATCTTCCCGTTGTTAAGCGCAAAGAAAACTGCATGTATATTTGACGCTAAATATACGTATTTAACTGCCAGCGCCCGCGTTCATTTAGTTCGGAGCGGTAGGTGGGTTTGTTTTTACGACAGTAAGCGAAAAGAAGTGGCAGTGCAACGCCGGCACGTGCGAGATAATAAGCAAGCACAAAATGAACAGAACGCCCGCTGGCGCAATTTCAGGCAGGGTGCGTGCGAGCACCGCGAAGGCGGAAAGTTTGCGATACGTTGGAGAACCCTCCGGTTAATTCATCAGGAGAGGAATGGGACAGGCCGGCGAAGAGCGTAATGGGCGGTAAGAGTGGACGGATAACGGCGCCACAGCCCATTGAGACGAATCACTTCTCTGTACTTACGACAGCTTTCACATTGCGTTTAACGGCTTTAATTTTTTAAGGCAAGACATGCTCAGTTGAACTGAAGTAGCTTAGAAAACCGGGTTAGTTGGTACAGCTTCATCTTCACAGCACACAGATTTGGGATGAGTGAAGATGAACCTCAATTGAAAGATGATGAAACATTTCCAGCAGAATTTATTCACGATGATGGTCTTCAACTGGAAACCATTCGTTTGGTGGGAAAATTACTCGCTATTTATCCGCCGGCATCATGTGATAAAGGTCCGTGGGTTGTTTCAGGAAAGAAGGGCTGCATTGCGGCTACAGCGAGTGTGAGTAGTACTAGTGGTGAGGTTACCTGTGCATTTCAGTATTTCTTGCAAAAATTGTATACTCTACAAGAATCTTGAGTTTCGCTTCACCGCAATAGTTTCTTTAGTATTGTGGTGCAACCTGTACAGACATACTGAACTTCAATTGTGAGAAAGAGGGAACGAAGACTGAAGCGAGACGACGCGACACTGAGCGCACACGACACAGAGCGCGTAAGCACTTTATGGATTACTAACTCACCTAAACCTACAGCCTACTTTACGGGCAAGTTGGTTATGGCTGCGTGAGAGGCTGGATATTGTAGTGAATAGCCAGATTACAAAGGGTTGTTGAAGTGGCCAAGGGGTGCTTTTCCATAGAAATGATAGGCCTCTTGAAATAGAGTCACCACGCTCAAAAGGAACTGCCGTCCACTGACGGTTCTTCCAACAAGAAGCAATGACCTGTGCCTATTAGTAAGTTTTGTTTGTAGTGGTGTAAAGCCACATAGTGGCATTTAATGTAGAGTAATCACTTCACGGAAATACAGATACTTAATTTCGTGGCCCTAACAGATAACTTTAAATGTGCGGTCACTAGCGCGAATTCGTTTTCTTGGGCACCGACCGGGTCGTTGGTTAGCTGAAGTCTGCACGCAAAACTAACGCTATGGTTGAAAAAGTGCATTTCTTCCTGGAAATTCACCTATACAAATGGTGTAACTGTAAGGAGCCCCATGCTAGTGATAATGTAAATGTAATTTTCAAGCCGAAATACACATACAAGTAACGCATCAAAATAAAATTTACGATATATACCACAAATCTTTTTGTGAAGTCGCGGTATCTGTTGCCTGTTTCCAAAGTGTGCTTACTTGCGTAATCTTGATTTGCGCATTCAACTTTGGTAATATGTTTGTAAACACAAACATATGAAGGAAGCTCACACTAACACGTAAGATTTGAAGGTAGCGAATCTGTAGGCAACCTACAGGACCATCACGACGGTTTAAAGGGGCCATACAAACAAAACACGTTTTCTTCATTTGAAAGATTGCCTCGTTCGAAGCATACTGACACCACTTTAAACGCACACTTCGCGGAAATAGGCTACATTATTAGAAAACTAGGGGATGGCCATGCGAACCACTAGCTCATTCCTTGCTACATCGATTATGATGTCACATGAACACAGCTGTGCGATTGGTTGAGACCGGCAAAAGCAAACTCAAATTAGGTAAGGCTTATAAGCTCAACGAACGAACTGTCTGCATATTCGACGAACGAAATGCATATTCATTTTACAGCAATAAGAATGTTGCGGTAAACAATGAAAGTTACCAACCTACACGTAAGCACAGAAGTACTGATGCGTACTGCGGTTGGTACTTGGCGCACTATGTTTGTTTTAGCTGAACAGCACTCCGCCGCATTGAAGTTGGGATACACGACACTTGCCGATTGGCGTAAGCGGCCTTCTATCATGTGGCCCTGTTTGTCGAGGATACCCATGTCAAGGATAACCCAGGTCGAGGATAACCCAACAGTAACAAAAACAAGACAGTTGCAAATACGTTCAAAAACAAAATAACGGCGGACAGCGGTTCCCGGATGAGTACACTGGCACCATCTGGGAGGGCTGACGGCAAGCAAAGCTGCAGAGCCTAATGACGCAATGGAAGGTTGTTTGGATGCACGCACTTGTGACTTCTTTGCCGACTTTACGAAAACACAGGGTTTGGCGGGAGAATAAAAATTTTAGGCTAAATTGAATAATTTCTCAGTGAATGTAGCATCATTTGCTGTCGTTCAAGCACGGGCGGCATTAAAAAACCCAAAATATGTCGAATAAAACCAGCTAATTTTGTCTGCATGGCCCCTTGAAGCCCAAGATTGCAGCCGACTTAGTTTTCGCTGCTGCCGCAATGACGTTTGCTCTCCGCTGTTAACTGCTGCAGCAACATTTTGTTTTTTACGGTGTCTAGGAAGCTGCTCCAAAAGCTGCCGCTGATGGTGTCGTTTTTCTTTTCTGGCA
Organism: Haemaphysalis longicornis; assembly: GCF_048455015.1. Lineage (NCBI taxonomy): Eukaryota > Metazoa > Arthropoda > Arachnida > Ixodida > Ixodidae > Haemaphysalis > Haemaphysalis longicornis. The sequence goes on from NW_027526385.1 coordinate 93,471,205, forward strand.
ACGGCCCGACATTCCGACTTCAAGAAACTATAATTTCAGCATGGGCAGTACGCCAAATGAGGCGAGCTTGCACAACGTATATCCGGCACAGCTGTCAACAAAAAATAGGAGGTGGTGAACTGAGCTCGCAATGTGCCCGAATTATCTGCTTCTCAAAAGTATTAGTTGTGACCTAACGCTGCGCGGAACTCTTGATACAAAAAAAGGGAGAGTGTTCAATAGTTTGTTAGTCGTCACTCCTGGGTTAACTCTAATAACACGTCAGATTAGTTTTTGTGTGTGTGTGTGCTCCTATGAGTTTACGCTGAAAAAAGGGGAAGAAACCGGGAAGGCGCCCAGAAAGCCAATAGCTAGAAATTTTTCTTAGTGAGGTTAATCGAATCACTTTGTGCGCTTCAAGAGATTGGTGACAGCTCTTGATTCCGCATCAAACAAAGAAATGTAACGCGACTAGCGAGGGCTAGCGAGTGTTGGGCAGTAATGACAACACTATGCCTTGGCAACTATGCCCTACGTAGGTCGTGGTATGGTGTTCATTCTCTTTCACGTAGATTTTCTAGGCCTAAATCTGCTTCACTTGCTGCAGATTCTTGGAATTTCCGTCAACCGCCTGTACAGCGTTCAAACATACAAAACGTTCAAAACAAAAACGGAACTCATATTCATTGCCAGGTTTTTCTTTCCGCACAAAATTGCTATAATGTATGCTTTTATCTTTTTAAAGCCAGTGAACTTTACGAGGGAGGCATATATTGCGGGAACAGTTCGCCTAACTTGGAAGATAATTTTATTAAAGTTCCAACGGGGCCTGCACAAGTGAGGTCATATAATAGAGTAAGTTCGAATGTGAAAGGGAGATTTGACGCTTTCGGCCCTCACAAAAACTTCTAAACTACTGAACCATCCTTCTTCGCCCTTACGCAACAGCGGCCGATGAGTTTCGCAGACAATGGAAGAGGAACGCGAAAACGACCGAAAGTAACAATAAAAGTGAATGATTTGGAAGCGTAAAACACCTCTCCGCGTTAAAAAATGAAGTTAGGTGCTTTTTGTTTCGTTCCCGCAGTTACCGCGTAGAAGGTATTTTTCAAGCGCTGAGCGAAGATGTCATTATTTGCTCGTTCATGATAACGGTAAGCTCAAAATGGCTGGCAATCACGCCCAGCTGGGTAGAATTGTCGTGAAGGCTATCTTCCTGGGGCACAAAATAGGCAAAGAAACGCATTTCCGTCTGGTGATCTGCGTCGACGCCGTCGCAGTGGATATTTCTGGGTGAATGACTGTAGGTGCTATAAACTGTCTGTGGCCGGGAGTCAGGTTTGCGTCCGTCGTGGAAGAGTTGCGAAACCCGAAAGTTGTTCTCTGGTGGATATACCTCCTTACCTTCCTCTAGGCCATATTTCTTGTCGTTCTTTTACAGACAGATTTTGTACCTCTCGGCAACGAAACCGAGGGTGCACATCAAACGAACTGTGTTAGCAAATTCTTCACATCGCAGGCAGAACAGGCCAGCTATCTTCTCTGAAAATCCGCATCTTTTGTGAATTTCGTTCCAGGTGACATTTCTTCGTTATACACCGCTGTGTGATGTGGATTGTAGACAAATACTCTCCTTTGCGTATGTGAGACATGCCGCGTTATAAAAACTACCGCGTATTTTTTTTGCCTTTTGTTCGTTCACTTCCGCGTGGGGGGCGTTTTGCATCAATGGGTCTGAGAAAAATGAGATGGCAACAAATAAAACTCCTCTAATCTCTTTCCTTGTAGAACAAAAGGCCAGTGAAATTTGAATCCCAGTTTGCGTGTAGCTTTCACTGTCAAGCAGACAATCACCTCCCACGGTTAAGTGGTTTCTACCCATCGTCGACTAACAGAGAGAGAAAGAGAGACAAACACTGTTTTATTCTAGAAAGCGCCACCGAAAGGGGATAATTTTATAATAATAATTATTATTGTTAATATTATTATATTATTATTATTATTATTGTTATAATATTATTAATTATATCACTATTACTGAATAAAACAGATACTACGTTGTTATAACGGTTACATTTAGAACTTTGGGGAAATCTGCATTATTCTGGAAATTCAGGACGTTAAACTGTTCGCCGTTTTCCGTAATTGTTTATATATATATATATATATATATATATATATATATATATATATATATATATATATATATATATATATATATATATATATGTATTTTCAAAATTTTGCTCGACCAATAATCTACATTTACGGTAATATAGCAATTACAGGTGGAACTTTTGCAACCTCTGCATTATTGAGGAAATCCGAGGCATTGTACGTTTTGCGATTTTCCATAGTTTTGGTATTTTTCATATGTTTTAGTTTTTCATAATTTCGTCCGACCAATTATCTCCATTTACGCTCTTAGAACGATTACAGGTGGAACTTAAACTAAATCTGCTATATTGTGGAAATGCAGGGCGTCACACGTGTCGCCATTTTTCGTAATTTTTTTGTTTCATTTGTTTTTAGTACTTTGTGCGAGCAGTTATCTCTGTCGTGGTATTAAAGCGATTAAGGGTAGAACTTTCACGATGATTGTATTTTTATGGAAATGCAAGGCGTTAAACGGTCCAGGCTGTGGGGGTACTCGGCAAAGAATGCTATGCATTAACTGTCACAGTACGTGTTGTCGGCTGGAATCGGGTTATCCCACACGTCCTGGAAGCAGAGCCGTGGTGCTGCGTTGTTGCAAGGTCCAGGTTACTTGTCGTGGCCGCAGTGGTAGAGTCCACTCCGCGCTCCCGTCCCGTAGTAGCTGTCTCGGGGCTTCGGTCTTCTGCCGAACTACCACAACCCGACCTGCTTGCAGGCAAGATGTCCCGTAGGTAGCACTTGTGGAGGAGCTCTTGTGGTATAGCACGGTTGGGGTGGCCCGACCACTGTGCATCCACGTCATTGCGCCACGTGCATTGCGTCTTTGTTTTCATTTTCGTAACCGACTGCTTTCCTCATGTTTTTTTCTCCTTGTCTCTCGATTTCTTCCTTCCATTTCGTCGCATGACAAGGGATGCTGACATTGTTGAAAAGGAAGTAGACAAAGGAGCGGGTAGGGGCACGCGGCGCTTTATCATCATTAGCCAGTAGTTGCTCGATCGCAAAGAACGAGGAAGCAATATCTCCCTTTCTAGGACTCTGTACCCTTGACTCCCGGTAGCTTCCGTGACAACGTTCGGGCCGCCACCCAGCACGCCGAACCACCGCGCCCGTGCGATCTGAGCAACCAGTCCCTGGCCTGCAGCATCGGCGAGCCCAACCCCATCCGAGCCAGTCGGGCGGAGAGCACGATGACCAGCAAGGGTCCGAATAGCTCCGCTCACCTTTTGCATGAAGCGCAAGAAGATGAACCTCTATCACAAATTAGGTTCCCTGGTGGTCATGGAGGGCGAGCTCAGCAAAACCTCCGTGGCGGCCATCAACTCGAACAACGACATCATTGTTGCCGACGCCTGCAATCACCGTGTCCAGGTGTTCGACCAGGGCGGGCGCTTGAAGTTCCAGTTTGGCGGAGTGGGCAGGGCCTACAGCCAGATGTATTTCCCCAGCCGGGCGGTGGTGGTGCGGGCTATGGGGGACATCATCGTCATCGAGCGGGGGCCCACCCACCAGGCGTAGGTGTTCCCGTGGAGCGGCCGGTTCACGCGCAAGATCGGCTCACTAGAGCTGCAGCACCCGTGCAGAGTGGCGGTGGACCCCGTCGGGGGCATGGTGGTCATCGAGTGCCGCGACATGCGCAACGTCATAGTCGACAAGAGCGGCAACCTCCTGCGCAAGTTTGTCTGCTCCGACCAGCTCACTTTGCCGAACGGCGTGGTGGTGAACGAGAAGGAGGAGATATTCATATCCGACAACCTCGCCCACTGCGTGGAGGTGTTCTGCTACATTGGAGCCTACCTGCGTCAGAACGGTGGCGAAGGCGTCACCAACTTCTCATCGCGGTGTGCCTCATTGGCGCGGGATATGTGCTGGTGGCCAAAAACCGCCGCTGCTTCAAGGTCACCGTGTTCACCTAGAATGGGGCGCTCCTGAAGGCGTAAGAGTAGAACATCAAACACACGCACTGCTTCGACGTCGCCTAGATGGACAGTGGATCGGTGGTGCTCGCAAACAAGGACAGCGGAATCCGCATGTACCGCTTCGTGGAAGCGCCGCTGGCCCCTGCAGATGCGTTCGCCTGGTAGTCCCCGTGCCGCCGACTTCGCTTCTCTTCCACCTCAGCGGCAGCGGAGGCCGCTTCTCCAAGGCATTCAATCCGAAGAAGGTCCCTGAGGGCACGCACCAGTACGACCTGACGATGGAAGCGGCGGTCACGCTTGGCTCGGGAAACCTGCGGCTGGCCGTTGCTGCCCAAGGGAGAGGACCTCAACGAGTGGGTGGCCGTCACAATGGCGGACTCTTTCAATCAGATCAACATGCAGTACGGCACGGTGACCGAGTTCATCACCAATTGAGAGCAGCTGCGCTCGGCGCTCAAGTACGTCGACTTCCAAATGACTTGGGTGCTGGGCCAGCTGGACGATGAGTCGCTCTTCCCCTCTGAGATCAGGGTGCCCTTCCGGAAGAACTTCTCCATCGCCAAGACGATCCTGAAGAGGCTGTACCATGTGTACGGCCGCATCTACTACCCGCAATTCTCGGTGGTGGTACAGCTCGGTGAGAAGGCGCACCTAAACACAAGCTTCAAGCACGTCATCTTTTTCGTCCAGGGTTTGGCCTCATTGACCATCGCGAACATGTGCTCCAGCAGGAGCTGATAGAGAAGCTCCGCCGCAAGGACCATGACAGAAACCTCTCGCACCAGTGACCCTGTCCTCCCACAGAATTGCTGCCAGTCGAATACAGACCTTTTTTTTCTCTGGTGCAGATGAGGCCGTCAACAGTGTGTGCTCCCGATGCGTGCTTCCTTCCACTCTCTCCTGCAGCCTTTGCGCACATCCGCTTTGGACGAAACTGTGTGCGTGGACTTCTTGTCACTAAGAAGGTTCTTTTTTTTCATGTCCTGACAGGATTAGCTGGGTGGTGCACCTTCATTGCATTATACTTCTTCTGTGAGGTGTGCGATGCTCTAGCAGTTTGTGTTTTCCTTGCAGACGTTTTCCACCACCATGCATGTGGATGACTTAGTTTCTTGCGTCATTTTTTTAAAGCGCGGACCTTTCGTGTTGGATGGTTTCAGGTGCGTCAGTTTCCTCGCATGTTAAGCCAGGCCTGGAAGCGTTCTCAAATACTGTTTTTTCAGACTTGCCAAATCCTGTAATTCGCTCGACCAAGGCTTGGGTGGGTAGTTAGTGTCAGCGACTGTGCATTTATTCTGCGGGCATTATCCTAACGATGTTTTTCACCGGGTCTTCCCCTTACTGGCATTTATGGTTTTTCTCACTCGTTTTTTGTCGCCAGCAAGTTCTCTGACTGATGTTGTTGGAAGAATCTAACGCGACTGTAACGGTGGGCAGATAATATATTCGGTGTTCACAATCCAAATAAATACAATGCAAAACCACTTTGAACTGACTAGTAGGATAAGTATTTTTAAAATATTACCATGCTGACTTGAAACAGATCATAACACACTTGCAAACACACACACACACACGCACACACGCACACTCACCTGCAAGTTGCGAAGAAAAGACACAAAAGGGAGTAAATGGTTTGTATTTTTTCTATTTTGCTCGTGCTTGTATTTTTTCTATTTTTTAAGCTATTGTAACATCCTTAGTAGTTTCCCAACAACTGGCCACACTAGAACTGACGCCGTCGTCCAGACAACATGACAGTGCTGCCTTCAAGCGCCGAATATCGCTTCGTTTTCCAATGTCTTCCAGGAAGTCACGCATCGTTACCTACTAGCAGCAATGCGTCCGTTAATCTCTTGAAACCAACACGGCACCACATCAGGAAGGTCAGTAGAACCAAATCTCGCATTTTGTCTAAACGACATCGCCCCCAGTGTTATCTCGCCAACAGATAGATACAGTAGAATCTTGTTATTGCGGCCCCCGTTAATTCGAAAATGTGGATAATTCCTCATTCCCACACCATCCCTTCTAAAATTTACATGGTTCAATAGCAAGAAACATTCGCTAATTCCACGCACAATTGCATGCGCACCGGTTAATTTGGACTGGAAGAAAGTCAAGGACGGCCGACACAACTGAAACGAGTTTTGGAGCACGCATTTTTACCATCTGAACCACCTTCCCGCGATTTTAGAGCGACCGCGAGCAGCGACATCTTTTGCCGTCATGAAGGGCCATCCGTTGCCATCGGTCGCCATGCGCAACATAAGATAACTTTTGTGAGTTGGAAAGATCTTTTGACGTACGTGTGGTGAAATAGGTCGGCAGAAGTCGTGACGAAATGTTTTCGTCACGGTGAATGTGTGCTGCCCGGCTCATGAATGCCCGGCACGCAGCCCGGAGCCCGCGGCGCCAGAAGACGTGGAGGACGATATGAAATTCGTTGGCATGCTTCCTTCCGAAGTGCAGCATGCCAACTACGTTGCGATTGATGACGATGTTGTCCTCGCCAGCTAGTTGACCGATGACGCGATCGCCATCAGCGCTGCCCTCGGTATGGCGGATGAGGCGCCCGACGACGACCCATGCGATGTGTTGCGCCCGGTGCGCCGTACCGCGAAAGAAGCCGCTCACATCGTTCTAAAGGTGTTTTGCTGCGATGTTGCCTGTAATACGCTTGCGCTAGAAGGATATACGCGTGGCCGTAATCCAGTCCCTTCCGCTCAGCTCTAGTCAGTTCCGATCAAAGCATCACAGACAGACATCTTTTCAAAATAAAGGTATGAAATAAAATAATTGAAAATGTGCCTTTTTTATTCATTCAATAATTCGACATTCGGATAATTCGGACATTTTTTTGTGTCCCTGGAGACGCGAATTAATGAGTTTTTACTGTACCGTATATCTCAATACTACAAGGGCCTTTGACGCTGTCAATCGTGATTTACTGCTTCGCAAATTCTGGGCGTATGGTCTATCCAATGATTTCAGTCAGTAATTCAGCAGTTACTTAAAAGGCAGGTGTGATTGTGTTTGTTACGAATTCGTCTCCTCCCGGCCTTTCGCGATAATATCATGGGTACCTCAAGGCTGCACACTCGGCCCTCTTTTTTTCAAAGGGCGTTTTGAGCACACTAAATGAACTAGCGCAATCGTTAGGCTGGGTAGTTAAGCGCATACTTTCGATGCAAACCTTGTTGCTGCCTTCCCAGCCTTCTCTGCAAGTGTTTTGCTCCATCATCTTTCTCTGTGGACGTCTTCGATTCCCCCATTCGCGTCACAAGGCAGAAATCTTGCAACTGGACGGCTTTTTCAATTACTTCCGGTGAAGAGAAGAGTCGTTTGCTTATCGCCGGCAGGTCGCAACGGTGGCGCCTTTGGTAAATTAGCGCTTCCTGCAGTACGCTTAACCGTATCGTGTTCGTGCATATTTATGTTTCTTACCTTATTACTACGTTTCTTGTTAAGGCGCGCTGGCGAGGCCAACACGACGACCACACGATGGCGACAACCACTTCCGAGTTCGCATTGCGCCTTGTCACGCGACGCCGACGGTTACACGAACACGTCGGCCGATCGAAAGTCCGTGTGGTGCGATGTTACAAGGCCGTAGTCGTAGTCGTCATCGTAGCCATCATCATCCCCTTCCACTTCTCCTTGCGATTTCTTCCACTTGTTCCTTTTCCTGATCGGCTTTTCCTCTATCTAGTTCGTCATTTTGTAGCGTAAGCTACACTGTCCGAGGTTGAGCAGTTTCGCGGGGACTTTCAACGGCCGTGCTGCGCAAGCGCGAGGAGCATTGGATTGGATGTGGATTGGACTAGATTGAATTGGATTCAATTGGATTGTTTTGGATTGGATTTGATTGGATCTGATTTGAATTGGGTTTGGATTGGGTTTAGATTGGATTTGGATTGGATTCGATTTGATTTGATTGGATTAAATTTTATTAGATTGGATTGACTATTTAGTCCAATGCAATAGGAGTACGGGTGTGGGAGAATTAGGTCTGCACATTCGCCGGTTTGCGCATTCCAGAAGAGTGACGTCATAGCCGGGGCAGACGGACTGGCGCCGGCGCGTGCCCAGCTGTGCGTCTCCGTTCCGCAGTAGCCAAGTCTGACGCTGCGCCAAACCTGCTTGATAGCCCTTTCGCGTGGCTCATGGAGAGGCGTGTTGCGCATGCGCGGCGAGCAGCGACTGCACAGGATTGGGTTGGATTGGGTTGGAAATCGTTTCAGCATGATAATCAGCTAATCCTAGAAAACCAGGAAGGATAAGAATAACCATCTGAACCTTAGCTCACGCTACTTACATCCTGGCATAGCCGAGCTAAGCCACTGCTATTTTTTTTCCCTTGATATCTTCTCCTTGTCCTTTTTTGTCTTGATCGAAATTTCCGCAACAGTATATTATACTCGCATACAAGTAAAACAACAGAAGTTGGCGAGAAATGTTTCGAACATTCAATTGCAGTTTGCTTTTGAAGTCAGCCGGTTTCCTTGGTTCCGCATGAGTACACCTGTGAATAATTTCAAGCTGCATCCCGCACAAGTTTTCAGCACACGAGGAGAGCGAGAACTACTTTTTTTAGAGCCTCGGTCAGATGATCGTGTGTAACCCGGCATTTCTAGCGTATTTTTAATCTTCAGTGCTCAGAGCTCCTCGATAAGTATCTAAATGCGCAGGCGTTTGTAAAGGTTTTTGAGATGCTGTTATGAAGATCCAACAGTACAATGCTACACACCAAGCACCGGGCCCTTACACGCGCATCGCACAGCGGGAAATAGAGGACAGGAGAGAGAGAGAGAGAGAGAGAGAGAGAGAGAGAGAGAGAGAGCCTCTATTACAGCAGGAAGACGCTAAATTAAGTGGGAGAAGCGGGTGTAGAAGGTGGGATGTTTATGAATTGGGACATCTTGAAAACGTTCAGTTCAGGTTGAAGCTGGTTGGCTCCTTACGAAGGCGGAAGAGGCCACGTGGGGTGAAGAGAGAAGGCTCACGGCTCTAAACTGGTCGCGCTAGACCACTTTCTAGAGAGTAGTGCGCGATTAAAGTCAGCGCGAAGGGTTCCAGTGTTCGAGGGTCGATGTATAAGGAGGAGGCATTTGGAGGTGGGTTGAAGGTTCTCTAACGCGTAAATTTCGGACAGTGCCAAATTAGGTACTGCAGACTGGCAAAAGGGCTGTCTTCTATTTATTTTGGTGTTTTTGATTTGCATCCGATGAATGTTTTTTTCTGTTCTCAAAGCATTAATTTTTCTGCACCATCACAAAACTGTTATTAGGAGGTATGGTAAGAGGGGAGGGGGAACAACATTCGTGTGGACATTTTCCTCGGACTGTAAGGCACAACAGTATGGCTTTGGCTATGGCTGCGTGAAAGAAGGTACATATCCACAGCGTGCGTTGCTTATTCACATGCAAATACAATTAAAAGGTTTCTGCTACGCCACAGGAAACGGCGCATAAAACGTTGTCCAGAGTACTTGAAGGCGGCTGTTGTGACCCGAATATTGATTCTAACGATCGTTATCGTAACGAACTGAACCTTAAGACGAAGAGTTACGACATGAGTATGGTGTGGAAGGCTTGATATACTCGCTAACAAACTCAATAAATAGTATACCTGCCTGTTTCCAGTACAAGAATCGAAACCGATGAATATGTCCTAGAATTTATTTTCTTTCCAACCCATTGAGGCGCAACGAACAAATCCTGGCCTATTATGAATGACTTACCATAAATTGAAGAAAATTCCTCATACTCTATTTTCCTTTAATGAAGATTCCGCGCACTAACCACCTAAATTTTGCTGTTAAATAAAGTTTTCTCCTTCTCCTGCTCCTGGTCCTCTTCAGAGAAGTTTTACTATAACGCATATCCGAATATTTGGAAGATATGGCTATGAGAAACATACCGAATTATCCCTCCAGGTCTGAACAAACATAGTGTTAATTTAGTTTCACCGTAAACGCAACTCGTTTTGCTCAGCAAGCCTCCATACTGGTTAGAAGTATGGCATAAAACCTGCACGCGCCTATCACACAATAGGATATTTGGAACTCACCCTACATTTGGGGTGCTCCATAGTGCATGTCGGCATACCTTCATGCCATTACAATGTAAAGTTATGTGATACAATACTTTGGAACGTTCCGCAAGGTAGAAAAACTGTTCTACCTAACATACTAATACCGGGAATCGTAATGCCTGCGGCCAAGGCCGACTGCCCCTAAGTTCTTTATTTCGTTTCGGTCTTGCATTTCCGCTGTTGTGGGTTATTAGACTCTGGCTGTTCCCTTTCTTCGAAGGATTGCTAAATACAGAAGTTGACCCCTAGCTACGAGTCTTCGCGCTCCGCACAGGACCGGCTTCGCAGGAATGGGGCGACGTCGGTTATGTTTCTTCCAGAGCGGTACTAAAAACTATATTTTAAATGACGCCTTAAGCAGGGGTATGAGATTCTAAGTATTTTATTACGATAAAAAGTTGCTCATACACAAAATATTGTGCGGAAAAGTATTACAACTCAATCGAGTGCAAAGAAACAGGAGAGTGAGCCCGACTGAAGCAGACCACAAATGCGAGATTCCCTTATCCAATGTCACGAAGACGCGCTTCGAAGCGCCGTCCGTGGTCGTGCTCCCCGCCAATAGGCTAGGGCGAGGAAAGCCGCTGCCCTCCACATGACTTCGCCGCATCCTCTCCCTTATACCAACCGCCCGCCTCCAGAGCTTCATATATTGAAATAACATGGCGTATATTGCCTAGGAAAGAATTTATTCACATCACTGGAATTGTGTTCCGAAGTAAGACCGACTTTAAAGTTATCCGTTTAAGTTTGCTCTTTCTAAGCTGGCTCGCCCACATTGTGCGTAGCACAGTGGAGCCTACAAATCAGGAAATCGGAGGAAATGGCGCAAACGCACCGGAAGGAGACGACCGACAGCGATCGAGGGCAATGCCCTTCGGGGATCGAATACCGCGAGACGGGAAACGCCAGACATAGGCGTGTCTACAATTACGTTGAACACTTCCATGACGCGACGGTGCTGCTTGAGGGAAGTTTGTAGCCAACCAATAACTTAAAAATAGCTTCTCTGGTCATCAGGCGTCTCAGAGGGGAATGGCCGTGGAATGTTTGTGAAACTCGCTCTTCCTGCTCTACAATCCAAAACACTGTGTTTTCATCAAGTTTTTTTTTTAATCGCAGTTATTCTATGGAGCCATGCCTCTCGTCACGTTTTAGACAGCACTTTAAACCAAAGTGGCACACATCTGTCATTATATAATCAAGTCACAATGAGTAAAACAATATCATTGCTCGCACAATGGCAACCGGAAAGCCTCCACTCACTTTCGAGGAAGTGGTGCACTGAATGCGCCCCCCAAAAATAAAAAAAGGATGTTTATCGAGAGTAAATAGGCCAGCAGCCGGGCGACACAGGGATTGCGAACTCAGCGGGTTAAACCGGCTGAGGCCTAGCGCAGCAGCTGCAGGAAAATCACGCACAGAAACGTCCTCCGATTTCGGACAGCCTCGCTCCTTTCAGGCAGAAAGTTCATCCAATTAATGGCGGGATTACTCGGAACCTCCTCCCGATATACTGAACGTCCGGAGCGCACCGTGGGACTTTTATTTTTCCAGAGTCCTCGCCTTTGCTCGGTAAAGAAGGGAACACAGAACAGATGGGTCAGCGTGGAGAGCTCATTCAACTCTATTGTGCATCGTTAGACGCTCGTTCAAATTGAGTGGCAGCGCCTAAAGCTTTTGTCTTGCTTCTTATGCTTTGTTTTTCTTTTATGAGCCTCCTTCAGCACGTGCACTCGACAAGGCATATGTAACTTTACATTTAAACAGAATGTTCTGCAGGAAATGTATCATTATTAGAAAGCAAAGCTGAATCTGACGCCCTTACGTGTGGCGAATAGTATAAGGATTAAGTGAAGCAGCAAATTTTTCCTTCATGCGATTAGTCCACGTGCGTGCCGATTACAAATACAAGAAAAAGTGCAGAATGCTTTTTGTTCCTCGGCTCAAATAGACAATGCCTTTATTGCTTCATTAAATCGATATATCTTTTATGAGGTAATGCGAAATTCCTGCTTCTTTTTTTTCCACCTTTTCTTTGAGGATTGCAAGGCAACCAAAGACAAGTGGTAACGTAGAGCTGCAGGCTATCCATCTTTACTTATCAATGTGGCGGCTTGGTAGCTGAGACTCAGCTTAATCACGCTTTTTCGATCGGTTACTACCAATCTCACCAGTTTAAATTCGCAGCCGCAAGTTGGCAGTAACTGAGTGTACATGAGTTAGCTGTACTGAGCTGCCAACAATGCCCACACTTTTAAAGGGGCCATGAGACAAAGTGCAACTTTGGTCCATTGGAAAGTTTGCCTCGCTTGAATAACACTGACACAACATTTAACGCAAACGGCGCTAAAATTAGCTTAAAACTTTGAAAAAAAAAAGACCATGGCTATGCGACCTACTAGTTCATTTCCAGCACTAGAACCTATAAGAGATTATGGGCAGCTGTGCAATCGGTTGAGGCATGCAAAAGCAAACGCTGGTTAGGCAGGGCTTATAAGCTTGTAAAACGAGATATTTGTGCCAATATTGAATGCATATTCTTTTTATAGGAGTAAGGATTGTGGGGTCAACAATAGGTCACAAACACACATGTAAACATAGAAGCACCAGTGCGTACTGTGCGTACTATGCAGGTTACAGCTGAACCGTAGTCCGGCGCTTTCGGGTTGTCTGACACAACACTAGCCAATTCCAATAAGCGACACTTTGTTACGTGACCTGATTGTCTAGTATACCCATTGTTCCCCGAAGCGATTACTGCCCACCGTAAAAAAAAATAGGCCAGGCGCAAATCCGGTCAAAGAGCCAACTAGAGGACGCATGGTAAACGTAGCAGTAAATAGCGTGTCATCTTTTTCTGCAGCCCCAGTCAATTCCTGCACTCAATAGGTCATCGCTGACGTGGCAAATTAGCCGACATAGCGTGATAAAATTTGCACTTAAATTTGTGACATCTTATGTAATAAAACATTGTTTGCGGCCGGACAAGCGCTTGAGGTACTAAAGAATACCTAAATTTTCAGACAAAACAAACTTGCATTTTTTCTCATGGGCTCATTGAGGTTGCGTCACAGCGTAAGAGAGACTCGGAAATTGAAACTTGAGTCGGTTGATCGCGTGTTGATTTGTCAATTTGTGTGCGCCGAGGATTTCTCGATGAGCCCATTTGAAAGGAAGCAGTTTGCTTTTGTCGTTGTTGTTCTTGCGGTAAATGTCGCTGTACATTTCTCATGGAGGCCACAGGCAAAAACCCCCGGGTGTTCGAGACTTTGGTGGACGTTCAGGATCCAAATGCGGTCAAAATTATTCCGGAGCCGTCCACTACGGCGCGCCTCGAAACCTGTGTAGCGACGGAGCAATAAACCCGAAATCAATCACAATCAATCAATCAATCAATCAATCAATCAATCAATCAATCAATCAATCAATCAATCAATCAATCAATCAATCAATCAATCAATCATACTTTAGCTGCATTAGTTCCAATCATTTATTTCCAGAAATCGCAATGAAGGCACAAATATATATAGTCCGCACCTTTGCCTAACTTTTGCAACTGTTTAAACCAGAAAATTCATCAATGCCTGATTAAGCAAAAGTCACCCAAGTAATTACTCACAGAAAGTAGTTTTGCTTGCATGATATTTTATTTATTTATTTATTTATTTATTTATTTATTTCACACATACTGCAGACCACAGTAGGTCCAAGCAGGACGGGCATTTGGTAGATATACAGGTACAAGAAAAATAACAGCTCAAGGGCAACAAGAAATGCGATTACTCTAAGGAATATGTGCAGAATACGGTTCACTTAACGTGTTCCAGTCAGACACGGTCCGAGGGAAAAACGTCTACATAAACGTGCCAGTTCTAGCAAAAAACGGGGTTAGTAAGTTAGAATGGAAGTGCCGAGTTCGCCTGGTTCGAAGAAAAGATAAGTACGGGGATGGGTCTACCGACACTTTGTGGTTCAGCAACAAAGAAAGAAAATCAAGTCGCAAATCACGCCTGCGTGATTCAAGCGTGTGGATGCCGTTATCAAACCTTATCTGGGTTGGGGAATCGGTTCGTGAGTATTTGGAGTAGATAAATCGAATTGCCTTCCTTTGTATTCGTTCGAGTTTATTAATAATAAATTTCGTGTGCGGGTCCCATACGACACTGGCGTATTCTAGTTTAGGCCTTATATATGATAAATAGCACATCAGTTTTACTTTTGAGGGAGAATTGTGCAGTTTATGCCTTAAGAAACCAAGTTTACGAAGAGCGGCTGAACATATGTTTTCAATGTGCAAGTTCCAAGAGAGGGTGTTAGTGATTGTTAGTCCTATGTATTTGTAGCTTGTTACCTCTTTTAAAAAATCACTTTCTAAATTGTATGCATGCTTTAATGGACGTTCCTTAGGGGTAAGCGGCCTATGGACGTATTTATCGGTATTTAGCATTATTCCCCACATACTACACCATTTTGAAATATTTGCAAGGTTATTATCAAGGTCGGTTTGATCACCAGGACAGTTAATTTCCCTGAATAGAACACAGTCGTCAGCAAACAGTCTAATCTGCGCACCAGAATCAATATTATTGACGATGTCATTGATGTAGACAAGGAACAGTATTGGACCCAAGACACTTTCTTGGGGTTCACCAGATGCAACATGAAGAGATGCTGATTGGTGATCATTTATGTAAACATATTGTTCTCGGTTACTCAAGTATTCCGCGATCCAATTTACCAAAACGGCTGGAAGGCCAATGCGTTGAAGTTTTATTATTAGTTTTTATGTGGACCCTATCGAAAGCCTTACTGAAATCTGGAAATATTGCATCAATTTGACCACTGTTACCAAAGTTTAAGGCAAAAGTGTGAATGACTGTAACTAACTGCGTAACTGTGGAATATCCGTTTCTAAAGCCATGTTGTTTACCAGATAGGATTGGGTGTTCACTTAAAAAGTTGAGGAGTTGGTTTACTATTATTTGTTCGATTAGCTTGCAGCATGAAGATGGTACAGAATTGGGACGACAATTTTGAGGTGACAAGCGGTCACCTTTTTTAAATACGGGAGTGACGCGAGCGGCCTTCCAGTCCGGTGGTAGTGTGGACGCCAACAAAGAGGAGCGAAAAATGATCACAAGAAATTTTGCAATTAATTCAGCGTATCGCTGAAGAAAGACGTTAGATATGCCATCGGGACCACAAGACGCTTTGGTTTTGAGTTTTAACAGCATAGACAGTACACCAGGATGGGACATCATAGCTAGATATATCATAGCTAACGTTCAATAGATGAGAAATGTGTAAATTTAGGCGTTTCAAATTAGAATTTCTTTATCAATGGATAAGAAGTTTTGGCGTGTTTGCGCAGAGTAACAAAAATATTAGAATTCCATAATCCAGATACGATATTACACATATTGCCACCGATGTTTTTTGAACGGCTTCTAGTTCTAACATAACTAATTGTTTCACCAGATTGATTAACTCTTTCGCTACCGCGCCTATCAAAATCGATCAATTTGATCGATACTTTTGGGAGAGCCTTTTCATAGCGTTCCAGGCTTTTCTCGAACAAGTAAAGCTGTTCGGAGTTAGATCAGAAAATGGCCTTTCAAAATCAGTTTTGTTTTCATTTTTGCAACGGAAACGTGATTTTTGACACGCTTTTGAATCACCTGGTTGTGGAAAAGGGGCGTGGTCATCGCGCCTCAAGGCTTCCAACGAAGAATGCGTGCAACTCGTAATTACTTGCACCAGCGCTTGTTTTTTGCTATAAGGGCGTGAATGGGGAACTAGCAAATGATTTTCAATCGTCAGGTTCACGCTCTGACAGTAATAATCCCAGAAATCGGCTGAAAATGTCAAGCAGTGCCTGGTTGCAAAGCTACTTTATGATTTTAGGCAGTTTTATTGCCTTTGCGCAAGTTGTCCTAAGTACTCTGGTAGTTCTACTTACCCCAGGACCATTCCCAAACAGTTTACAACAGTTTCGGTTTCGTTTCTGCATCGCGAAATTCATATTTAGCGCAACTACGCAGTTACCCAACTTCAAGGCTAACTGCCATGGCGCCTGAAGCGTCCGCGACTGATCCTCGAACAAAGCACGCCGCTCCTCATTTCCCCCCACCCTAACCCGATTTCTGCGATAAGAACTTCAGATGCAAGTCAAAAGGTCACACCCAGTCGCCAGATATCTGTTCCGCCGAGGACAGCGCTTCAAACCGGCCTTACACTGCCAGCTGTTCGCCTTCCAGTTTCGTTTTCATGCGAGGGTATATCCGGGTGTCTAATGTTGCTGCTTAGTTGAACTGTCTATTCGGACGGAGTCTCTGATAAGTTTTTGTACTGTTTCATTTGAAAAATGTTAGGTGGCGCTGCAATAGAGGAGGCTCGTTGTGCTGATCTTTTTTAGCGCGCGACTGCTACTCGGCCAAAGATCGCAGGGGACGATTCTAGCTCATCGTACCTCATTTTTGCGAGCAAGGCTACAATTGCGAGTAAGAAGATGATAATAAAGCTCAGCTTTATGTTTTGAGAGATAACTGACCGTGAACGACAACAAACATCAGCCACGGCGTTCCGTTTTCAACTTCATGCATGTTTTTTTCTGCATCGCGTGCTTGTCCCAAATATTGTGCTCGCTGTAAATGCAAAGTCAGCCATTGACAAGATGTTTTTACGTTATGTGGGGGCAAATTGGTGCCTCTGATAACGTCAAACCGCCAGATTTATTCCAAGGAACCACCCAAAATTGCACAGTTTGAATTAGAGGTTGGGCTTCACCGCATGACACGAGCACCGTGCGTGCTAACATTTTTTTTTTATATCTGAAAAACTGTTCCGCGCAAGTCGACATTTTTTTTATGGTGTGTTTTTGAAATGTTTCCCTGCAAAATGTATATTCTAATTTTTTTCTACTACCAGTGGTTTGATACACAACTCCTTTTTTATCATTTTTTTCGACAACTTGACAAAACTTTTGATTTTGATATTTTTTTTCACAACTATGATATATGAAAACCTTTAAAAAACTGGTGTTATTGGAAAGGCCGTTAAATAATCTGCATTTTGTGCTCCTGCAATTAGTGCCTAAATAATTTTTTAGCAGAAAAAAAAAATGTTTTCTTGGACCCCCCAAAATTGGTCAATTTTCTGCGGTAGCGAAAGAGTTAAAACTTCTATTTGATTGCCAACAAAAAGTTGAAATCTTATTAGAAGGATTAAAAATTTGTTTATTCCACGCTGTGAAGGGGTTTGGAAAGCAAAGCTGTAAACGACACCAAAAACAATTGCCCATGCGACATCACTGCAAATCACAAACGTGGCTCTACAAAGAGTGAAACCAGAGATTCTGCCAGCAGTTACCTGGAATTCGCGGGGGCGGTGTCCTGAACGCAGCAGCGCCGGCCACGGCCGGGCTAGAGCTGCGGACGCTGCCGCTGTAGGCCGGCCGTGCGTCGGAAGAAAGAAAAGGGAGAGGAGCGTCTTTCGAAGGGAGAGACAGCGTAACCTAGCCAACCTGATGTGCTAGCGGGGGGCTACACCACAGCGCGACACAAGCGCAGACACCAAAAACAATTCAGCATGTGAGCTTAGTGATTGCAATTTATACCGATTTGAACTAGTTAGTGTAGTAATTTAGAGAATGCGAGAAAGCTGAGGAAACTATTGTAATCGCTATTTATCAGAACGAGTTGCTACATTCCCGTTTTGTAATGCCTCTTGAAACATGACCGATTTGGTATTCACCAATCTAGAAAACGCTGCCCCATTCGGAGCAAGCAGTGCGCAAAAGGTAGCGCTTCTCTAGTGGCCAGATGTCTGTATGTGGTTTGAACATTTTCTGTTCCCGCCCTGCAAACCAATCCTTAACGTATGCTTGCCATACGGAAACCTAATTCCGTAGGGTGCGGGTTACCCTGGAGGTGCTCTCGAACAAGTTAATCAACCAGGCGAAGGCAGGGCGCAATGGACGCGAAGCTGCGCCAAAACAGGCCCAACACAACCATCGCTAAAGCAGACGACAAAGCTGTACCAACGACGCGCCCCCCGATGGGCAGGTACTTCCGCGCGTGGAACGCCAGGTAAATCTACAGTGTGCTTCGTGAGTGAACCCCCCCCCCTGCCCTCGCCTCCACCGCGTTGGGAGTTCGCCACTAAAAAACCGTTGGCGGGTAGAGCTAGAAAGCTCTGCTTTAAAATAACAGGCGCAGAAAGAAATCAACCTTTAACATAATGCTTCGTCAGTGACACTGAATTTCTGAGCATTGCCGCGTTATTTTAAAAATGTGGACATTCAATTGTAGGTAAAAACAGAGTTAAATGACTAGTTTTGCTATCGGACAGTTTTCATGAATCTGCTTCTGAAAATTAATTATTCAACTTTGCATGACGGGTGCGCTATAAAATATACTTTCAGCGCAAGTTGACGCCTATACTACCGCAGTGCTCATAGATCCATGCGAAACTGTTCGAGGCAGAAAACGCGTTCAATTTAAGTTAGTGGGGTTTACCACGGGTTTTTGCCCAAACGTCGCGTACCCACAACATATTTCAAACAGAATGTTACGGCCACGCTTGGACTGCTCCCGGTTCAGCAAAAGAAATGAGCCCCTATTGTCTTTAACCAGCTTTCTTCGCCCCATTTCAGTTTACTAAAAGTAGTATCACTACCGCGTTCACCTCTTGTGACGTCTCCCTCCCTAAATGGTAGCTTAAATGAAGTGAACTATTTTTGTTTGACCTCCGTTTTTGCGAGTGTTTTTGTCATAAGTATTTCGGCGATATATAGTGGCAGAGAAACACGCTGATTAGGACATCTTACCCTGAACCAGACGAAAACATTTTCCTCTATTTCACAGAAGAGCAAACGTTCGTAAGATTGAACGGCCGAACAGTACGGCGTGGCTTTCGATGGGCAAGACAATACACATCACGAGTCGAAAGAGGCTGCTTTCGACTGGAAAAATAAGAAACTGAAAACGAGGAAAGAAGAGGCAAGAAGTTAAAATCAAAACACCCGTGTTAAGAAAGGCAGGTACGGCAATGTACCGCTGTTTCATTTTGGGCGATAGTCTGAGCGCAGTCCATATGAAAGAAGATGTGGGATAGGGAGTACGGATAGGTGAAGACGAGAGCGAAACAGCAATGACGCTCCATTGATTCCCGTTCTTCTTCGTCTCCCTTCTTCTCGCTCACGTCTTCTCGCCGTTTGAAACACATCAGTCGGTTATGAAGCAGCGGATAAACGCCGAGGCAGACAATATCGAGGTAGAATAAGTAGACGATGACAGAAAGCTGCCAGGGGAAAATGACCTAAGTGACATAAACGGTGCAATCGCTTTGCATCTGGTTTATGGAAGCAGCAGCTGACGAGAACTTACTAAAATGTAGAACAAGATAGTTTTTTTAAAGCAAAACATCCTCAGTTGAAAGAAGACCAGGCTTTTAGAGGCAGAAATAATCCACGGTGACTGTCTTTAAAGGAAAAGCATTCGTTGGGTGGACAGAATAACTCGCTATTTATCCGCAGGCATTCCGTAATAAAGATCCGTGGGTCGTTAGAGGAAAGGGCTGTATTGCGGGTATAGCGAGTTCGAGTACTACGAGTAGTGAGATTAGCTGTGCGTTCGAGTGCTGCTTGCAGAGAGAGAACCCTTTACATCCTGAGGTTTGCTCCACGGCAATGTTACCTTTAGTACTGTCGTGCACACATGCCAGACAAGTCTCTTATATGCTCGGCGTAAGAGGCTATATATTCTCATAAACAGGGAAATTACGCAGAATGGAAGAAATCGGCAAAGAATGCTTCGTTGTAGAAATATTGTAGAAACAACGGTCTGATCTTGCATCAAGAAGACGCAATGACCTACATGTATTAGTAAGTTATGTTTTGAAGGGGTGTATAGGAACATAGTGACAGCTAATCCCTTCGGAATAAAATGCGCAATTCGCAACGACTCAACTTTGTTGCCGTAACAAATAACCTAAATATACACATATGGTCGTTCGCGCATATTCTTTCTCATTGGCGCCAACAACTGCGTTGTTTCGCCTAATTCTCAACACAAAACTCAAGTTACGCAATATTATCCCTCCTGCCGGTGGCATGCTGTCTCTAGATAACATTTCATCCGGTTCGTTTCTTCAGCTAACGCAATGTGACAATTAGTTAAGCACGATCTTTCTTACATTCAAGCCGAGTAAACGCAAACAGTGCAACTTTTTTAGTTCAGAATTTTATGTTCAACACTTTTGCTTTCTTTTAACCGCTTCTACTTTCTTTGTTATGCTGCTTAGCCCGCTTTCACCTTAATTTAAATCTTCGTGAGTTTAAATCCCTTGATGCTTTTGTTTAGATGGCGGATGCAGAACACGACGTAATTCGACTTGAGTATACTCCAGAGCGAAACTCCCTTGAGGAGGCAGCACAACCGGCGTCAATTGCCGAGATAGTACGCCTTTCATCCGAAACTCTGGCCGCGCAAGAGAGGGCTTACTAAATTTTCTTTTCGTCTTTTTTTTCTTGATTTTATTTCCTCTCCTAGTCTACACGTAAAGTCTTGTTTGTGCGATAAACAGCGATAAAATATCTGTATGTTGTCATGAAGCTATGACTGCATGCTATATTGCAATATGGGCTGGTAAAAAAGAGGGTGCACAGATTTTACAGGGCTAACAGAGATAGATTTGATTGATTGTAGGTTAACGCGCCAATCAAGGCAATCAGGCCCGCCGTAGTGGAGGGCTCCGGAATAATTTGACCACCTGGGGATCTTTAACGTGCTCCGAAATCTCGTACACACGGGCGTTTTTGCTTTTCGCCTCCATCAGAAAAGTGGCAGCCACGGCCGAGAATCGAACCCGACACCTCGTGCTTAGCAGAGCAACGCCTTAGCCATTACAGCGTAAAGAGTGTCAGTATCGTTTCGCAAAAAGTTTGGTGTCGTTTTTTGTGTCTAGTTTAAACTTAGAGAAAGTGCCCAGAATAGACTGGCGAGAACGGGGATAGAGTGCCGAGTGGGGAGGTAAGAGGGAAGCTAAAATAGAAATAGAGAGAGAGAGAGAGAGAGAGAGAGAGAGAGAAAGAAAGAGAGAGAGGGAAAGGTTAAGCAAGACTAGAAGGCCGACGATGAAATACGAAAAGAACAGGGAGAATCCAAAACAGGCAACGTAACCAAAAAAGAGGCAAGGATGATAGAAACAAATAAATCGAGAGAAAAAATGCAAGCTAAAACGTCGTTAGAGATGTACAGGGCTGAGAAATTAAACATTAGAAAGGAAAATTTCTACAATAATTACCAGGGCAGTGCTTTGCTATTTGAGGCTAGAGCAGGTTACTTGAGAACTGAGAGCTTTGTGGGGAAGTATTCACAAAATGATGGGAAAAGAAACAGAAACTGTGCGGCGCATGGTTTTAGAATTCGAGGGTATCCTTCCAAATATGCATGAGGGAAATATACGGCTTCCAGAAGCCCTACGATTTAAGTGTAGCACAGATGAAGTAATCTTCAAGGCTGTCGAGGCGACGAAAAGAACATTAGAATACTGGCGGACGGAAAGCAGAGAGCGGAATATTGCCTAGGACAGCTACCACCTGAACAGGAGAAAAAAAAGGTATTTCGTGCGTAATAAGCTTTTCGTGCCTGCCCTAGCAGCGCTAGTAACAAACCAATACTATAAAACACAGGTATATTAGTCATTTTTCGTAAGATGTCACGTCATCACCCTGCTACAAAGGGGACACCAATAGCAATCATCATCACCATCATCATCACCAGAGTGACATAGAGAGAGGAGTGAAGGCAGGAGTAAGGAAGGGAAGGGAGATTGGGGAGGGAGGCAAGGAGGGAGAGAAGGCTCTTTATTAGAGGAAAGCACAGATATCTGCTTCATCGTTATCGCCTATATGCTGCTCCGCAGGGACACGGACGATGGAATAGAGGTCCCAAACGACGTAAGGTGGAAGACAGGAGTAAAGGAAGAAGTAAAATTAGTTATCATCCGTAACTGGTTTTGTTTGTTTTCCAGCATCATTTGTTGAAAAACATGACTGATATTACGCACAGGCTGCCAACAATGAATGATCTGTATCTTTCCCCAGATGTTGACTATACAGACAGACAATGAACTTTATTGAATGTCCTGAGGAGCACTGCTGCCG
Organism: Haemaphysalis longicornis; assembly: GCF_048455015.1. NCBI lineage: Eukaryota > Metazoa > Arthropoda > Arachnida > Ixodida > Ixodidae > Haemaphysalis > Haemaphysalis longicornis. Next base: position 93,493,525 of record NW_027526385.1, read on the forward strand.
TTCAGGGCGGCAGCGCTGCGGGCCGCTCCCACGTGGGGACGGGGAGGCCGAGCCTCACCGCCGCGTCGTGGGCCCTCTGGACGGCCCTTAGCTGGTGCATTAGATCAGGGCTCTCCAAGTCGGAGCGCCATTCTTCCTTGGTTATGCGTTGAGGGCCCCGAAGTGAGGGACACCGCCAGAGCGTATGATCTAGATTGCTACGTTCGCCACAATCCGGGCAGTCCGGTTCAAAAGTGTCCGTGTAGAAGCTGAGAGTGGATAGACTAGGATAAGACCTGGTCTGCAACATTCTGAGTGTGGCTGCCTGCGGCCTGGAGAGTTTCTCGTGCGGAAGAGGAAACGTTCGCCTGCCCAGCTTATAGTGCTGAATAATCTCGTTGAACGTGAATAAAGTGTCTCTGAAGACCTCCCAACCAATCCCCGAGGAATCGCCTCCGTCCGACCCGGCGCGGTGTGTTATCTCGCGCGCGCGGGTGTGGGCGACCTCATTGAGATTAGTTAATGACAAGTGCGACCCTAGGTGAGCGGGAAACCAGATGATAGTGTGTGAGGAAATGACCTTATTTCCTAGGATGTGAGCTACCTCGGCCGAAACGGAACCTGACGCAAAGGCCCTAACGGCTGCGCGGGAATCGGTGTAAATTCGATGCCGGCTGTCGTCAAGTAAAGCAAGAGCCACCGCGGCCTGCTCGGCTCTAGCCGGGGTGGTGTTCCTGAAGGACGCAGAATTGAGTACTTTGCCACTGTGATCTACCATAACTGCCGAGAAGTTTGCCGATCGTCCGTACTGCGCGGCGTCCACAAAGCACGCGGAGTGCGGGTCGTCGCGAACTTGTTTTAGTAGGGCCTCGCCTCTGGCCCTTCGCCTGCCTGCATTGTGCTGAGGGTGCACGTTGCGGGGAAACGGGGAGATAGTTATAGCAGCTCTCTGCTCCTTAGTAAGGCCAACCTCGCGCTCCTCCTCTAGGGATGGAGAACAGCCCAGAACCGCCAGAATTTCCCTTCCAGCGGGTGAAGACGACAACCTGGCAGTCTGAGCCGTGTGCTGCGCTTCAATGATTTCCTCTAAAGAGTTGTGCACCCCGAGCTGCATGAGTCTTTCTGTGCTGGCATTCATCGGGATACCCAGCACGCGCTTGATGCTTTTACGAATTAGTAAATTGAGCTTAGCCTTTTCGTGATTCTGCCAGGAGTGCATGGCCGCCACGTACGTGATGTGGCTCATCAAGAATGCATGGAAGAGCCTCAAGAGATTGTCCTCCTTGATACCTCCTCGACTGTTCGAGACCCGAGTAATTAACCGTATCATGCTATCAGTCTTAGCGGTGATTTTGGCGATGGTGTGCCTGTTACAACCGTTCGACTCGATGAGCATACCGAGAACCGGGATAACCTCAACTCTGGGAATGGGATGTCCCTCACTCGTGCGGAGTGCAAGGTTCACCTCTGACAGTGGGACCCAGCCCTTGGGCTTAACCCCTCTCCGACTAGGTCTGTACAATAGGAGCTCCGACTTGCTCGAGGAGAGGCGAAGCCCCGTCCCAAAGAGGAAAGCCTCTGTGCGATCTAGCGCTTCCTGAAGTGCTTCCTCTACCCTACCATCGCAGCCTCCGACGCACCATACGGTAATGTCGTCAGCGTAGAGTGTGTGGTTGACGCCCTTGACCTCCGACAGTCTCTGAGATAATTTACACATGGCAATGTTAAACAGGAGCGGAGATACAACCGACCCCTGTGGCGTCCCCCTCGTGCCCAGCTCGACAGGCTCTGAACTGAGGTCCCCAATCTTTAGCGTGGCCTTTCTATGTCTAAGAAACGAGCTGATAAACGCGTGAAAGTTCTGACCAAGGCCCAACTCTGAGATGGAATCGAGTATGTGGGCGTGGGAGACGGTGTCGAAGGCTTTCTCTAGATCTAAGCCGAGGATGGCTCTAACGTCCCTTGTGTCCCTATCGATGTTCTGATACTTGATCAGCTTCATGGCGTCCTGAGTCGAAATGGACGGTCGAAAGCCGATCATGTTGTATGGAAAGAGACCGCGGTCTTCGATGTGCTTGGAGATGCGGTTGTTAATAAGATGTTCCGCCACTTTGCCTATGCACGATGTGAGCGAGATCGGTCTGAGATTAGTCATGTCTGGAGCGCGCCCCGGCTTCGGGATCAGGACGACCGACGCCAGCTTCCACGACTCCGGAACCGCGCCCCGTTCCCAGATGCGATTTATCTCCTCCGTAAGGAATGTGACCGACTCGTCATCCAAGTTTCGAAGAAGTCTGTTTGAAATTCCGTCCGGACCCGGAGCAGAACGTCCGTTGAGGGCCGCGAGGGCCTCCCTTACCTCGGGGACGGTAAAGGGCTCATCCAGAGCGGCCATTGGAGGGCCTCTGTAAGGCGGGTAGTCCGCATCATCCGAAGTGTATATAGGTAGATATCTGTTGGCTAGCGACTCTAGTATTTCCGAATCGGAATTGGCCTGGCGGGCTGTGTGTAGTATCTTATCAGTAGCGCGCCTCTGATTAGACCGGGAATTGGATTCACTTAGCAACTGCTTGAGCAGGTTCCATTTTCCACCTGATCTCATCTGCCCGTCAACCGAATTACACACCTCGTCCCATTGCTGCTTGGAGAGCGTCTGACAGTGTAGCTCTATTGTGCGATTTAGTTCCGCAATCTTTTTTCGGAGTTTGCGGTTCATCCGCTGGCCCTTCCATCTATCGACGAGGGCTCTTTTCGCCTCCAAAAGGTTTGCCAATCGCCTGTCCATCCTATCCACATTTAGGTCGGTGACAACGGACTTGGTGGCGGACGCTACATCCTCCTTAAGGTGCGCTACCCAACTATCTAGGGACGTAGGGGTTTCGGTTTCCCTCTCTTCCCTAATTTTACGAAAAAGACCCCAATCCGTCATCCTAAACTCCTTCGGTGGCCTCTTGCGTACCACTAACGACGTGGCCAGCACACAGTGATCACTGCCCAAGTTCTCATTGAGGTTGCACCACACAGCGGGCCCAACGTTCGCCACGAACGTAAGGTCCGGCGCGGTGTCCCTGGCGCACGAGTTTCCCGTCCTAGTTGGAAAGGATGGGTCCGTAATCAGGGTGAGACCGTAGTCGGACGCCGCCCGCCAGAGATCCGCCCCCTTGGCCGTGACGCGGTGATATCCCCACGCTTGATGAGGAGCGTTGAAGTCTCCAGCAACTACAAGCGGAGATCCTGCCGCCTTTCTAACCGCCTTGGAAATGAGAGAAGTAAAACGCTGCCTCATGTCTCGAGGAGAGCTGTAAATGTTAAGTATGAAAAGGCTATCCCACAGCTGGCCACTCGGAGTGATCTCGATTAGCGAGTGCTCCGTTTTACTGTGATCCATGAAGAGATTGTGAACGGTGAAAGTGAACTTTTTCGAGACGAGAGTACTAATGCCTCTCTTGCCGTCTCCGTATACCGTATAAGATTCAAATCCAGAAAGTGAGACCGACTGAGCCAATGTCTCTTGGAGTAAAATGACGTGCGGTTTGTTAGGATGGGATCTGACGAACTGCTGTAGGACTGCCTTTTTACGTTGGGAGCCGCAACAGTTCCACTGCCAAATGACTATCTCGCTATCGTGTCCCGCCATGGTTGGGATCCTCGATTACCCTGTCGTGCGAAATGCTGCGCGCAGGCCGCCGTGACCGTGATCGTGACCGGCCGCCGTGCAGGGCCGCCATGACTCTAGAGCTACCTGTCGATGGAGATCCGTCTGGCGCGAAGGAACGAGGCAGGTTAGCCGTTATCCTCACATTAGATTCGACTGAATCGACTCTCGCGTTCAGGGCCGAGACCGCTTCGCTGAGGGCTTCGAGCGTGGTCCTCAATTCGGACTGGAATTCTCTTAACTCGGCTCTAAGCTCGTCGAAACCCTCGTCTCGTATGGGTTTAGACCTCTTTTTGGAGGGTTTCCCGATAACGGGCGCCTCGGGTTCCATTGGAGTTGCCACCTCCTCGGTTTCGGGTGGTGTAGGCCGTTGAGCCGGTAGGGCTTTTCCTGCCCTTTTCATCTCTGCTATTTCAGCCTTCAGCTGCTCGAAAGCGTTCCTCAGCGAAGCGTTCTCGCGTTCTAGCTGTACAATCCTATCCGCGCTATGCTCTGGCGGTGTTGACGAAAGCCCCATTACCCTTGGTGTAAGTCCCTTGACTCGATCGACCCATGTGGTCTGTTCAGCTTCGGGTGGCTCCTGGATGCGCATGGCTGGTGGCCCCTTGGAGCGGGAACGTCTTCTGGATCGCGAACGTTCCGTGGAACGGGAGTGTCGGGTTTTGGAGCAAGAACGTGGCGCCTCGAAGCGTCCCCTCGAGGGTGACCTGCTCCGGTCACGTTTTCTGTCTGGCGACACAGGTGACTTGGCTCGCTGGCGCTCCCTTCTTCTTCTGCGAACGACGTATGGCAGTTGAAACCGCTGCTTACACTGCTTGTCCGCCGTGGGATGAGGGCCCCCAAACAGGGCGCATTTTGGCGTACAAACGTGGTCCTCGGGCGGGGATGCAATGCCACACCCTCTGCAGATAGTCTTTTCGGGCGTCGGACAAACGTCGGCCCGGTGCCCCAACCTGCCGCAGGCGTAGCAAACGTCCGTTTGTCTGCGGTAGAGCGTGCAGCGAAGCATGCTTTGTCCACACATGACGTAATTTGGTACCTTCAGGCCATCAAAAAGGACGACGACTGTAGTGGTGTTTTTGATACGCTTGACCTCCAGGGCCCTGGGATTCTTAGGCTGCACAATCATGTCTTTGAGCTGTCCTGCGTCGAAGTCGAGGTCGACGCCCCTGACGACCCCCTTGCACGTGTTGTCCGGCGCCGCCAAGTAGGAGCTGACCTCGTAGTTTGCCACTCCAACCGTGACTGACTCCACTCTTGAGTATGCCCGTGCGTTCTTCTGCGTCGGCGTACTCACGAAGGTTAAAAATTTGTCCCTTAGAAGGGGGTAGCGTGTGGAAGCTAAACATTTTATTCAACTTTGTTTAGGCTTGCAAGAAGCTTCCTGAGCTGCTTTGTTTTTCCCAGCTAATCTAGGTCATTTTTTAATACTAAGTTAGCCTGATTGCCAGTTATTCTAGACTGCACAAGAATCCACATTTAAAATGCTGGCGCCGTAATTGAAGCCCGTCGTCACAATGAGACCACAAAGCAATATTATTTATCATTGGAAGAGGCCACGTTCCGATGCCGGTGTGAGTGTTTCATGAATTTTATGCCACTCGTGTGTTCGCTTGCGCACGCGACAGGGTCAAACGGGAGATTAGCGAGGCGTTTGTCATCTTGCCGTCGTGTAGGCAGCCGTTATTGACACAGGCGTTCCAGAAGCCATTACGGGTTCAGTAAAATCAACTTGAATATTGCCCTAACACACCCTCGTTTGTCTGCCAGAGTATAACTGTAATACTATACTGTAAACTACAGTATAACTGTAATCTACCCGAGTGCATACGGCAGACATCAGATAATGGATGGCAGCCGACCATTGTCCCTGACGAAGAAAGCGTATGACAGCTGCATCTTACCGGTACTCACTTACGGGGCAGAAACTTGGAGGCTCACTAAGAGGGTTCAACTTAAATTGAGAACGACTCAGCGGGCAATGGAGCTGAAGGTGATAGGTGTAACATTAAGGGACAAGAAGAGAGTGGAGTGGGTCAGGTAACAAACGCGTGTTGAGGACATTTTAGTAGAAATTAAAAAGAAATGGACGTGGGAAGTGCATGTAATGCGAAGGCAAGATAACCGTTGGTAATGAAGGGTAACAGAGTGGATTCCGAGAGAAGGCAAGCGTTGCTAGGGGCGGCAGAAAGTTAGACGGGCAGAAGAGATTAAGAATTTTGCGGGGATAAATTAGTCGCAGTTATCAAAGGACCGGGGTAATTAGACAATAATGGGAGAGGCGTTTGCCCGCCAGTGGGAGTAGATAGGCTGGTGATAATGGTGATGACTTCCGGAGTTTATAAAGGTAATTTGCTCAAAAGTACGGTAAATTGAGAACTCTAGCGATGGTGTCTTGTTTTCAGTAATAGTTTGTTTAACTAACTTGCGGAGAATGACGCGGTGAATACGCGTGCAATAAGTTACCAAAAATAAACAGGATGTAATCTTCCACTGTCATATTCTGCGTGCTGATAGAAAACGCTAAAAAACACGGCCATCTCGACATTGCTTTATCCCACGACTGGCTTTATAGATAACGACCTGCCCATCGCCGTTACCGACAATGGTAGCCGGCGTGCCAAAAAATTGCTTTGCAGCGACGGCGCGTTCTGTCAGGTGCTGTTAAACTAAACCCCAAGTTTACTAGCTTCCTTCGCTCACAGTGTGAACTCCGGGTTTTCGAAAAAAAATATAGCCGACCAGCCAATCAGTACCGATTGTACCGATGATTACCTCTAACACCTGCCAGCCCAGGGAAACTACGGTGCAGTCTAGATCCGCTTCTTGGTTGTGCAAACCACAACGTGCACAAGTGAACCACGGTGCTGCGACATCTGAGTGCTCCGTAACATTTTTTTATTTTCGAGCATTTTGTTCAATTAACATTCTTACACTTCATCGACTTAGGCTTTGGGCTGAGAAGTTTTCTTTTTGCGTGAACATTGTCTTTGTCATGGCAGGAGATCACAGGGAGGGCTTCACTTCGTAAAAAGCAGTTCCAACAGGGGATGGGGCGTTTGTAAGTGCCCTCATTCTTCTTTAAAAAGAGAACGTTTTTCCCGCGAAGGGAGCACTAATCGATGGCAAGCTCTTCAACGGCTGCTGTGTTTTCACCATAACTGGAGGCACGCTTGAAGGAGCTCAATCGGGCTTGCTTGCAACCTAAAAAAAGGGCATAGTTGGGTAATACAGCCTTCCCGGTCAATGCCTGCGGCGATATGAAGAGATAAAAATTGGGGAACAGAAATTACCTGCGCCATGCGTCCGCCCGTATTGCATAGGCGTACGCAACAAATACCGTCGCGTACGATGTGTTTAGTGAAAGTACGATGCAAAAGGTTGCACAGGATCTTTTAGCTGAGCTAGTCGCCGAACCAATTCGCTGGATGTCGACTGTAGTCTACAACCTCGACATAGATTAACTGCAGCTACTTCATACAGAATCACAATATATGCTGCTTAACGCTGCCTCCACGGAAGCTGACGACCGACCAAGAGTGCGGGCAAAATTTCTGGTACACGCTTGTTTCTTGCGTTATTTTTTTTGTTCTACAAGCGCTATAAAAGGTGTCGGCAGCCAAGGTGAATTCACGGCGAACCGACCGTTCCTCCCTTTTTTGATGCCCTACATGAAACAGTGCGTGCCGACTGCTTCTTCATGTTTATTTTTTCTGGTCCACGCTATGGAACAAAACGTGCTGAATTGTTCTTTGTGCGGACGATATCCGGAGGATATCTGGATACTGTCCATTTCTTATCCGGGAAATATCCGGGAAGGTGCTGTGTTTGCTGGACGCGAGCCGGGTGCGTGGTTTTGCCAGCCAAGCCAAGTAACAATTTCGCTTTAGAAAACTCTTTTTAAGCACACCGTCCAGGCCATAAACAGTATGGACTTCCCTCAGGGCAATACAGCGAAGAGTGAGCAGATTGGAACCAGAAAAAAAATTCGCGCTAATCCACCCAGTGAATGTGGTTTGAAAGCAAAGCTGTAAACGGCACCCACAACGATTACACATGCGACGTCACTTAAGCTCACGTCGCTTTAGAAATAGTAAAACCAGAGAGGGGTGAAACGCACTTAACCACACCCTTTATTACTTCAAAGAGATATTCTTGGTGAGGTTAAATCATGAATGGTGATTGTTTGAGTTGCATTGGTGTAGCACATGAGTGGAGACTGTTTTTTTAATAAAATTAAAGGAAGCTCAATCTCGGTGTTAGATGATCTCACTTATCTGTCTCTGCCGCCGCGGACGGAGGCAACGAGATTGGCGAAGAGACGCAGAAGGAGGACGAAGAGGAAATACTTTTACTCAGATTTCTGAACTGCTCAGAGTGCGGCCCAGTTCCTTGTTCCCTTCAGCCCATATGCAGACCACGCCGCCTGTTATTTGCCCACCAGCTGAAGCTGGGTAGGCAGCATCATCTCCCATTGCTCTTGTTGGGCAGTTGACGGGAAGAGAGGAAGGTGCTCAGGGCTATTATGTGGCGGAGTGTTCCTACTTTTAGCCAATATTCCATTCAGCGTCGTAGCGATTCGGGTGCATTAAGTGAATACGCGTATGTTGTGGGAAGGAGGTGGATTGTATGAGCAGTAGGATAGTTCGTTGTCCTCTGAAATGGTCAGGGAATGGTGAAAGCAGGGTCTGTCTCTGAAGGCGATAACACTGGGTTATGTCCCTGAACGAGACAAGTGGGTGACTGTCCTCGGGCAGCTCCATAGCACAGGGGTAAAAGCGCCGGCTTGTGGGGGGTCGTATTCGTTGCCCTCCATGGAGGCGTGAGCGGGTGTCCTGATGAGCTGAATGTAACCGTTTGGGGAGTGGTTTTTTAGCACACGCAGTTCAGGTCGGGACAGCCAAATGGACTGGTAACGCTGGTAGGTTTGCTGGGAATCGGTGACCACCCTCCGAATTCCTGGTTGAGTGAGAGCCAAGGTGACGGCTGCCAGTTCTGCTGCCGTCATGTATTAGGTCTTTGGTGAGGCCCACGCAGCAGGTTGGTTCTGGAGGTAGCGAAAATGATGGCGTACTTCTGCCCTCGATGTTGGGAGGCGTCTGTGTAGACAACTGCATGATCCCCACCAAGGGTGGCGTTGAGCGCCTGCGCCCGTGCTTATCGGTGACCCATGTCGTGTGAGGGGTTCATATTTCTGAGCAAACGGAGCAACTTTAGTTCTTGTCGCCAAGAATCCGGGCGTACATCAAGCGGGTGACATTCTGTGCTGCCAAGCCAATCTGGTGAAGGATGCGGCGACCCGGCGCATTTCTGCTTATTCGGAGCTTCTGGTTAGAAAGATGGTCCTCTATCAGGTCTTCCACCGCGCTGTGAAGCCCTGCGGTAAGCACTCTCTCTGTCGCACTCAAGGGAAGACCAATGGCCTGCTGAACCGCCTTTCTAATCATTATATAAATTATCTTTATGCACTCCTTGCCGAGAAGAAGGCAGAGGGTTGACGTAAGTGGTTCTCGAGAGGACAAAAGCTTAAATTAATCGGAAGGTATCGAATTCCTTGAGGCCTCGCTTCTTGGTTGCAACTCTCCTGATCATGTGCATGATTTGATTGATGCTGTGTTTGAAGTGCTGCATGGATATGTCCCTCTTGGTGCTGGCCTAGATATGTAGGCCCAGGATCTTGTTGCTAGGGCTTGTAGTGATTACCAGGCCATCAAGGGGTATTTGAATGTGTTCCTTGGTGTGCCGTTTGGCGTGAGGGCGGACGACAAGGAGCTGTGATTTTTTACGTGAACACTGGGGGCCACAGGCTTTAGCACATTGGCGTACTAGAAGTTAGATGTCATACGTTCGTGTGAGCTTCTTTTAATTTTTTTAACTCCTAGCACACGCGCAAGGCGCACAGTGGTGCGAGAGGTTGCGTGAAGCTATCACGTGGCATTCAGCGAAAATGCAAAGGGTAAACCCTTACATGTGCTTGATGAATTCACCCCCAGTCTTCGTCTACGCGTGGGCTCATAAATAAATCGTTAAGACAAAGGGTTCTCGTTTTGTCACTTTATTAGTTCCAGGTTCGATTCCTGTCGGTGCCAGTACATTCTTTTTTTTATTCGCTTGAGTTTTGTGTTGACACCAACGGGCGCAAAGGAACCCTTGGGAGGGGAGAGGTATGAAGCTTTGCTTTAAAAAGATGAACTAACAACGTCGACAGGCTGAGCAAACGCATACCGAGTGGACAGGTGGGGCCCAAATGCAGCGCTATACTGTGAAGTGGTGTCGGTAAGAACTAAAACAAAAAAACCCAAGCAATAACAAATTCGCTATGCGAAATAGCCCCGCAATGGCAAGTGGCTATCTCAAAAGCCTGGTGTGCGTTATTCTCGGTGAGCGTACTCGCCTTTTGTTTGGTGGTTTCCAGCTAAAAAATAGCATCCCTTCCTAGCACAAACCCAAAACACGAAGTCCGATTTATAACCTTCCTTTTTTGGAGGCTCTAACGGGCTTGGTACTAGCACTACAATACAGGTTGCTGCAACGCTGTTATCATACTTCATGTGCTACAAAATTGGCGTCTATTTTCCTCCTCGGCTAACAACTGCTAAAGAAATGTTTTTGCCCACGCTGTGGACAGCTGCTGCAAAAGCTGAGGCTGATGGTTTCTTTTTTTTTTTCTGGCAACTGCTGGGGGTCCTGGATTCAAGAAACCGTGATTTCAGCGTGGGCAGTACGCGAAATGAGGCGAGCTTGCATAATGTATATCTGGCGCAGCTGTCGGCAAAAAAAAAAAAAAGGCGCCGGTGAACTGCGCTCGCAATATGCCGAGAATTCTCGGCCTCTCCAAACTCTTGGTGGGAACTGACGGTGCGGGGACCTCTAAAAAAAGCAGTTTTCAACACTTGGTTAGCCTTACTCCCGAGTTAACGCGAACCACACGTCAGATTAGTTTTCGTGTGTGCGGGTGTGTTTCTGCGGGTTTTCACCGAAGAAAAAAACAAAAAGCAGGAAGGCGTTCAGAAAGGCAATATCAAGGGAATTTGCGTGGCTGAATTTAACGATTTTTAAATGTTTTGCTAGTCACTGAACAAAGTCAAAATATACAAATGACGTTTCGGTAGCGCTACGCCTCCCTTGTTCACACTCTTTGTTCACACAATCACTCTTTGTTTTCAAACTCTTTGTTCGCTCTTTGTTCACACAACCGTTTTTTGTTGCGCTTCAAGGGATTGGTGGCAGCTCTCGCCCCACCTTAAACAAGAAAAACTGACACAACTCTTTCCGTTTTGTCAGAGCGAGTGTTGGACCGAAACGACAAAGCTATCTTGCCAGCTCTGGTGGCATTGTTTAAACTTTGCGCTACGTATGTCGTCGTACGGGGTTCATTCGCTCTGACGAATATTTCATAGAATCATCTTCAGTTGCTGCGGAATAATAGAGGTTACGTCAACTGCCTGCACAGCATTCAAACGTACAGAACGGTCAACGCAACTCCCATCCCTCAGCAGGTTTGTTTTTCTCCGCACGAAACAGCGATTATACATGTTTTCATTTTTTAATGTCAGTGGACTTTACTAGAGAAGCCCATATTGCAGTAAAAGTTCCCTCAACCTGTGAAAGGATTAAATTGGAACGGTGCCTGCCCTAGTTAGACGACACAAGAGAAAAACTCCGTGCTGGAAGAGGCCCCTATTTGGCGCCTCCTGCTTTCACGAGAATTTCGAAACCAGCCAACTATTCTTTGCTCCGGCCTTACGCAACAGTTGCCAATAAGTTTAGCAGACAACAGAAGGGTAACGCCAAAAGGCGCGAATAAAATCAACACTAAAAGTTAACTGGAAACTCTAAAACACCTCTACACTTCACATAATAACGAGGTAGGAGCTTCTGCTTCGTTTCTGCAAAGTTACCGAATCCAAGTGGCTTTTCAAAGACTGAGCGGAGACGTCGTTATTTGCTCGTCTGGGATTAGGATACGCTAAAAATGGCTTGTAGTCGCGGTAAGCTAGGTAGAGTCATAGTGAAAGCAATTTCCCCAGGGAAGAAATAAGTAAAGAAACATATTGCCGTCTGGTGATCTGAGTCGACCCCATCGGAGTGGATATTTTTGCGAAATGACTGTAGGTGCTGTAAACAGTGCGTTGCCAGGCGTCATACTTGCGTCGGTCGTAGAAGAGTTGCGAAACTTGAAATTTCTTTTCGGCGGATAGATATTCGCCCCTTTCTTTATGGCATATTGCTTGTCGTTTCTTACAGAAATTTTTAGCACGTCTTGGAAACAAAATTGATGACGAAATCAAACAAGCTGTCGTCACTCAAGGATTCTGCTTGCACGATAGGCGAGGTGTCTTGTCTGAAAATATGCATTTGTTTAATTGTTTTCTAGGTGACATTTCTCCCCTCTACACTGCTTTACAAAGCGGATCGGAGATAAATACTCAATTTCGCGCATTTGAGAGACCGCGCGTTGCAAAGTTAACTCTTAGTTTTCTTTTTCTTTTTGTTCGTGCACTGCCGCTTAGGGGACCTTCTACATGTAGGTATGCGAAAAAATTGGTCGGCAACACGCGAAACTCCTTCAGTCAGTTTCCTTGCCAAGAATAAAAAGCAATGCCTATGCACTTTAATTTCCATCTTGCGTGAAGGTTTCACTTCCAAGCTTACATTCGCTTGCCACGATTCCGTTTTTCCTAGCCATCCTCGACAAACAGGGGGAGAGAGGGAGAGAGAACAAGAGAGAGGGAGAGAGAAATATTTTTTTTATTTAGAGGGCTACAACCAAAGGGAGAGGAGGTGGCTACTCCTAACTGGTACAGTTCCAGCGATCATTAACGATCACATAAAGGGGGATTTAGACAGAATGGTTCCTGTAAGCCAGTTATCTGACAGCCAAAGCTTGCAAACATCCAGACCTTTTGCAGTTATGCACGTCATGGTACCAGCAGGCTGCCGCTACTTCTAATAACCGGATAATTCTAAATAACTTGTTGTGATTTCGGCCATCATTGTTAAGATGGTAGCTTTTGTCAAATTCTTGCGGGTACAACGCTGCTTGCAAAAAGCCAGGCTTGTCTTGTGTTTCTCTTTTCGTGAACATAGTAGAAGTGATCGCCTATTTAAAATAGTTTTGCAATGAGGAAAAACAACAGTATTTTAATACGTCAGTGCCCTCCGTAACACCCCATGATATTTTTAATATGCGTTCCTCAACGTAAAAAATGACGTAGCTTGAGACCAGGGACCCACGCACCCATTTCTTATCCTCATCACACCTCGCTCCTCCCTAATAAAAATATCGACCCAGGAGCAGGGCCAGCATCACGCTACGCGTACGTGCGGAACCCTAACAGCTCATTTCTGCTCTCACTGAAGCGCACAGTATCGGAGACGGCATAATGCTTCCGCATTGAAGGTTGTTAAAAGATCGATCTCGCGACTTACCGGGAACGGATTTGGGAGGAAGTGGACCCGTCGCGTTGGATGTGTGGCTAAGGCGTTGTGCTGCTAAGCCCAAGGACGCGGGTTCCATCCCCGGCCGCGGCGGCCGCTTTTATGATGGAAGCGATAAGCGAAGACACCCGTGTGTTCGAGATTTTGGCGCATGTAAAGATCCCCAGGTGGTTCAAAATACTCCCCAGGCCACTACTACGGCGCGCCGCATCGCCTGTGCAGCGTCACCGGGTTAAACATCATAAACAATCAATAGAAAAAATAGAAAACTGTCCCAGAATAAACCCCCAATGAACCCAAAATCGTCCTCTGGTGTTTGATTTCGTACAGCAAGGAAGTCGTAAGTAAAGAGATGATAATGCTTATCGGCTCTATCGTTGGTCTGTAGCTGGCCCACCCATGCTGGTCTTCGCTTTCTGTTCGGGGCGGTGTCGTTTGACAAAGCCCCCACATCGTGCCAGATCTTAAGCCTACAATAAACTCCGGACGAAAGCGGAAGACTCAGGAGTTACTACAGGAACTACTGCAATAAACAGCGATAACAAACCGGAAGATGCCGCAGGATCTAAACTGGAACTGCAAATGATAGATTATGGCTCCGGTGTGACGCCGGAGAACCTCGGCAGTGAGTAGCGAGTTCTGTACAAAATACATAAAAAAGCAAATTCATAAACTGTTTATTGCTCTCTGGCCGAGGAATCGATAGTACGAGCAATATCCCATTCGCCCGATTCGGGAGTAAAATACGGCACACTAATAAAGTCATGAGTAATCCAAGTGCCCACACTAAACTGTAATTGTTCCCAATTTGTGACTTATCGCGGTTTGAAATTGGTGCCCTAACCAAACACCTGGAATGAAAACAAAGCTGGATCCACAGGCCGTACGCACCACGTATTAGCTTTTATTTCCTGGTTGCGCAGTTCGTCCTTGCTCTTCTTTCCTTCTCCCTGTCCTCTTGTTCACATATCTGGCTCTACAATGCCCCTAAAACATACAGGCGGCGTCACCATATGGATGGAGCCCAATGCCTGGCGAACCCACTTGCCATGCGCATTAAGTCTTCTTACCCACCTGGTATACACGGGGGGCGAAGATCTTGCATCTAGAAGCAGTGCTTATATGAGCACGCAATCAGTTCAAAGAGCGTATTTCGTCACTGCTCGTTTGCCTAACCATTTCGTCACCAAATACGGTTATTTCTTTCAAGCCAGTCAGGAATAACGCAGTTCCCGTAACGTGGAAAGAGTCCTGGCCTGAAATAGGTACATTTAGGATGCAAGAAAATGATATATTCGATGTTTACTAACGAATAAACACAATGCACATGCACATTGAACTACCTAAGATGACAAGAGTTGTTAAAATATTCCTATGCTGACTTGAAAGAGATTAAAAGACACACAAAAACAAAAACACAAACAAGCACTGGCAAGCACGCACACACGCAAACACTGGCCCACCCACTCACACCTACACGTTCATCGGCGTCTTACGGCCAAAAACAAAACGAAAACGTGGGACAATTGTGTGCATTTTAAGAGAAGAGGAGCTTCAGCTTTCGGTTCCGTCGTCAAGCGTTACCAGAGAAAAATACAAAAAAAATCCCGAGCGCACGTGAACGTGCGTCTCATGAAGAGCGCCCAGCGTCAGCTAGCTCGACCTTCGAGAACATTCTGCCTAGCGTTCGTAGCGTGATCTCTCGAGTGCTGTTCTCTTCACCAGTTCACGTGCGTTGGCGTCTGAATTTGGGATCAAGGAACAGCTCGCGACTGGACGCCGAGTTTCGGAACCCGGTTGGGGCGGATTGTAGCGCGTGCTAACCCGGTGCACGTTGGGAAAGATAGGAAAGCCTCCGGACAAAACGATCCGGGCCTACCCGTGATGGAAAACTTTCAGCTGCAAGTTCGGAAATCTATGTGAAGCGCAACAGCCGCTTCTCCCACGAAAGAAGAGGGGCCGCAAGCTCTGCTGTTTCTCCAGGCGTGCACTACTTATATGCCTACTACGGCGACCTTGAAGAACGAACCACGCCGCAGCAGCCGCCACAACGAGCGTCACGAGTTCAACTTGGCGGTGCAACATCCATCCCGAGTTTCCTCCGAGTTCTCGTGCCGATCAAACACACTCACCACATTTGTGGGCGCGGCGTCGCGCCCGAAGCCCCATGCAACCATGGCTGCAATGGCGTCCACTACGCCTGTGGGGTAGCGTCGCAGCCACCACGTCACTTTCATTTGATGCTCCGGCAACAAAGCTTAGCATCAAACAATGAACGTTTGAAGTCGCGAGGCCACCTTCAGCCAAATGCTGTCACAGTCGCGGGGATGTCTGGTCCGAACTAAGAGTTCGCTCTAGTCCGAACGACAGGAGCGGCCAAAACGAAAATATTTTTCCACGGGGGTGGTATTCATGCACAGTAAAAACCAAATCGACGCCAGATGACACACCTTGACCGTTTAAAACGCCCTCGTCAGTGTTGAAACACTCTCATGCATGCTAAATGGGAACGATCTGATACTACGCCCGCCGTCTGCACGTAAACAAAGCCGGTTACGCGTGACAGAGCTCAAGCTATGCAGCACCAAATAGCCCATACAGACGCCCTGTAATGTTTGACAGAGTCGGGAGAAGGGCGCGTTACTTTCGCTACAACGAACTCCTCCGCTTACTATGTTCAGGCTTGCGCTGAGGTGCACTGGATCCCCCCTCGAATCACGCAGCCAACACTTTCAGTGGAACAAGAGAACACCGACAAACTCGGAACCACACCACGCAGGTTTTAGAGGGAGAGCTTTGAAAGAAGGCTGGGGGCGGGCCGGAGTTATAAAAGGAATAGCTGGGTTATCTACTTCACGCAACGGAGTGCGTATTGCAACTCAATTCTAGACGGCGCTGCACGCGGATGTTCACACAAGCGGTGCTTTTTCAACATGAGCTGCTTCAACTGGGCACGCTGATAATCGCGCCGGTGTCACTCGAGGTTTATCGGATGTTCTACTATCACCACTTTGGTAACTCTAGCAGCTGGAAACTGGGGAATTGAGCTGTTTCGAGCCTTCTGGACCAGCGTCCTAGTGACAGGGCCCTGCTCATCCCATTGTGAAAAGTCGTACAGTGTTTTCAAATTAACCAATTATGACGGTGTATGCCATTCTTGCAGTATTTTGAGTGTTATTAGGATTTACTAATTTGAAGTCTCTTTTATTTACCGGATAGATGCTGAAAAATGCTGTCAAATTACAGCTGAGTCATTTTCGTAACACTAGGTTAAAACACTGGATCAATAAAGCACATTTGAGAGTTCCTAACGTCACAAAAACAACGAGAAAATGTTGAGTAAGCGCGCAGTCGCACGTTTGCGGATGACGTGATCACTTCCGGAGACGAAGGAAGAGTTCTTCGTCTGCCACTGCTGCTAAACGAGCTCCCCGAGCAGAGGCTCGGTGCCACGTACGCCAGAATCTAGAGGTACGCGTCGCGGACGCAGCAGTTAGAGGCCTCCTGCACTGCCCAGGGGGCAATGCGAGACCGACTTCCGGGCATTATTTTCGGGTAGTACAAAGCTGCGGGGGTCGCTTAGGACCCCGTGTTGATAGGAGCAAAATGAGCTCGATATTCCCGATTGTTTTGCGAGATGATTGTTTTGCGAGATGGCGCACCATATCTCGTCCCGCGATCAACTTGGCGTTAGGGAAAAAAGCCTTTCAGCGCTAAACATGTTTACAGCGTCGGCAAAAGTGCTGGGACGGTGACGGGGCTCTGCCACTCGCTCATTCACCGATCGATGGTCGTATGAAGTGAAATGTGAAGTGAAAGCTTCCTGTTTATACTAATACACTTAGTGACAAGGACTTTTGAACTACAGCCGACCAAAAAAGGAGAGTAACGCAATGCGTAAATGCAAGCGGGTCTCGCGGAACGCAGGCTGGTACGCTCCGGTGAGCCGTGTTTTTGTGCACCTGCGCACTTATGCGTTCATTTTTATTAAACACCACTGGTTTGCGTCATCCTTACGACTACATGTTGCAGCGCTAGCTTGCCATTTTTTCCGTGGCTCAGTCACAAAATGCAGCGAGCGTCAGAAGCGTGAAATAGGTTTGTGATTCCGAAAGTAGTGGCCGTAAAACAAAGTGGTCGCGCGAAATGAGTGGCCGTTCCGTTTCCTCGTTTGCACTCACTTTATTTACGCTCTTGCATCATATATCCTTAGTTCGCACTTAACGGACTAGAAAAGGGTCGGCAACTTATTCAGGTATAGTGCCGAGTTTCATGAAGTCGACACAGCGGAGGGTCGGATGGCAAATGAGGTGGGAGGGGAAGGAGGGCTTTGAAGACAAATAGAAAAAAATCAGGGGATTCCCAATGACATGTCACAATAATCTGGCTAAGTGTAAATATGGGGAACACTGCAGCTGGAAGCGGTCAATTTTCTGTCCTTGTCGCCCTGTCAAACACCAATTAATCTAAAAACTGGCGTGTCGGCGTCCAGATTGTTAGTGACAGGGCAAGGGGGGGGGGTTCTGACGACGTGCTGGGGGCCGCATAATACAGCCCTGAGGGCCACATTTGGCCCTCGGGCTGTAGGTGGCCGACCCCCGAAGTAGTCGATCCCGGATATATCGAACTCACATATATCGAAATATTGCATATATGGAACAGTCGAAAATTTTCTTGGAAATCCTACGCGAAAGCAAACACTTTATATATCGAATTACCGATATATCAAACTTATTTGCGATCCCCCTTGAGTTCGATATATCCTGGATGGACTGTATAACCAACATAGTCAGTGACGATCGAATGTAAATATTTGGACCAAACACACCGTGTATGCGTCGTTCTTATGTTATGTAAATATAGAATTCCACATCTCTGCAACAGCGGACATGCGATTTGGCGCTTGTTTTGCGTCCTTTATGGCGCTTAATTTGTTTATTTGACGCTATCGCCTCAAGTACTTGCTAGTATACCAGTACCCTGCCGTTCGTAAATCGTATGGCGTAAAATGGTAAGCAAGAAATTAAATTTTGCGAAAATACAAAAAAAAAAAATTTCCACTTGGTTTACAGGCGGTGCCAGGCCGGCAGTGTCATCTGAGTCGGCTGCGTTTCTCGCGTCGTCTTGCATATTCTCCCGCTGAAGCAACCATTCACATTAGCAGAATTCTCTGTTTATGGTATATTTTCGAATTGTTTCCTTGTCAACAGTACGCAAGAATAAAGAACGATAAGGATCGTCAGGAAGTTAGACCACCCGACATGGAAATACTGTATGCCCAACGGCGCTAAGATTGCGACCGCTCGCTCAAATGAAAGACGATGAATCGGCATGTTGTAGCGGATATCATTTTTGTTTAGCCTCTGCAACTACTTTAAGGCCATTTTATTCAGTTTGCAGTCACTTAAACGCACAACAATGTGATTAAACTAAGTACAACCAACCTTCTCTCTGGCTTGCAATTGAAAACACATGAAGGTTGGTGAGGGTCGGCTGCTTTTGTACTACCCAGAGGCGTCGGCCGCTATTGGCGCTGCATGTCGCCATAACTCCAGCGCAGGAGCCATATGAGCCGTCGCCGAGAAGTCTATGCAGTTTGTGCTGCGCTCAAATTTCGCGTTAGAAACTAACGCAATCGGCAGCCATTTTGCTGTACTCAGTTGAGATCCTTCGCTAAAAAATTCTCCGGAGATATGCTTTCTATTGCTCCTCTTCTGCACGAAAAGCTTCCACGAAAGCGGTTCGTACTGTCTCTTATAAGTACTCATTGTACGGAGCTGCCCACGCACGTCGGTCGCATAGGTGACGAAACGGAGAAGCACCTGAAACATGCAAAATTACGGCTTGAGGTTGTTTGTGGTGTCTCGAGCTGTCGGTTTTTTGCACCAGTATCTGTGTTCAGAAAAACGCGGGCAAAAATGATGACGCTATCGAGTATGCTGCAAATACTCAAAGTGTGTAGCTCTTAAAAAGTACTTGCAAAGGACACACGGTACACACTTGTTGAAATACCGACAATGCCGCCATACAATCCGCTCTGGATGAATAGCGCACATGCAACGACTGTGCCTGTACACAAAAAAAATAATAATAATTAGGTTCTCCGCACTTACATAGTTTGTAGCAGATAGGCTTGGAGCCCGCCCGTAAAGCACGGGGCCCGAAGAGAAAACGAGAGAGCGATATTTTACCGAGTTCACGTGGGAGCCCGTGAACAATATAGAAGTCTGACAACAGGTACGCACGGCACTCAAATAGAGGCATAGTACTAGTACGACATTGGAAATCCTCCTCATAGTGAGCTTCGTGCTCGTCCTACCAGTATGTACTAACCGTATACGTTAATTACCAATATGCTCTACAGTTCGATCCTGCGTAACCTTAGCACTAACTGAATTGTCATTATTTGAA
This sequence comes from Haemaphysalis longicornis, assembly GCF_048455015.1. Lineage (NCBI taxonomy): Eukaryota > Metazoa > Arthropoda > Arachnida > Ixodida > Ixodidae > Haemaphysalis > Haemaphysalis longicornis. The sequence continues at coordinate 93,513,011 of NW_027526385.1, forward strand.
CTGGAGTTCGGGTCTGTAGTGCGCAAAAGACGGTACATAAAAGTGCAGCCGAGTCTCCTGAGTCGACATTGCTTTCCAACAAAATAATGCCCCCGCATAATTTATGAAAACAGCTAAACTGCCCTTACATGTCCTGCCATAGCTGCCAGTTACCTGAAAGAAGACACGCACGACTTTATTTTTAATTTACTGGGAGAACCTTCAGCACAGTGTGCAGCTTGGGCTTTTGCAATCCCCTAGTCGGGTTGAGTTGACGGCATTCCCTGGAGAGGGTGATAGCTGCTTCTTATTTGCTGCCACTACCTTCGCTTGCAGCGCCTGTTTAGTTGACTTTGGAGAACGTTTTCACGCCTGTCTGAGCCCACGTGTTGTTGACGTAAGGTCGAGGAGCTCCTGACAGGTCCGTTAGAAGAGCCTGTTGTAAGCTGTCTACGCGAGCTGGCGGTAGGCAATGTCTGCCCCTATAGGCCTACTTCACAGTGCGACGCAACAGAAGACCTTGGACATCTTAGAAGGCACGCGCATAATACACGGACACGAGAGTTCTGGGTGAAACTACCGCAGTGATGAACTCACAACTATATTTAATTATGGTCACCCCTAGATAAATACATGAACCACTCCCTGGGAGCTTTGGCTCCCAGATGACTGCAAGTGAAAACAACGCCTCAAAGTACCCTAACCACACGCACAAAGGAAGCCGTGCTGACAATTTAACGTCGATGAAACCTTTCTATTTACAGAAACTCGTCATCGTGTAGTGTAGTAGAAAACATGCTAATGCCTAATTATTATCTTTTCATTAAGTTTGGGAGTCAAAATTTCGGCGGACGTTGAAAATCTCCAGGCGGTCTTTATTAATTTGAACCCCTCACTACGGCGGAGCCTCACTGCACACGTGAAGCTTCTGCCAGAAAAAAACGGCCCAAATCTGATTTTTTAAAACTTTTCTCATTAGGCGGGTATCAATATTATTTTGCGTTTGTTGAGAGGCGCGATCTGCTATCACTTATGAATCAATAAAAGCAAGGCTGCGTCTAATCTCACGGCAGCCGTGAGAATTACCTGCGGGAAATTCTCATGGCAGTTTACATAAAAACTGGCTGGCCTAAAATTTGCAAATAATATTACGTCCCAACGTAACCTAATGTAACATAATTTCACCGAACCTAACGTAACCTAACCGAACGAGTCATAACCTACACAAATCCATACCAACTGCAACAAACCTAATCTAACCCAGGGCAACGACACAGAACACAGCCTATAATAAATGTAATTCAACCCATTGCGGAAGTCATGTGCGTCGATCGCTCGACATAGGAAAAATCAGAGTTAAAAAGCTTAACAAAATCACGATGACACAAAAGTTCAGAAAGCTAAAAAAAACATCGCAACGTGGGACTTGAACCTTAGCTTCCTCGTCTAAAACCAAGTACACTACCAGAGTGCTAAATGAGCAGCTGCAATAGCGGCTCCTTAGGGAATATTTATACAATAGAATCTCCGGGTAGCGTTCTTACCCAATGAGAGCGCGACTGCCGTGAGAAATTTCTTATGTAATTATCACGGTTGCCGTGATATTACACAATACGTAGAAGTAAAGTTAAACCACACTGCGAACGATTATCGTCGTTATAATAGTCGTCATCGTCGTCATCAATCTCCTTCAACTCCTCTCTGTCCGCGTCTACCACGTGTTCATTTTCCTTTCATTCTTTTTGTTCATTTCGTTCTTTCTTTTTTGCCTCATTTTCTCCTTGTCCTTCCTCTCCTCCTTCATCGAAATTTCGGGAACAGCATATCCTATTCCAATAACGTGCATAACTGCCGAATGCGGCGACAAATAATTAAAACTTTCTATTGTAACCCGACGCAGTGGCTCAGTGGCTAAGGCATTGCGCTGCTGAGCACGAGGTCGCGGGTTCGTTTTTTGGCCGCGGCGGCTGCTTTTTTGATGGAGGCGAAAAGCGAAGATGCCCGTGTGTACAACGTTTCGGCGCACGTTAAAGATCTACAGGTGGTCAAAATCAACCCGGAGCCCTACACTACGGCGCGCCTCATCGCCTGCGTTGCGTCGACGTCTTGAACCCGAAATCAATCAATGAACGTTCAATTGTCGTTTACCATAGTACTCAGCCAGTTATCTTGGTTTCGCCTGAACACCCAGACACAGTGCAAAGTAGAAATCGATGTTGAGGAAAATAATTAACAATTCTTTATCCTGGTTTAAAACCGAAGATTTCACAACCATTAAAAGGGACTCTAACAGTTCAGATAAACGTGTACACTCTTTCCTTCGAGGGTCGAAGCGCTGTGAAAGTTCTAGTTATCGCCACCATTGGGCGGCACTGCGTGATTTCCTTGTCGCAGCAGATCCGCCTTCCGTTTCTGCTTTGCCTTAGTGGCGGTTTTTTTAAAGTGGCTACCGTATGCGTTCATCGTTGCAACTTAAAAGAAGCGGGAAATAGCCGCTACATCTTTCTAATGACGTAATTGAAGCGCTAAAAAACGCTAATACCGGGAAAGAAAAAAAAAATCTTTCGGGCAAGTTTTTAAATTGTCTGATGGGAATAGATGAGTAATTTCTGGGTGAGGTACTTGGTGACCTCCTATTCTAAGTAACCGGTGTGTTTGTTGACTACAGTGTGAAAGCTTTTAGGATTTGAAGAAACGCTCAGAAAAGTGTTGCAGGGTCCCTTTCGGTACTTCTTTATTGCAAAAAGCACTAATTTTGTATGCCCGCTTCATCTCATCTCCTGCAATATTTGTCACTGCCTAAGATCGCAACATTCTTACAATTATATACCCTTTTTGTTTTTTCAAAATTCCATAGACAATGTTCAAAATTTTGACATCAATTCACTTTTGATATTACTGGTACTTCTGGCACCATTTTTGAATCTAACAGCGTGGGTTGAAATGCACTGAAATTAACAACAGCCTAGCACTCGTGTCTCACACGTAGCTGGGGTCTTCTTATAATGCAAGATAACATGCGTGTAAGTGTGACGAAGAAACTTCGAACCATTAGGAAACCTTTGTAAGGATCAAATTATCTGAGCGCCTTTCGAAGAATACGGCAAAAAGAAAGACCTCATTTGCAACAAAGTGCGATGAAAAATACTGCTACAACCCTAAACCTAACCCTTTTGTGTTACGACAATATTTCAGGGACCACAGAAAATTAAAGCTGACAAGGCGTGCTTGTCCGACGAACCCGTTTCTACAATACATTAGTTGCTAAGCTCATTACGCTGATTTCCCAATTCTTCTGCAGTGGTTGAGCAAAAGAAAATCGGAAGCTGTTCTCCTTTATCCTTGAAGAGAGGCATTCATTTTTTTTATAACGGCCCTTACAAAAAAGAAAGCGGATGTCTCAAATTATATCAGGAGCTCAAATTATCTTAACAAATTTTTGGGTGTGTTATCGATAGACCCGACGGCAGCCGATGCGAGAAGTAACCTGCGCAAGATTTATTTTATTGAAATGGGCTCTTCAGATTCATGATTATTATAAGAAACACCCATAAAAGCTTTCTGGAGGCTAAGCTTCGAGGCGACAGCTTAGTCTTTTTATTTATAGGTATGACGGGAAATCCTCGGACTTCATGATCATACACCGCGCAAACATATACATACCCGTTTTTGGGCATACTGAAGCACGTTTGTGAAGGTTTGAATTATTAAACTCGGCATTATATTTGAACTCGCCGTTATTTTCACCAATTATCCTCCTCACCCGAAACACGCATGTTCTTTTGTTTTATTCATTAGAGGTGCACGCCAATTCGTAGGCGTGGAGACGAAGCAATTCTTCGAAGCTGCATTGACGCTTGCACAAAGAAATCTTCCTAGCTGCCTTCAAACACTCATCCGCCTCCCCCACCTAATTTTTTTTCCTCCATTGTGGCTCATTGGATAAGGCATTACGCTGCTTTACACCAGGACTGGGGTTTCATCCCGGCTGTGGCAGCCGATTTGTAATTGAGACGAAATAAAGACACCCGTTTGTTGAGATTTTTGGCGCAAGCTAGAGGTTCTCAGCGGTTTTACCTTATTCCGTAGCCCTCCAATACAGCGTACATCGTAGGCCGGGTGTAGCTCCTGAGCGTAAAACAAAACAAAACGAAAACCGTAAAACCAACCTCATATACTACTCCCAATCAGTCAGTATTATTTCAGAATTCTGTTGACCAAAATATAATAAATACCGTAGGGGTACTGAATGTCGGGGTGCCGCTATAACGACACAATATTGCAACTCGACGTCTGGAATAGCGAAGATGATACGAAAAATATTTTTGCTGCTTTCCGCGCTTATGCATTTACTATTGCATGCAAGGTATTGAGGGGGAAGCAGAAAAATTACGTGTTTGCAACCCTTTGTACTACAGTGAAACCCCGAGGATACGTCCCCCGGAATTACGACGACTCGCTTCTTACGACGGATCACCGCGGTCCCGGCCAACTCCTCATAGAAACAATGCATTAAAAACCCCAATGATATAACGCTTGGGTGCACGCGGCAGGCTTTATACGACAGACCGTGCGCGGATAAACCGGTGGTTCCCCCATTTTTTCAAACGCTTCACCGCCTCGTGACGACCTTTCTTTATTCTTAACCTCTAGTTTACGTTGCTTGATGTGCAAACGTGTGCAGCCGAGCCAGAACACTTGCTGAACAGACACAAGCAAGCCGGCGGGTACGAGTAAGCGGGAGATAATCTACGACGGCCCCACGAAGCAGCAGCTCACCACCGCGCCAACAGCGAGAAGCAAAAGTTCAGGTGGCTGGCGGACCGTGAATTTGAAGCTCCCATCAATCCGACCACGAACTCGGAAACACATACGACGCAACTCCACGTCGATGATCGATTTTCTTTCCTCGCCCGCTCGATCCAAGTTTCCTTATTTTAGAATGCTATCTCTCTCTCTACCTCTTCTCTCTGCCGATCAGTGTCTTTCAAAGCCGTACTCCGCTCCTTCCTTCGTCGCATGATACTATCGTTCGTTTCGCTTGGCCTTGGCGGTTTGGCTCTCGACTTTCCCCTCCGAATTTGCTCGACCATGTCGGCCCTTTGTCGCCCGCGCCGGACGCCACGGGGGTCGCATATCGCTTGTCCCTTTGCTGACTGGCTAGCTCGGACGCTATGGAAGGGAGGGGCCACAAAATAGGCGTTTCTTTTTGTAACTTCGAATGTTAGATAAAGGTTCGCCAATCACTCGAGAACGCACTAAATATAGTAATGTAAATACATTCGTAGCCCACCTGTCAAGAGAGACCAGTTACTGGGTAGGCATCTACTTGCACACCGGTCATACGACACCTCGGTCTTATGACGCTTTCACGCGGTCCCTAGAAAGTCGTATCATCGGGATTCCACTGTAGAAAGATTGTTCTACTTTAAATCCTCGTAATCCCCAAAGAGCTGAAAACAATTTTACCTTGTAGAACGACGACATTAGTTGTGAAGCAACCAAGCAAATGTAAGGGGGAAACACAACTGAAAAGCGTGAGAACTACAACGGGTTCGTAGTGGTTATACTGACCAAAGACTCGTCACACAAGTTATCCAATCTCTTGCCTTTGTTTTATGTGTGTGATTGTTTTGCCCCAGAACGTGAACCCAGTGTCGTTTTTGTTCGTTTAGCATGCAGATGCATGCCAGCAAATACGACAACGCAGTGCTTAACTTTATGGTCGGGGCAGTCGTCTACAAAAGTCTCTTTACTTTTTATTCTTGCCAATGAACACTGGCGTCAGCTATTTCTATGATGTATGCAGCTGCCTCGGCCCATTTCTTCCCACCTTCGTCTTCCTCACTTGCGTCTGTTACGTAATGAATCAGGGTCGAGGTAAAGATAAAGATATAACCATTGGAAAACCGTTCCTCGAAAGCTCAGGTGTGAGGTCACGACTAGCCGGTAATATAGTCGTGTGGTCATTATTTTATCCCCGAAAGGTGCCGCCATTCTTATTTCGTATACCTTCCACGTGATTTCCTTGCTGAACGCAATATAGAATTGCAGTAAAATCAAAGTGCCTACTTTTCTTTTTATTAATGCGTAGCATTCTTTGCGGGGTACCCCACAGCCAGAACAGTGTAGCATTGGCACTAAACTGTAGAATTGGCGGGAGTAACTAATTTGATCGTTATAATTGCGTAAAAAGAAGGAATGTAAAAAGAAGGAAAGTGAAAAAAAAATACAGAACAATAAAAAATAAAAGCTTTACATATGTGAATGGGCGAAATCAAAAATATATATCTTATACACGTCTTCCAAAAACAAAGGCTATATCAAGAAACTCTTCAATAACAATTTCGTATAGGAATAGAAACATCAGAGATAAGCCAACCATGTACTACGCTTTACACCTTCGGAAAAGTAGATACTCGGCGAAGTTAAGACACTTAATCGCTATAAAAGTGTAAATTTACCTAATTGGTGAAAAGAAACAACAAAAACTTACCAAAAATAAATTAACACAACTATTTGTCTACTTATAGTAAATCTCGCTGTAAATATCTCACATGTATACAAGCGACGTAAGAATGGTAGGAATTATAGACAATTCTGTTATTTTCTCCGGATTCTTATTTTTTGCAGTGCCCAATTTTTCAGGCACATTGTTCTTGTTGTGTAAACCTGTTGCGTCAACATCAACGTGTTGTGTCGAATTTGCGTCTGCATAGTTTTGATGTTTGCGGTGCCTAATTAAGGGCATATTTCGCATGAAATATTGCGTTTCTAGCAAAGCGTACTGGTATATATTCGTTAGCAGACATTTGGAGTAAAATGAAACACGCACTAGACATGGTTGAGAGCAGACTCCATCATACCAGGTACACGTTCTTGCAAAATAAATGCAAAACCCACACACAGAATGAAATACAAAGGTGAAAACAGACTCCTCGGACCTTCCTTTTATCGGGAGGAGTAAGCGTAACTTATTTCTATTCTCATCTTTAATGTATTATTACACTCCCGACACACCGAATGGCTAGATAGAAAAGGTATATCTGAACATTGTAATAACTTCTGGAGGTATCAGTTGCTGCTTCACCATGTGTGAACGCGTGCTTTTGGTTCCTCCTCCGTTAAATGCGCATTTTTTGTTGTTTACAAATTGCCCGTTGTACAGCCTGCAAAGGAGCCGAAAGCTATGTGTAGACAAATTTGTACAAGAATATATTGCTCCGCCTTTTTATCCTTTATTGACAACAAAGGGGTTAAGGAATAATAAGAATACTTCTAGGTAAAGCAAGCACCAGCGAACAAAGCAATGGTATTTGTCAACGCTTACTCTAAGCTAGTACTGTTTTTGTAATTTCTGCGACATAAGCTCAAGTGAAGTCATAGAGTCTGGAAAAATATACGAACATTGTAATAGCTATTGTTCCCGTTTACAATGGCTGCTATATTACCTCCAGGCCTGCGGAGAGGCAAATCGAAGTAGCTTGCCAACTATATACTACAATTCATTGAAATCGTGAATTGCTGTATCTATTGCCGGCCCCCACCGTCATTTCTTCCTACTCCAGATGATTCCTTAGAGAAAGAGAACGACCTGATAAAGGAATTCTGCCACAACTTACTTTAATATTACATAAAAAGCAATACCCTTATGCGTTCTAGGCGGCTGAAACTCATTAAAGACGGAGTGCGATTATTTAAAAACGATTTGAAGAACTACGATTAACCAAAGTCAACTGCCTTCTTCGTGGCCTGTGTGCTTTCTTCCCAATAAAAAGGGCGGTTTAAATCCGCGGCGAGGCTTTCTTCGGTGACTAATAGAAGGTACGGTGAAAGCAAAAATCATCTAATTTTAAACAAACCTACCCAGTCCCTGGCGTACTGCGTAAATTGCACGCCTTCTACACATAAGCTATTAATCTTTTTTCACGTGTTACGTGCTTGAAATTTGAGCAAATGTACCCGCTTCGCTTCAACTTGACTGTCTCTGTTGAGCAGTTTATGGCAGTCGACACATTTTAGCCGACATATTCAGGGAAGAAAATTGTTTTCTTGGGAATGAAGACTGCATTGTTTGCAGAGCCCATAAGTTTCTGCGACATTTTCTTCTGCGTTGAACTTGTACAGACGAGATAACTCCGGTCTTTTTTATGATTTATCTCGACTTCCGCACAGCAAGCTCATCGTGGCAAGCTTCATGTCGGGCATAAACTCTTTCACTGTCATAATCCAGTATTACCATTGTTTCTTACGCCAGTGTGGTAGAAATGTTAAGTACGAAAATACAAAAGTAGAGAATTAAATACAGAACAAAATAGATAAGGAGGGTTACGGATTTTCTCCCACCCCCAAAAATACTGAGCCTTTCCTTCCAGAAACAGGGGTGCACGCGAAGGGTGACATTAGTGAAAACAAAAACAACCAAAATCGGAACGTAATAACTGAAAAACGTGCACAAGAACACTACTTCCAAGATCCAAACGCAGTGACCAAATGGGAACGCAATTCCACCATCGTCCGAAACGAAACTCTTTCATTTCGCTGAGCTTTACCCAAACGCAAATTACTGGAAGGCGATATTATGTATAACGTTTACGTTTTTGATGCCTGCCCTCTCTTGCACGGAGCAAGCCATGCGCGGCCTACCCATAAAGCGCTGAAAGGTGAACTTCCTGACAGAGCGAGCGGCCCTGCCTGCGATGTGGCGTGATGCGAAATATGTCGTTGATTGGCTTCCATTGCGGTGTTAAATAGCGCGACACTTGTACGCCCACGCCAAGTGCGAACAGCGGGCGAGAGCTGAGCCCGAGGAGGGGAACCTCCGGGAGGGTTTCTGCGTACGCGACCACTGACGGGGGCGAGTCAGCCAATAAAAGCTTCGCTTGAAAAAAGTTATCCAAAATGAGCTAGTCACTGCATCTATGAATTACGTAAATCACTGGCACACAATTCCTAACAATCAGACGGTGCGATCTACGCTAAGGCAAAAATAATTTCCTTCTGTGAACATGCCGTCTATAGATAGCTTGAACTGTTAAGTTTAGTTTCGGCGTTGGTCCACTGCGTGTGCGGGGGAAGCCTCTGAAGCAAAAGCAGACGACTGGGCGAGTTGGTACATTGTCTTGCTTGGTAACAGCGCAAGTGACACGCCATCGTGACACGCAATCGTGACACGCCAAGGAATACGTGATGTATCTATTCCTTTCATGTTATCATGTATAAAAACTTTTCTTTTCCTTCTCCTTTTCTATTTTTTCCTTTTTGTTGTTATTGCCAGTGTTCCTACAAAACCGCTGGCAACCGCAATAAAATTTCAGTTGTAAGTCAGCGCTGTGTCCGTTCCTTCTTCCTTTTGTGTCCTGTTTTATTTGCACTGTTACCAAGGAAGCCTCTGAGCTTATCTGTCAACCTTATCTCGAGCAGCACAGCGAAGTTTGAGAGCGATGCACTAGGCAGAGATGTGTTGTGGTCATGTGTAAGCGATAGATATTTAGCTAACTGCAGAGAACTGATCAAAGCAATCCGGACATTTTAAGGCCTGATCCCTTATTCTTTCTATGACGCAAGAGTGACCAGCGCTTAAATATTTTAACATTTCGAGTGGAATCCGTACAAACGAAATAGGTTCGCTGCACGTCCAATAATTGTGCATAGGATTGCGGTATTTTCACTTTATGTCAACCTTGGTAACCAAACCCAAACGGACATCCGTCAGGGAGCATTGCTATAGAATGTAATGATCCTTCCCATTGCAGGAAAGTACATTGCGACCCAGAAGATAATATTCAGACTTGGGTTCAACATAGTTTGTTAAATCGTTTTTCAATGGGTCCTACTTTCTCCGTAATGAGTTTCCACTAGAAAAAACGTGTTAGGGTATTGTTCTGAGTCAGAGAAGAAACAAATTCCGGGAGGTATTCCTTTATCCGTTTCTTTCCTTTGATCATCTAGGGCACGAGAAGCCGACTTCATTGAACGCCAATGATATCCCATGCAATTTTGCATGCGTGTTCCCTGTGATTGTGAGCAGAAATGAGATGTAGGTTTCAAACACATATTTCTTTTCATCCACAACCGGAGTCGGACTATCAAGCGTTATATAAAGCGACAGTAGATAATCCAGTGGAAGTTTATTTTTTACGGTCAAAATATTTCAGCTTAGTTCATAAAACGCTGCAAAGTAGTGTCAGGCTGTAGTGGTGACAGCCAAATTGCATCGTTCTGTTTCTTTGCACTTCTTGACCCCATTAATACACTTACATTTGGCACCTCTTGTATTACCAACAAGCAGAAAAAGAAGAGCAGCAACAATCCGATAATATCTGTCTTTGGCTTGATTCTTTCCTCCTTAGCACACCACACTAGGGGAAAGCAAGAATTACAGAAGGGTTCAGTTTAAAATAAGGACGAAGCATTAATATATCATCAAAGCATAATAAAAGCAGCAGGCAGTATCCAGAAGTATAATTAAAAAGTCGGCTGTTCAGCTATAACATTATCTAAGCAACCACGTAATTCGGTATATGAATAGGTCGAGCATATATTTGGACACCTCTAAACCGCGTAATAAATTTATAATCAAAATTTGCACCGTAGGGGTTTAATAAAGCAAAAACTTCAAACTACTTTCTCAAGATTTTTGCGTGCTACAAATATCTGAAGTGGCGAGCGAGAGAATACCGAAGTTGCGAATACACATTTCCTCGCATTTTGGTGGCTTAGTAGTGGGAAAACCTCAAATACAAGCTAAGTGTGCCCTGACGCCAAAATAAAAGAGTTCTTGAGAAATTTCACGTTTCCAGATTAACCAGTTTTGGCTGGGCTATGATGATGAGTCACTAGGTCAGTCGGTTGGTCAGTCGGTCAATCACTCGGTCAGTCGGCTGGGTATTTTTCTTTACAGGTATAGAATCGTGATGTCGACGGTAATGACGCTTTTGCCTCAAGGGACAAACCTATAAAAAATATAGTATATTTTGCCGTACTCGTATGACGAGATACTTTGTACATGCATCTGTGTCCTCTAGTATGAGACTAATTTTGAACTTTTTGATTTCTTTTAACAGCCGAGCTGTTGTTCCTGGCTGCAAGTTAGGTGTTGTAGAAAAACCAAAAAAATGACGAGCGCTCTTAAGAGCGTGCCTGGGGGCGACCGCGGAGTCCCTGACTTGTGCAGTGGCGTTCGCAAAAAAAAAAACACAATCTGGAGCGTTCACCATAGTTAGGACAACGCTTGCTTGCAACGAGATAGACACGTCATAGCGAACGCCCCTCGTTCGATCGTCTTCGTGTCGTCGTGTGCCTGCGCTTGGCACCGATTAAAGCCCTGGGGCCCGACAGCGTCTATAAGACTCTGCTTAGGAGTGGTCATGAAGCAGCCGAATTCTCCAGAAGCCATTGCGGGAAATTGACGACAGGGGTACGAGTGTACCAATCGTTCCGGAGACGGCTTTCAGATCCCGCCACCGCTGTCACGGGCCGATGACGATGAGCTGCTGGAAGTGTACGATACTGACGATGACGTTGCTCCCACTACTCGCTGTTAAGAAGACGACGACCTCTCCGATACATCTGAAGAAGAAAACTAGCACTGCAACTATGCAAATTAAAAATGATACTGAAACTTAACTATGTGTCTGGCAATGATCACCTAGAAGCTTCGCCATTCAAGTCTTTGGCGTGAGGGCAAGCTTCGCGGAATTTTTCCAGCGTGAGCTACACTGGCCGAGGTTGAGCAGTTTCTCGTGGCTGCAGGAAAGCGGGGCTGCGCATGCGCGAGGCGCAGTGACCTCTAACGGCGAACAGCTTGCGCGCCGGAGCCGCCGCCACCGTGACTGGATTGGATTGGATTTGAAATAGTTTTTAGCAGCAGTAAGCATTATATTCAGCTAATCCTAGACAACGAGGACACCTAAGAATAACCTGCTGAACCTTTGCTCACGTTACGTATATCCTGGCATAGCCGAGCTAAGCCACTGCTACTTTTTTAGGGGCAGCACGGCGACCACGTGCTTGTTCAGCAGATCTTCGTACAGGGGCCGCAAGTGGTTTCTGCGGTTCAAATACCAGGAAAATATAAGAAAGCATACACCACAGTATGCGGCGTTCCTCGGGGTGACATGAAACGCGAATTCTGTAAACTCGACAATATTTCTCGCTTGCAGCCTATGGGATCGTTGACGTTTGTAGAATCTCTTCGCCGTGCACGCACCTCTGTAGGTGGCTGTTAAAATCCGTGTGCGGTTCCACGTCAATTAGATGAAACGAATTATACGATTTTCCTGATTTACTAAAAGAATTTACATTTCTTTTGGGCTGCCCAAAAGTTTATTGCTTTGCCGACTTTACGAAGTTCCTAATTTAACGATATATTGCGCTCGTCCCGGGGACGTAATTAACGGGCTTTTACAAAATAAAACACAAGTTTACTATCTCCCAGATTTAATAAAAAATAAATTTCTTTTGGGCTGCCCAAAGGTTCGCCGAGTTTACGAAGTTAATGATTTAGCTACATATTGCGGACTAATATTTTCAAGCGCCCTTCGTAATCACGACTTGCGAAGGGGCCTTTTGACGCAAGCGCACCATAGAAGAGCAGCGCAGTCAGATCCATACCATCATTCAAGTCAGCCTAGCGAGCAAACTCAGGACGGAAAACTCGCCTCGGTATAGCCGCATCGGCCTCAGATGGATTAAGCGCCTCATCACGCCGCGTCTCGGGAAGAGAGCCGAGACGCGCCATTGACACTAGGAATGCCCTTCCGCGTGTCGTAGAAAGGTTTTTCTTTGTATAAAAAAATGTTCGTGTAAAATTTTATGACGCGACCAGTCAGTTAAAGTACCACTTGCTGTGATAGCGGGCCATTATTTCTTTATTTCAGAGCAAAGATTTAACTCACCATGCGGTTATTAACCAATATGTACGCATAAAAAAAAGGCGAACGCGTCCGAAATTTCTGTTTTTCAGTTTTTGTTCTCTTCACACGCTGTCGGAATGTTTGTAGAAAATAGTTGCGTGCCGAGTAAGAACAGTCGCAACGTCAAAAACAGCTACCACCGCAGTTTTTAAGGGCGCAGCCCTTCAGGTGTTCGGGCTTTCAGCGTCTCATGTCGTCATAGTATCATGTAGTCACGGTACAAAAACAAAGGGAGATTTTTTTTTCAACGCTTCGCGCTAGAACGCATTGTGCTTCAAAGACACGAGACTTGCACCAAAGCTGTGTACTTTTACTCCCAGTAATTTCATCCTCGTGGGTAAAAACGGCAAGGCGCCAAGAATACACTTATACATTGCATGCTTCGCTCGTCTCCGGGTCTAACCTTAGTGGAGATGCGACCTTCAAGCTGGCAGGTGCCAATGACGTGTAGGGGCACTATCCCTACAGGAGCGATTACTAACATGTGCTTTTTCTTGTCGTTTGGGGAAAGTTTTACTTGCTTGGAGGCACCACAGCTCGAAAATGTATGCAGAGTCGTTGTGTCAATTTATAAAACCCACATTATCCGCGCGGTGCCTGCGAGTGGCTTGCTTGTTCTGTACAGGTCACAGCTGGGGGTAACGCGAGATGAAGCGATTCCTAATGTCTTAGTAATGATGCCACAAACGGCAGTTATTGTTTTCTCCCCAGAAGTCAATGTACCCGGAATTGGATCACCATATGAGAACAGTACTGAAGGGTCTTAACGCTGCATCGGTCATCCATATCAACGCATGCACCAGGCACTGTCTCTGCGGGTTTTCGCCTTTGCGACGGGAATGAAGAAAACCAGCTGTGCCTCTGTTCTACGCGTGGGACAGACAATACGTTGAGTCTTCTGCGGAAACACAGACCTAAACACTTTACAGAACCATGTACTCGCTTTCCGTCACCAAGAGTCATCAAACGGCACAGCCCCTTCAGATCAGTTAACCTTCTTCGGCAGCACGAGGACTCAGAAAACAGAAGCAATAAAGGTGGCGCTCTCTCACATCAACCAGCTAAATTCTATTCCCAAAGCTAGGTTCATCATTACCATTTCGTTGTGTCACACGATGACGCTTTTTTAGCTATTTCTTCTCCCATCACTACAGTTTTCATTTGCATACTGGGAAAAATAAGGTGCACTAGGCTACTATAATGACACTCACAAGCCGCCTTTCTCAACTTCCTGCTAGGTCGCATAACACCGACGGCATTAAAAAAGGGAAGTAACAAACTGGACACAAAAGCTAACAATTGATGAGGAAGCATTAAAAAAAACAGCGTTCTTTTGTTAAAGCCCAGTTTGTATTTCGCGCGTTCGGTTTTCTGACTGCCTTGATGGTAGTTCGCGTCGCAGCTGACAGATGGCGCCACCAGTACACGGTGCGCGCGCCGCTCGTGGGGCCTTGTTCTCGGCGGTTGCACTTGGTCTTGCAAGAGGTAGCGTCAAACATCCCCCTCGCGAAGGGCACGATCAAATGCAGAGCATTTCCGGGGGCGCACGACGTTAAGTAGTTTGCGTTACGTTAATGTTGTTGCACTTGTGGCAACTGCTGACGAGAGAGCGCTCGTCAGCAGTAATTTGAATGAGTCAACGATATAAGGCGCGTTCATAGCGTCCCATTTTGTGTCGGCTCTGTGGTGCAGTGGGTAGAGCACCATGTACATTGCGTTCCGCCCACAGGGTCGAGGGATCGAAACGTGGCGCCGGATAGTATTTTCTTTTATATAGTTTAGGGGGAGTTGTGCGGACAACGGCGGTGCGGACTACGACGGGACAATGCGGGTGACATCGTGAGTCACTGAAATGCTCTGCATTTAAAATTCTGCGAAGTGTGTGCCAGCTCCCGGAAATGCACATCATCTGGACCCCCGGGACATGAGTCCTTCGAGGGGAACGAGGCGGCGCACACCACTACCCGCGTTCATACACACCGGGCCGTATCACAAGAAGGCGAAATCACGCAGCCCCTTCGCTCTCCCAAGCCCGCTACTCTTAATTCACACGCGGACATCCTCGCCCATTACCGCCACGTTCGATGACGCTTCCCGCCGCCACATCCCCATTTATCCAGAGCAGGGGCGACTGCCTTTCCTCCATGCCATGTACCCCACCCTCTACTACTCTACGTGTAATTTCTGTTCCCAACCGGGCACCCTGTGCCACATGTTACGGGAGAGCTTGAAAACCCCACCCCTGAGCCCCAATCCTCACCCAACGTACGAGCAGTGGGTGGGGCAGCTGGCCAGCTCAGACCTCTCAGCCCAGCGTAGCCTGGTGGAGAGGGCTAGGGCAGCCAGCGCGGACCAGGGCTTCCCGGACTAGAGGAGGCCTCCCACCGGGCCTCTGTAGCTTGTCTACATAAAGTTTATACGCTCCATTCCACTTGGTTGGCCATCATGCTGGGTGTTTAACACCGATAGTGATTTCCGAGTAAACAATCATTTTTAGATGCAGAGCATCTGATTCACTCGCCTTGTCCCTCTGGCGTCGTGGTCGTCGTCGTCATCGTCGGCGGCGGCGGCGTTGTCCACCCCTCCCCCATTCTCCTCGCCGCACCAGCTGCGCTCTCCGCCGCTCACCCGCTCTCCTCTCCGATAGCGAACACTCTCTGGCGAGGGGCATTGGATTGGATTCGATTGATTGGCTTGGATTGGATTGGATTGGCTTGGCTTGGATTAGATTGGATTTGAATTGGATTGGATTAAAGTGAATTGTGTTGGATTGTGTTGCGTCATAGCCGTGGCACTTGCGTCATAGCCGCGGCAGACGCGCTTTGGCCGGCGCATGTGCGGTACTCGCTCTTCCGCGGCTTCCTCTACTTCGGGCGCGCTGCGCATATAACCGGTGTGCCGTTCACCGGCGAAGCAACATCCACGCTTAGCTCAAACACCTAGAGTCCACGGCGCTTTACAAGTACGCCAACGTCGTCATCGACTGGGACCGGCTTACGCAGTCCCCTCAACATTATGCTCGCTATAACACGCGGTACCTTCGCCGCTCCGCCTATGCGTCGCATCTACACAGGGGTTCGCGCGAGGGGTGGTGGGAGTTTTTTTTCTTCCGGATGAGTGGGCTAAAACTGCACATACTGAAATCCTTAGGAATGCGGATAAAGGTGGGAGTGTGAAAATACTTCAGGCTTCGTAAAAAAAGCTTGTAACTATGCTTTGAAATGCAAACTACGGTAACTTGATCACTTTCAGCCTATTTTTAAAGGCCAACTGCACTCAATTTTTTTTTGTCCAGATAAGTAGTCTACGCTCTTAAAATCACCATGGCGAAATCCTTAGCTTCGTAATCAGAAAGAGCGCTAGGTACCGCCGTTCAAAGTACCTCCGAGCAGACGGCGTTTGTACCTGGCGGAGAGTCGCCGCAACAAGTTCCGAGCGGCCTGTGACGGAGGTTGGGGAACCTGTCCCGTGAAGCTCGCGCTTCTCCGGCGACTTGCACGGCGCTCCGCCGGGCGCAATGATGCGTTCACCCGGGGTTTCTCTGCTACACCAGCGAGCTGTACCGGCGTTGCCATCAAATGTTTAAACTAACCGCATAGGCTGTAATATCCCCCATTTTTCTCAATGAAAAAAAAAAATGATTAGAAGCCTAAACCTATTCAGGCGCTTGCGTACGGGTTGGAGTTAGCAAAACTCTTTTTACTTGAAAATAATATTTTTACTCAAAGAACAAAATAGCGCGAAAGGAGCACTTGCCTTACATTTGTCATTCCTATTGCATTTACCACAAAAAAAAGATGTAATATAAATTATTGACCACTTGCACTTTCACGTCCAATATTGGCCTCATTTGGGCTGGCCCAACGCCACCTCTATCCTTTAGACATTTCCAAAATTTTTACGACCCAAATAGAGTTCTTGTACACGCGGCTATAAACATTTGTGCGACTTTTGTGTCGCTAGCTAAATGAACCAAAATCAGTCTTTCTCGTAGTAACAATTACACCCGCACAAATATTGGCCAACGTATTTGGGAAGTGCGAAAACTAAACTGCTCCTCTCCTAAACAATAGATTATATTTTTGTTCGATTCCCAAGTGAAGTATTTACTTTGAGCGTTAGATTTATATTATTTGAAAGTAAAACGTTTTAAACAGTACCTGTCTCTGGTTAAAGTAGAAAACAGCGGTAGACAGGAAGTGTTTTCGTGGTTTAGTGCGTCATTTAGCTATGGAAGCGGGCTTATAGTTTCAGATCCCTTTTATCATTCGATTCTTGATGTCCACACATGGGAAAAAATACTGGGCCGATATTCACGAAGCTGTTTGTATGTAATGTATAGTAGAAATAGTGATTTATCTCCGCCCGCGTGTGATTTGTTCCCTTCAGAGAGGGCGACGTGATAGCCGAGGGGTCGGCTATAATAAAAACTGCTTTTCGATATCGTATAAGAGCAAAAAGCTTTGTAAATCAGGGTCCGTTTTTTACTTGCAATGCCAAAAATTGCCATTCCGGCAGTTATTATGATGGAAAAAAGTACTGTCGGGTGGTCTACTTCATCTCGATTGATAGCAACGGGATGCCGCAATTGCGCCCAACTCCATTATCATGGGCAAACGTTAGTGGAAGTTCTTCTGTGGAAATAAAAAAGCGAAACGCGGCGCTACCACGTGCATTTGAAGGCGGCTCTGAGCGGCCGCCGGCTCTGACGCGGTCGCTTCCGTTCCCTCACGTACGTCACGTCCGGCCGCCGCTATGGCCGCCTTTTCTATTCAGTTTCGGTTCCGAAAACGCGAATGTCGCGAGCCGCTTTCGTCGCGTGCGTTGATGTTTGAAGCGCAATATTTTGCATTTCGCCCCCTTTGTATATGAATTGTTAGGTGACATTATTTTTACGTTGTCGAAAATTTGAGTGCAGTTGGCCTTTAAGAGCGCAACACGATGGAGTAGGCATGCGTCTGGAGAGGAGTTTGGATTCCTCCACTAAATGCTTTAAACAAGGACGACAAATCGGAAGAGCAGCACACTGCATTTGACGGACCACAACCGCAAAGAACCCTCACCGGGATAATCCCGCTGTTACTCTTTATCTGATGCACTCCTCCTCCCCCCGACGATTTTCAAGGGAAACGAGGAATAACTGAATTTAACTTGCGATCTGCGTATTCTAAACGCCTTACCGTAAAGTCCACCATAAGAAGTCCTGATGGTTATGATTATGATTATTATGATGATGGTGTAGTTGCTGGTGATTATGATGACCTGAATTCACGTTCTCACGCCTGTGGGTAGGCCACAGGTGATTCGTTCGGTAGGTTGTCAAGGGGGCGCGCCCTCGTGAACATACATGTTTTTAAAACGAAGTGAATAATCAATAAATTTCTACATGTATAAACAGAAGCAACAACAAACATTTGAAAACAATTTCGTGTTACAATTACACTGAAAAGTGGCAGCTAAATTTAAATTAAAAATGAGGAAAACGTGGGGTATATAATTGGACCTAACTAAAACCATTGGTGTACTTACCAAGTGAGATCTTTGTGCACTGGGTGTTAACCCTCAATTGTCGCGTGTTTTTTTTTCTCCCGTTAGGAAAGGGACGCAGAGCTTTATGAGTTCGTCTTATGTACACTTGCACATTTTTTTCTGCGCAGGTGAGTTACAGCTTCGTGCAGTAGTTCAAGAATTGGGACTCCAATACACGCAGGCACACACATACACACACAGCGAAAACCATTTCTCATAGAAATTATCGATTTGTCTGACCCGAGTCGAAAGAAAGCGCCAGTAAATGAGGCGAGAGGCACTTTAGAGCTATAAATCACGCCCGCCTCATTCATTCCTTTCGGTGTCATTAGTACGTCTTCCTTCGCGTCTTCTTGATAAACCCCTCTGCCATTGATGCGTTCTTGGCCGCCTTGTTCGTTGAGCTTCACGTTGTTAGGTTTCTTGCCCCGACCATTGCACCTTCCGATATTTCTTCGTTGAAGACTTCCTTGACAAGGAAAATGCAATCTGCGGGAGGATA
Organism: Haemaphysalis longicornis; assembly: GCF_048455015.1. Classification (NCBI taxonomy): domain Eukaryota; kingdom Metazoa; phylum Arthropoda; class Arachnida; order Ixodida; family Ixodidae; genus Haemaphysalis; species Haemaphysalis longicornis. The sequence goes on from NW_027526385.1 coordinate 93,531,938, forward strand.
AACTGCCACCATTGGTTTACTTATAGCTGTTTACTAGAATAATGAGGGTGCAATACTTGCTTTTGCAGCAAACACAAATAAAAAGTGTTTGGCCCTCCTACTACTTAAGTGAATGGCCTCCTACTTACGATGAACGTTTGCTACGGGAACGTGGCAAAGGCTACGCTTAGAAACCGTTCCTGCACACCCGGAGTTAACGTGGCTGCAAAGTAATTGGTGCCTCGAATTCGTACGGGGGTTTTCCTACGGTAATGTTGATGCACATCGGCATCGGATCGCGGCGCAAACAAACTTGCACGCACTGTGGCACTGTGGTGAAGGTGAATGTTAGTGAAGCTGAGGGCTACCAGATCATTTGACGGACGACCGACAGGGATTCGTTGGGGGACAGAAAGAAAACGCCGTACAATAACAGCACCCTTTAAAATAATTAACACCCGGCGACAACTGTGGCGCAGCCATTGACAACGCAGCAGGCCTATACCGGCGGTCATCTCCATGTATCGCTCGTGCCTATTGCAGTCATCTGGGTGAGTAACACCACGGCATTGACTGACACGTTAGGTCGTGCCATGGGGCACCATTTAATTTCGGCCTTGGCTTTACAAAAGGTGGATGTAAGGCTCGTCGGTTGCCCTGAGCAACACTGCGCAAGTTTGACAAGGTCATTCGTTTAATCGGCAATAACGCCGGTGCGATGCGCAAAGCTCCTCTTCCAAAAGAAACAGCACAATTTGAAGGAGAGAGCACTGCACTGTTGTCCTTCAGTGTTCCGCTCTCGTAAAGATAGCACTGAATGACCGTGGCGAGTCAGCTTGTTCGTGGCCCTAAGAAAAACACGCATCCGGGACAGACGCGTTCCGCACAATTTTCCATACAAAATACAAAAATGACAAAAAAAACAGATGCAGAATATCTACAACTACTCAAAAAGACACAACTAAGCTTGAAATGAAACAGAAGGCGAAAACGTCAGGAATGAGACCCGAATGGGTTTGGAGAAAATGTTCGCAGCATTTTCTTTCAGCGAGAAGCACGATTCGGGTATGCGGAAAATACGTCTACCCCGGCAATGCGTAGATGTTTGAGGTATATATTAGCTGGTCGTCCTCTGAATTTATTATGCAAGAGGTTCGGGTTAGGAGTATAACAACGTATGAGATTTCAATAGCATTCAGGGCTCTTTTCCTTCAACACGATAGACGTCGCACTACAAGAGTGTTTCCGTGGTTCTTCTTGCGTCTTCGCTGTTAGGGGTCTGTTATATATACGGCAAGCAAAACAGGGCGATAACGCATCGGCTAGCTGGAAGTTTGCCATTTATCATTGCCAGCAGCCGCTTTGTGGAGTCGGTATTGGTACGTCGGCTAAGCTTCACAATTTTTGTACAATATTCACCTCACATTGTAGCTTGAACGCCACTAAGCATAGAGAATTGCAATAAGCCACTACCCATAGCTAATACACATTAAGGCTCTTGAGGTTTGCGTACAATCTACTTGTATTCTGTGAGTCTAAAGAAAACCTGCAAAAAATTGCTTCAGGAACTTCATTTTAAAATCTTGGTGGCGGAGCAATACATGAAATGACTAAATTTAAAGTAATTGTACAAAACCAGGGAGAAGAAGCAAAAAAGAAGAAGTGAAGAAGAAGAAGGCACTACATGCACATTCCAGTTCTAGTCATCATCATGCTTTTCTAAAAAAAAAGATGTGTTCGCCGCAACGTCACCGCGGCCTCTGCGATTCCTTCGTCGCAGTAATGGTAAAAAGGCCCATCTATAATTAGAACAAAACAAAAATCAGAAATAAGGCCTACTAACTACATTGCCTACTCTGAGACATTGGGTGCAGTTCATATTAAATGTAGCATTGATGAGCGCCACAACGTACAGTGCACGTATCAGTGGCACAATATTGCAAACGAAAACTCTTCAGGTATTCTACACAAAATATTCTCAGATGACAAGAAATATGCAAGCGGCACCCTGAGGCTAAAACATCGATTTATTACTTACTTTACGTTCATTCAAGGGCATAATCAGAATTTTTTTGTGCCACAGAAAAGGTAACGGGGCACTTTGAACCAGTGCCATGCTAAACACGGTTTTAAATAGCGCAGCAGTATCTTCAGATTTCTTTGCGGTAGGTCAATTCCCCGGCGCAAGATAAAAAAGGAAGGTGTTTGTTTACTCTGCCATATTGTCTTCGGTTACTTGCATTTTGCGATACGGCAGAACAAAATCCCTCTTCCTTCGCAATAGCGAGCGAACTAGAAAAAACTCCTCAGTACGATTTTTCACTGTTACAAATGGGAGAATGGCGAAAAGTGACGTTGGTGCAGAGGTACGTATCATTGAACGAAAGCTTGCGGAAATTGTTTTATAAATTTTACGACGGGCTTGAATGGCAGCCCAACTGACACGCCATTTCTCGAAACTCGGGCATCAAAGTACGGGCCCAGTGGTTTCAGCGTGAAAAACGACTGAACCCGCATGTTGAAATAAAAAGGAAAAGTCCTGGCAACAGAAACAGGCAAAGCGTTCGTCTGTTCTTGTATTTTTCGCAAAACGTATAACCCCGGTTTGAAATGTACGAGGATGTAAAATATTGTAGCGGATCGGTACAGTTTTGAATTCGTAACTTTTGCTTTCTGTCAAGAATTTCAGTGACAGCTTGGGTGTTAAACTTGGCTAGTACCAGCACGCTTAGAACAAGCAAAGCGAGGGATTATGGGGGGCAGCGGCAAAATTGCACACGACGAAAAGGCACGCGACCGGAGATCACCGACATAACAGAGAAAATTCAGAGATGTGCAGTGCGCTTCATATATTCAGTATATGGTAGAAATGTCTCAGTTACAAAAACAATGCAAAACCATGGGATTGTATCCTTGGAATCACGACGAAAGTTTTTTCGCCTTACGTTTCTTTATTCTCTTATTAACCGCAGGCTCTGTATTGACCCCTCCCACTTCCTAAACCCTCTATCAACGCGGCGAACTCGTCATTCACACGCGTTATCTATCACGCTGTTTTTTGCCCGGACCGATTAGTTCAAATTTTCCTTCTTCCAACGAACAGTCAACGATTGGAATAACACTTCTGTAGAGGACCTGCTGTCAATAGAGCGCCTTCAACCCAACGTTTAAAATGGATACCTGTCATGCGCTAATCGTCATAGCCACTTTTCTGCGTATTGTTTTGCTGACCGCTTTGTTGCATATCTTCACTGTTCTGACCCATTGTTGTTCCTCTTGTTTTGTCATTGACGTACTGATACTATCCATGTCTTGGCTCATCTTGTGTATTTTCCAGTAGTTACAGAAGATGCTTTTCATGTTTTTTTGTGTGTGCGATATATGTACCCCTCCTGCTGGGGCTTATGGCCTGCAGTATTTCTTAAATAAATAAAATAAGCCATGGAGGACAGATATCAGCCCACCATGTTAATCCTGGAAAGAGTGCTGGTAGTCTTGCAGCATGGCAGAGATCCTCGAACCAGTTCGTTTTCTTATTGCATCTGATAGTGGGTGGTAAGCATGTCGCGTGAATATTCTGAACAGGTACCGAGTTATTTCTCTTAGCCGCAGGACCACAATGCTGGTGCACGAAAAGCAGAGAGGGAAATATTGCCTAGGACAGTTACCACGTGTAACAAAACAAAATTGTATTTTGTGCCTAATAAGTTGTTGTGCCTGTCCTAATCAGCGCTAGCATTAAACCAAGAGTATAAAACATAGGATAGGTATATTAGTCCTTTTTGGTAAGATGACATGTCATCCCACCGCTACAAAGGAAAAACAAAGAGCAATCAGCATCATCATCACCTTCACTCATTGCGGGGCCGGGCACATTTGACACATGTTTTGTCAAGGTTTTTTTATGATTCCTGGAGTTACCTCCGTACGACGCTGCGGTGTTTCACGGCACACAGCTCTTTTTTTCAAGATCTCTTATTTTCTCCTTGCGAGGACGCAGTCGCGAATGGCCCGAAAAGATGACGCGCGTTCCTCTCGTGTTTCCTTTTTAGGCCTGCGTTCGGTCGGAGTGGATTTAGAGTTTGCGTCAGGAATTGCTTATTTGACTGTCTGCCACTACGCCATAAGTAGATTCCAGGCTCCCCTTCATCATTTTGTTTTGCATTCGAATATTATTATCGAAGACTTTTGCTGCTCCAATATTTCAAACTGCACCTGTCATGGCAAGTACAATTATAGGACAAAAGGAAAATAATCAATGAAGCTGCCCCTCAAGGCACGTTTACATTCACGTCGAGGACAAAACAGATCGTGGACACCTAGGTAGAAGAATGCACGAAATATTGGGATCAAAAAGTGGGGTAGAGAAGGAAACGAATGGTGAACAAATATACGCAGGAGAGATGCACAGTACAAATTAAAACTGCGTTTTTCCACCAAAAGGAATACGCGAAAGATGAGCAATAACGGCAATGCACACGAATTATTCCAAGCACAAAAAGTTGTAGTATGACAGATCAAGACGTAAGAGAGAATTAAAAAATTATAGTAAAAGCTGACAAAAAACGCAAGCGCGGAAAAGGTACTAAGGGGGTAAAAGCGGTGGAGTATATATGAAAACGATCCTCAGGAGGATAGAAAGAAAAATTCACGCATCTCCACGGAGTGAATCATGACGAGTGGGCAAAGCACTGGCGATCGTTCTTACGGTAAATCACCCATGAGAGTGCTTACTGCTGCTGAAATGGTTGAAAACCTATTACAATTCAATTTAATGGAATTCGATCCAATCCAATCCATTTCAATCCAATACAATCCCAATTTAATTCTCCTCGCGCATGCGCAGCACTCTCTCTCTTTCTCTCTAACCTTTTCTGAACCTTTTCTTTTGGTCTTGTTAACCTTTTGTGGACCTTTAGTTCACATGTGTTTCGATTACGTGGTGGTGTGCCGTGAGCACGGACGCCGAACGCCGGACAAGCCTCGGCCTTAAGGTGCTTCGCACCTAAAAGAAATAGAAAACATGTGCCCTGGGCTAGCTAAACGCGGCCAGAACGGGAGCGAAGACAAATAAAAGCAAACGTAGAAAACCAAAGGCAGCTGTGAAAGCGAAAAAGTGGAAAGAAAAATTTTTGGTAGGGGGTGCGTTGTGGCGAACGCTTCCTCGAAGGGGGCGAGGATGATGACAGCAAGGATAGCAGGAGGAAGTAAAAAACGAATACTGCGGGGAGTGGAAGTACCAATGAGCACAGGGTTACAGGTGAAGTGCATACTCACGGGAGGAGCGTTGAAAGGCCGGGTTGCGGTGCTTATAAGCTAGAGGGCTGCCCTTCCTTCCTCATTCGCTGCTCTGCCGTTAATTTCTCCTCTTCCGTTTCTTTCTTTTGTCCTGTTGTTCCCTCCGTCTTTATAACCGTCACTTCAGAAGTTCAATTAGCACATCTCCAGGCACCGTCGCATCGCGTTAAAGAACCACCACGCCTTACCTTAGCTTTCTTCAGGCAGGGTGTTATAGGGCCAGAGGGGTCTTTTCGTTTTTTCAAGCGCCCATCAAAAGTAATAAAAACAAACTCAGAAAATAGTGACCTATCATCATATCCTTCCCGAGCCTAAGCTTTCTGCGCAAGATCTAGCGGTTTCATCTTCCCTATTTCTTTCGTTTTCCCTAAACTCGACAACTCTGCTGCCACTAATTTTCTCTCCTTCGATCGACATCTCCATAGTAACCCGTTTGTCTTCGTCGCTACTCGCGTTGGTTTTTCCCCGGAAAATAAACGCAAGGCTATCAAAAACACCCAGAACAGCGCTTGGCGAGAGTGGCGAGAACCGCGCAGCTTGATGCTTACATAAACAACGTGCCGCACCTCACAGGATCGTTCGTGATATGCACAGCGGTATAATAGTACTTCCGGGCCGGAGTAGGGTGTTGGGTAGGAGGGGATAGGGATGTTTTGCGAGTGAGGAAGGCGCCGATATACGGGTATGTGGATGATGAAGGGAGCGTCGCCAGGTTAGGGATGAAGAAAGCGAAGCTCAAGAGGAGGTGTATCTGGCGGATGGAGCAACGTCGACTCCCTTGAAGTTATCGGCCGTGTTGACGGGACCAGAGAGACGAGCCACGGAAACTCCGAAACGACGAGGCACAGTTTAGGTTGATTGTAGGGTTTAACGCGTCGACGCTTCGCAGGCGATGAGCCGCACCGCAGTGGAGGGCTCTGGATTAATTTTGACCACGTAGGGATCTTGAACGTGCGCCGAAATTATGAACACACTTGCGTTTTCGCTGTTCGCCTGCATGATTATTTGAAAGATTTGTGTTCACCCGCCTAAGCTACTTTTGGCTACAATTCGCGCCGCAGTGGAAAAAGTACAGATTCATTCACACAACCTGCAGGAGAACTTTCGGGTGCGCCGAAATCTCGACACACGAGATTCGCGCCCCTCGAGTGCTGCCTGTAGGGGCGCCACTGAAATCCCCCTAGCGACCCGTTTCGAAAGCAGTCGCGGGAGTCTCCGGCCCGCTCACCACTGCAGCCATTGCTTTTGCGGCAAGTTCGCGACTAATAATTTCCGTTTCTATGAGTTGTAAATACATATTTACGTGGAGCAGTCACTCTGTTCGCAAATGTCGTGTACTTACGAGAGTGTAATGCTTCTTGCGCGAACTTGGTGAGGTACATTCGGTTCGCATGAGCACAAGATGTGGGCCACAGGCTCGCGTCACGAGACCGGCTGATTCATGGAGGTGGTTGTAATTCCACTACCTTCAAATTTGCTAACAGTACCTCCGTAAGGAGCGTTCGTTCTGATGCACTTGCCATGGCTATAGGGTACGATGCAAGTCGGTTCCGTGTGCATACATATTCCAGTTGAGCACTCCTCCCTGACAGTACGCCAGTTATAAGCTTCATATCTCATCTATTGATCACTACGCTAAACAAGCCAATGTGGCATAAATTTCGCGGACGCAATAAGTATGATAGATAATGCCGAATTGCATGTAGGAGTCAGCACAAAGAATTTACGGCTGGGTCGTCTTGTCGCGAGGTGAGCCTTCGGAAACTGTGCTTATATCCGCGCTTCTTCGACATATCGTCATATGACACAGCGGGCCTGCAGAATCTTGATTACAGAGGGGGAGTCAAGAGGCAGGCGTCGAGCATACAGGACTCTTGGGACTGAGACTCCGTGCGTTGCTGGGAAGTGGTTAGGCTTAGGCGTACACCTATTGCTTTGCAGTGCCTGAATAAACGAGTGATCACACCGGGGGGAAATGATAGGATTGGCCAGAGCGTGTTATTTCGTCTGCATCGTCGCTGAGGACTAGCGGAATCCGAGTCCCTCATGCGTTGTCATTGAACCAAAAGAAACAACATGACTTGCGACAACATGAAATAATAACGGCATGCACACACACATGCGAACAAGATTTCGAGGGGGTTGTGTCGTCAGATATATCAATCAAAGCATGCCAGATGCTAAGTACAATCACCAAGCCCGAAATTGTGGTCTCCATAACCACAATCAGCACTCTGTTTTTCTTGGCACTGCCACTCTGCAAGTTTCTGCAAAAAGTCGACGGTAACTTGTCTCAGACGTGGGACCATGTCGAAGTCATTATCAGCGTTCTCATTTAAAATAGAGCGAACGCAGAGGAGGAATGAGGGAAGATATATGTGTTGGAATGTCATCTCCTACGAGATGAGATGGCACTACCACGAACGGTTAGGAGGCAAAAAGGAAACATGTGAGACACCTTCTGCCAATCCAAAAGAGCACTATACATGAGTTGTTTACCGTTTTTGGTCGACAGGAAAAATTAGATCAAAGATTGTTTTCAGAAACACCGAGGTGTTGTGGTGGGCCTTAAAATACTGCTACCAAAATACTGCGCATCAGCACGCATTTCTGGGATCATTGATGAGGCGCAATTTTTACGTGGTTAAGCATGCGTCTGCGATCGAAGCTGAATTCATGCTATGAAGGAGAAAATAGCCCAAAATCACCGAAGCGGATTTCCCACCAGGCGTTTTGTGTGCCCTAAGCACGTGAAAAGCTGAAACAATTCCAAACATTCACCACCTATTTGGCATTTTAGCAGCGCTTGCAGTCTCCACATCAACTCCAGAACGCACTTTTTCAACTCTGCGGATGCTCAAAAACACCCTAAGGAAGGGAGTGAAAACACAACGGTTGACTCCAGTAGCGTTCCTAAGAGTACGTAGGGAATTTGATGTGACGTCAGCACAAGTTATTGCCAATTTTTGCAAGCTTCCAAGATTTAAAAATTTCGCGGTGTGACAAAACATCCATGAAACTAAGGGAAACAATTTAGGGTGAACGTGTTTGTGACGATTGTGTTTGTAATGACCTCTACCTGGCCTCTAATTATCTCATAATTCTTGCATTTACCGTATAAATAAAGACCGTCACATTGTAATGATGAAACATTTGTGTGACACGTCTAACCTTCATTTTTTGTTTGGTGCATAACAGGACGAGGTGAATTAGCACAACCAGCAAGAAGTAATATTAAATTTTGTGGTGCGATTTTTAATAGTCTGAGGCCGGCCAGACCTTCCTACCCCTTTCATCATACCGAAATGAGACTGAAACATTCCGTGGATGTTTGATAACATTATATTTTGTTCTAAGATTCAGTTATAGCTGGGAGGGGTTGTTGAATTTAGGTTACAGGGAGGGAAGATGTGAAAACGAACTCTCGCGCCTCCTCCCCACTTCCCGCCCCCGACAAAAACTTCTGGCTACGGCCCTGATATTGCTGAAACCCTTGAGAGTGTAGGAAGCATACTCGTTTGTGTAGCAGGTGCGGCTTGTTACATGTATTTGGTAACCGTAGGCCTGGCCAGAATTGGGAGTGGCGAAGGCGAGCTACCGCCAAGGTGCGCCGTCGTGTTCGATCTTCCGTGTAGCGTGTGGAACTGCTGACACCGCCAGGCTCCGCTGGTAATGATTGTTAATGAATGCGGATGATGATATTGGCGCTAATGGTGACGAACATGTAGTGAAGCAGACTCGGTTGGTGCGCTTGATGCGGCTTCCTAGATTTCTTTGAAGAGCGTAGGCCCGGCCAGAAGTGGGAGCGGCAAAGACCAGCTACAGCCCATCTGCCCAGTCGTGTTCGATGTACCGTGTGATGTGTGGAACTGCTGCCGCAGCCAGGCACCGTTGATTCTGATTGTGAAAGGATGCGGATGATGAGAGTGGCGCTAATGGTGACGAACATATAGTGAAGCAGACTCGGTTCGTACGGTTGATGCGGCTTCCTACATTTATTGGAAGAGTATAGGCCCGGCCAGAAGTGGGAGCGGTGAAGGGGAGCTACCGCCCAGTTGCGCAGTCGTGTTCGATCTTCTGTGTGGCCTGTTCACCGCTGACGCCGCCAGGCACCACTTGTAATGATTGTGAAAGGATCCGGATGAGGATAATGGCGCTAATGGTGCGAACATGTAGTGAAGCAGACTCGGTTGGTGTTGCTGATGCGGCTTCCTATATTTATTTGAGTAGCGTTGGCCCTGCCAGATGTCTTTAGACACCGAATCAACGTTAAAATTGCCGTGGGAAGGCCACGCTTTTCTTTCAAACCAAGTTGCTTGCTGCCTTCAATGTCCTTCTAAGCTAGTAAGAAACGCCACAAAATAACAAAGAAACAGTTCGCCCAGGAACGAACACTTCTGTAGCAAATTTGTAAATGATGTCCTCTTCCTTGCTGCCGGCTTTGCGTCGCTTAAATCTTATACCCTTTTATAGAGGTGAGCGTTCACTGTTGTCCAATTCGACGTCGGTATGTTCCGTACGTTCTCGATCAGTGCAGTCTGTGTTGTAATGCAATTAGGAGACTAAAATAAAAATAATGAAATGACACCCATGCCCTTTAGGTTCGAATGACCTAACATTTCAGAAATTCGGGATAAAAGTTTCTTAGAAAGGAAAGAACGCATTCGATCAGCCCCACTAGCAAAGGAAACGACTTGTTGACTAATCAATCCGGTTTAATTTGCTGCACGTTCCGCGAACGAAGGGAAGGCATACCGTTTTTTTATTCCTACTTCAGTAAGAATTGGGACTTGGTAGATACGGTGCTAGTGCTGCGACGAGGCAATCATGGGGGCGGGATTTGGCCGAATTTATCTTCTAGAGGGGAAGGAAGAATAAACGCTATTTGCCGTTGCGCCATTTAGGGTCGGGTGGTCACTACTAAAGCAGCCCAGCACTGACTTCGGTAGCACGCCTCAACAGGTCTTTTTGGTCCCGAGGTAAGAGCCATCCAACGCCACCTCCCATTGATCAATAGAGGGGATGCGCGTTTTGGGGGGACGCCCGCATATTCTGCCACATATTTTCGTCATATCCTAAGAGGGAGCAAATGGGTGATGGTTATTGATACGGGTATATTTGATGAAGGTGTTGACGACATGCAAGGGTGATAGGTGTAACGAGCCGCGGCAAGCGTTCTTCCCTGAAAAAAAGTTAGGGATAGGGTTAAGGGGGAGGGAGGGGGAGGTGTAGTTGTGCTATAAGGAGCAGTGACAGTCGTGTAATAATGATGTCTTTAGTTAATTGCGACCCGGGGGGTGTTTTTTTGTGCTATAAGGAGCAGTGACAGTCGTGTAATCATGATTTCTTGAGTGGATTGCGATCCGTGGTAAGGGTAGCAGCGCAGAGGTCGATGGTGATGAGATGCACACGCGAGGGAAGGCTCGGATTTAAAAGAACGGGAGTATATCAAAAAAGGGAAAGCAGGAAAGCGCCCATGAGGGGACGCAGTTTTGGCAGAGGGATTATATCAGGAAGACCCTGGGCATGGTAGCGTAAGCTCCGTGAAATTAAAAACGGCTCAGCGACGTAAGCTCCCCTTGCAAAATAAAAGTGGTGTCCGTGGGTAAATGCAGCAACAATAATGTGTGTACGGCACATAGCAAAGGACGTTCCCTGGCCACCTTCTGAGAGTGAACCTTCGAATCTCGCGAGCGTTATTTTGAGAGGCCGGAGGGGTTTAATCTCCGCTCGTTAAATTGACTGCAGGAGACATCCACAACGCCACCTCGAGCGTAGCGCCGTCACCCCCTTTTTCTTGCCTTCACGCCCCCGATTCTAAAAGTCTTACGCTCCCACTTCCCCCTTTTTTTTTCGAAGAAGACAGCGGGGTGAATTTACGACGTCGTTATTGCCACACACTAAGGATGGGGTTGCTGTGCCTCCGGAAGCTGTTCTCTACCCTCTTCGTTTGGATTTGCATCCTTTGTTCATGCTTGGGTGTCGGTGTTATGGTATATTTTTCCCGCCCGCCTTGTACTGGCTGGAAAGAACGGGACTCGCCGAATTTGAATAAGATTAACGGCTGATCCCCGTCAGTGGGAAGCAAACAGTCATTTTGCTGCTCGTCATGTGAGGTAGGATGACGGGGATGAATGGGATACAGAGAGGATCAGCGAGGATGAAAGTAGCGGAAAGATTACAAGCACCTACGGCTGGCTTGGCATCTCCGAAAAGGCGCATTTTAAGGCGCTGGGAAAGACTCGTAAAATAACACTAAGCTTGTGTTTCCGGTGCAGCGAATTTTTCTGCGCGAATGCACTGCACACCCATTGTGGTGGATGGTTGTGTGATGCCTGCTCCTTTTGGGAGCAGGCATCACTGGAGCCTCAGCGCTCTCTGGTCCGGCGGGTATGAGCGGCAGTCATGATCAATGGGATCCCTATGGAAGGGACATTACCCATTTAACATTGTTTTATGCATAATGCAGTTCTTTCCCCTAGTCTTACTCTTTCCCGTGGCATATACTCTTAACTTGGCTATCAACTGAATTAAGAAATAAATACCACACAGTGTTTTTAGAGGAGACGAAAAAAACGTTGGTGTAGGTAGAAAGAGGAAAATATTGGGTTTTAATATTTCGTGATTTCTATTCGATGGCAATCGCCTGTGCAGCGCACGAACTACCAAATTGAGCTGAGCGTCAGCCGTGGATCAGTGACTTTTAGCGCAGTCGTCCAGTCGGTAAGACACCGAACACGTCGCGCAATATACACCAGCCGTTGAAGTTGTAGGGTGCAGCCACTCCCGCATCATATGACGCACCACCGTCAGTTTGGCCGCTATATAGCAGAAGGGGCAGTTAACAACATGCTGATGGCGCTTCGGCACATAGGCCCGTCACCTATGCAGCAAGTAACCGTTGACTGCGGCACCAGCCCGTGGTTTGTGCAGGAGCACTTCGGTGCCACGAGATAATGTGACCGGCAATAAACCAGGTAGGGTTCCCGGAAATAAATAAAATATCTCTACGTCTCTGCCGCCCTATTGTGCGGCTCTCACCGCCATTTCTGCAATGTTCTTTAAGGCAACCATGGTGAGCGTCGCTTCATTTGATATTCTGAGCCGAAGAGACAACGTCACAAGAAGCAATGTCTTTTATTTCCGAGTATCCTGACAGCGAACTAGTCAACTCTCGTACGCGTGTATAGCGTGACGAATTTTTACCCTGATATCAACAGATAAGTATGCCTTTCGAAACTAGAATGAGGTTGCAATGTCTGGCGTACGGTTCGCAGCCCGCTTCGCATTTCGGCGTGTACGTTCTCGAGCTTCTGTTGTTGTTTTTTCGCGTAAGGCCTTACCACCGCACCCGGAGCCGATATCTGCCTTCCAGTCCCTGGCGCGATTTTGGCAAAGCGCCAACATGGGCCCCGCCTTTCACCGTGTTCCTTTTTATTCTTTTGTTCTGGCTTTGTACATGCATCGCCTCCTGTATTTTTACTACAGGAGGCGATGGTACATGGCGATGGGTGGATCTATGAAGGGAAGATATGCTGACATGGGCTCGCCAAGTCGCCCTCTCCTGACGGAAAGACAAAGGGAATGAACGGCGGCATTAAAAAAATCAAGACTACGCTAGTTGAAACATGCTGCTTACTTTGTCAGCCGAATTTAGAAACGCAAAAACACGCTGTAAGAGAGCAGTAGACTCTAGCAGTAGAAAGAAAACAGCTGCAGTTATCGGCATAGTGCTATTTCCCAAAGTAAGCAAGAAGAGCGGACTTGAGTAATAAGTACTGTACCCCTATTATAGTCTTTCTTAATCTCTGCCAATATCCAGCGTTTTAGCTGCTTTATGCTCTGAAGGGAGGATGAACAGGCAAATTTAAAACGACACGAGGGAGCGGGGCTGGCAACGCGGTTGAAAAAAATGGTATTTCCTATAAGAATATAGCTGCCCTCGTTGTCGTGGCTCAATAAGGGTCCGGAGGAGGTATTTTTGTGTGTGACTGGCCTATTCCCCCGTAAATGTGTGCGTCTAGGTGCGTGCGTGCGTGGGTGGGTGTGCCGCCTCCCAAATGTTTAATAATATAGCGGCAGCGACTACTGATCGACATGTCAGCGCCTTATCCCGGTGTTAACCACCAAAACAGGCGAGGGTACGCGCACGCGCGAACAACTATCTGTTGTGGAAGCGTCGTCTGCTCCGCTGTTCTTCTCAGGGCAACCCGTGCCTGCTTTCGTTATCTTTCAAGGCCGTTTCGCTACCGCCAAACGTGGCTAAGCAGCGTCGGGTGCAAAGTCATCCAGATGCATTGGTAGGGGGTGTACCACTGTCATGGAAACAGGGTAGCAGATGACCCCCATACAGCAGAAAGCGCTACGCAGGTGCGCGTACTCTCGACTATTTCGCTGCTGAACACTGTTATAAGGCGCTGACATGCCGGTTGGTCGTCTCTCCCACTGTATAATAAAAAAAATGTGGGAGCTGTACGTCCTTTTAACACCTAGACTGACAGTACCGATGCATTTATTCTGGTAGCATCGCTGCGCGGGCTAGCAACTGCATTTTCGCCCACCGGAAAAAAACAAAAGCAAAACGTGATACCGCCGGTGTTGCAAAGAAAATTCATTTCAACGGGATATGGTGTGCTGGTACATAATTGGTATTACTGGATGGTAGCTTTGTTTATCCTTTGATACGTTACTTCCCACACGCTGATTTTGATGGAATGCTGAAATACACGCTTTTCAGGCTTGTACTAGTGACTGTAATTTGACCCCAATAAACAGGTGGATAGGTACGGCTGAGCGAAAAGACAGAACAGACACAGAGTACTGCTTTTATTCAGGGTCAGCAGTGCTTCGACCGACGATCAGATCATGCGTGCTCGTCTGTCGACACAGGTTGACAACGTAAACTCTAAAGCGTTCGCGTCAGCCTGCCTTCGTTATGAGTTTAGCATATTCCATACCACGCCTCGTAGCGAACGCACTCACTCCTACAACACTGATCCTCGTGGCTTTGCCCGCGTATGCTTAATGCACGAGGTTGCGGGTTCAATTTCCGGCCGCGGCCGCCACTTTTCTGATGGAGGCGAAAAGCAAAAAACGCCCGTGTGTACAAGATGTCGGCGCACGTTAAAGATTTCCAGGTGGTCAGAATTACTACGGAGCCCTCCACTACGGTGCGCCTGCGTTTCGTCGGCGCTTTAAAACCTACAATCAATAAAATTAAGTCTGCTTTATCACTACCCACACGTGCCATGCCGGTTTATTTTTTGCCTTTGAAAGAGTGCAGTAGCTTTATTATTTTTCTTGGCCAAGAAAGGGCAGCCAACCTTGGTCACGAGGCATGAGGTGGATGACTCTCGCCGGGAGAAAATATTGACGCGAGCTGTACACTCTAAACTTTTTTTCCACCCATATACTCCCTAGAGGTTCTTTTTCGCCTGTCCTCTAGTGATCCTCCTTGTAGGAGTTTTTTTTACTACATGGAACAGGGAGGTTTTGTTTACCTCCTCAAAACAGGGTGTTTTTAGGTGATAGAAAGGAGGTAGTTAGGGAGTGTTAAGAAATGTTAGGGAGAATTTAAGGAGATCAAAATGGAGTATTCTTTACTTCCTCAAGGCGTTTTTAAGTGATGTTTATGGACTTTTTAGGCGGTTGAATAGGAGCCTATTATGGCTCCCTTGGGAAGTACTTATGTTATTTTAGGGGCGTTTTGAGGAGGTTCAAGGGAAGCATTTACTTCTTTTGCATGGAGTTTTACGTTTTGTAGGCCTCGCGAGGGGAGTTTTTAGGAGGTTCAAGGGAAGCATATATTTCTTTTGAATGGAGTTTTGCAAAGTTGGGGCGGTTTTGTAGGCCTTCCGAAAGGAGTTTTTTCAAGGCCACAAGGTAGAGTTTCTAGTTCCCTGCGGGAGTACTGATTTCACACGGTTTTTCTCGGTTTCAGGTTTATTTCAAACGAACTTTCGCATACAAGTTTACATGGTACATGGTGTACACAAGGAGGCTCCGAAA
Organism: Haemaphysalis longicornis; assembly: GCF_048455015.1. Taxonomy (NCBI): domain Eukaryota; kingdom Metazoa; phylum Arthropoda; class Arachnida; order Ixodida; family Ixodidae; genus Haemaphysalis; species Haemaphysalis longicornis. The sequence continues at coordinate 93,547,223 of NW_027526385.1, forward strand.
TAAAAACTTAGGGCGACCTCCTATAAGAAAGCAAAAATGGTAAATTGCTAAAAACACGCCAGTTAGGAATGGAAGACAGCAATAGAATGCTAGTTGAACAAACCGCAGAATTAATATTACTACAAGAACTGGCAATACGCGAAAAACAAAGATAGGCGCAAACACAACCACATGGTAAGTGAAATCATTATATAATAATAGCGAATCGAGAACGCGTCAGTACTTATCAGAACTTATCAGAACGCATCAGCACTCAGTACACAAAGTGAAAAAAATGGTTGCAGTGGTTTACAACAACAAAAAAATTTCAGTTGGTGGTAAAATGAGCGATCTGTGTGCTAGTTGAACAAACTGTAGAAACAATATTACTACAAGAACTGGAAATACGCGAAAAACATATAGGCACAAACACAACGGCATGGTAAGTGACATCATTATATAATACTAGAGGATTGAGAACGCGTGAGTACTTATCAGTACGCATCAGAACTCAGTACACAAAGTGAAAAAAAATGGTCGCAGTGTTTTAAAACAAAAAAACATTTTTCAATTGGTGGTGAAATGAGCGAGAGCTGTGTAACGATTTGATATTGAAAGGTAACGAGCATTTTGTAGATGGTAAAGGCACAAGAGATAAATGATGTAGGAGACAGACAGCAATGAGATGGCTATGGATAAATGAGTAATATAAAGAACGAGAAATATGCTGCGGAAAATACCAGTGCGTTTTGATAAAGACACAAATGCGCCAAGAAAAGTGACCCAGTCTGAGGGGTTAATTGCAAGGATATAGAACAGAATGGGTGGTATCGCGACAGCTTCTTCAGAGTGAGAAGAAAAAGCCATGTAATTCGTGTTTTTCCGATAATTTTGAGTTGATTCATTTGGCACCAGTTGGCAACATTATTTAGATAATTGTTTCAAGTTATATTAGTTGGTTAATATTATTGCTTCACTAAAAGATAGCTGTATTATCAGCATACAGAAGGGCCCATCAAATATCCCCTGTTCAGTAAAAAAAAAAGAAAACGTCAGAAACATAATACATAATACGAAATTCTTTAAACTACTATCCAATGATTACAGGAATTGAAAACAAGTATTAGTGAGCGATATTGATGCGATAAAAGTTCATTAGTTCTAAATCCTTCACACGTGGTTTGGTGCTGGCAAGGTCCAAAAAGGCATGTTCCACAAACGTTAGAGCTCTGTGTGCCTTCTTGGGATATTGAATGTTGAAAACCCAGAACGATGCAAACAGACTACACAGTCCTCCCAGTAAAGATGATGCAGTCAAGACACTCCGGCCATCGATGCGGAGGCTAATTTCCCCGTTCGCGGAATGCAGGCAGGGAGTCAAAGGAACATCTACCTGAAAAAGCAAAAAAGAAAAAAAAATGCCCCACACGTAAAATTCAAAACAGACACTATGGTTAAATGAACTTAATAATTCGGTACAGTAATAAAATTGTTATGCCAGGTTCCCTGCGAAGATTCAGTACTTAAATTAGGAATGCAAAGGCTTCATAAAACCAAGTGCCAATACATTAACCATCGTGGCTTTTGCAGCTATAAAAAAGATATTATTTCCGCACAATATACTCGAGCACAACTTTAAATGACAGTGAAGTTAAAATGCACGTCTCTCTAGGTTGATAGATTAGCTCACGGAGAACACTATTATACCCCTCTTACACCTGGCATTTTTTTTAAATAAGGTTTAAACTAGCAAAAACACGTTTTCACCGGAAGGGCTTAAGTGGCCTGACGCGCACAACTTCTTTCTTGGCTGCCGCTGGATGGTGCTACTCGTCCATACTTGGGGTGGCAGTACCGCTTTCCAAGGGAGCATGCGTGCTACGCATGAGAAAATCGTTCGACGCCAAAACTTGCGGGGCCTCAAAAGGCCAATGTTTTTCTTCAGTGAAGCGTAAATACTGATCACAGGTCCAATGGAGAAACATTTTGCTTAGTGGTCTCGAACGGCAAATGACAGGGGAGTTTGGGGAAGCATGAGCGATTTGACCGGAACTGACCAAACTGCTTGGTATGTGGTAATGTTGTATTCAGTTGCTTGTATACTGCTATTGATCACCGCTGCTTCACTTGCTTCCCGTTTATCCTGATGCAAACAGCGACTGCAGTCGTGTTTGCGTCACGTTTGATGAGCAGTTGAACAGCGATTTCTCAGCACTTAGGGCATCTTGGCACTAAATCAATGCTGAAATGGCTATGCGGAGGTCCGACTTCCGTTTGAAATCAACTTGCTGGTTGTCTTCAATGACCCTTTAACAACAAGTTACCCTTATGCCTCATCACTGCAACCGATTGTTCCTCCGTGTGGTGCAAAGTGTGTTACTGTGATTATTTTCAACGTGAAACGAACCGTTTCTGTGATTTGTAGGACTGATTCTGCTATTAATTACTGCAGTGACAACAAGCAATGAAAGAAAATCCCGCCATCTCCACGAAGTGAATGATGATGAGAGGGGCGAATCTAAAATGCTTATCAGCAGACAATGTGACGCATTAAGTGCAAGCTGCTTTCATAGTGTGTGCATTGACGTTAGGATATGGCCCCCTGGCAGAATGATGCGCTGCGCGAGATTTTGCCGTACCTAAAAGGACAGGCAACTCATTTTTGCGGAGTATAGGATCTGTAAAAGGGTTGCGAGTTGGGCGAGTTTGTAATTATGCGTTGCGAAAAATAAACTGCGCGCAAATTAACGAGGACAAGAACACATGAAGACGGCACAAGCGCACACTCGCAACTAGTTTATTATTGCACAGTTCAAAGCTTTATATGCCCAAGCGCCCAATTGCCGCGCTCCCAATGCGTCACAGTTCTCGGCGCACTCAGCCGAAAATACTAAAAAACCGTAACAACAAAACCACAAAACGAACTTTGAGGCGCACGAAAGGCGAAAAATCAGCAAAGATAACCGCATCATACATGGATTAAGACCCCCCTCCCACCCCCAACACGCATTCCCAGAAGAAGCACCGAAATAGCGCTCAATGTGCGTCTAAATATGCGACTTCTCGATTAAGCAGGGCGATAGAGGGATGACTGATACGTTCGGAACCAGCTTTTCTGATGTGGCTGGCTTCTACAATTTCTCGCGTTTGCTGGTTCTTATGTCGCAAAAGGATGGCTGTGCGCTCAAACACAGGGACACAATCAGGTCTGCATGCGCGGTAATGAGAAGATAAGTGGCTCAGGTCACGTTGAAAAATGAAAAAAAAAATATACGGTACTTTTAGACGTCGTACGCTCGAGTTTGTGACAACGTACCCGTGTGCGGCTCTGTCCTGAAGTTCGGAGAAATGCAGGCGGGTTGTGTTATATTTCTCGTCTTGCATTACGCTTTCTTTTATATATTAGCGCCCTCTTTCCCGATCTCTCTACCTTCCTTCCCGCTTCCGTCTGACTGCGCTGATTTTCGCCACCACGAAGTAACCGTCACGTTGCTTTGAAACGACGCCGCGCGCGACAAACGATTTTATCTCGAATGCCCCGTTACAAACCGGCCTACAAAAGAATGCGAACGCATACCCCAAAACTCACAAACAAGTAAAATAATACGAGTGTGCGCTTTTTTCTTTGCCCGTGCGTGTACGAGCTGTGAGCGGCACGGGTACCCGGGTACTTCGCTGTTAACCCTATCCAAACGTTTGACAAACGCATCGACTGATGAAAGACCACTTACCAGCGAGCTGTCCACACCTGTCGCCGTATCCAAATGCTGTTTGCGGCCGTTCCTCGTGTGACAGGGGCACCTGAAAATCTTTCCACCAAATGGCACTACTAGTCCTTCACAAATACGAAAAAACGACGGCCCAAGGCGAGGCTTGAAACTCCGGCCGCGCCGAGTCACCGGCCGCGCTGCGTTGAAAGCACAGAGGTTGTTCACATCCGGGCAGCCAGTCGTGCCGCCAGGGCAAGTTGAGTCGCTGCAGTCGGGTGCGTTGGCGCGCTGGCACGAGAATTTAAATCGTCTATGTATGCGCAAGCAAGCGAAGCAGATGAACATTGCAATTGTTTGCAACGGCGAGAACTGCCTCTTCGTTAGCAGCAGAGTTTGACAACACCTATCGCCAAAATAAACAGATTGAGACAACACGGCCGCGCTCTCTGCCTGTGATCGCGCTGGTTGAAGCATCTATACGGGTATACGTACGGTATTGGTTTTGTAGCGGCGTGCAACCGTCGCGTCCTGCTCACTCGTTCTAATTAGCATTAGGCCACGGTTGAAGTGCTGGTGCACGGAGACAACAGAAGACTAACATGGCGACCGCCCGCTTGAGATGATTACCTCAGATAGGGCGTTTATTGTGGACGTGGTAGTATACAACGAACGGAACGCCATCTCACAAATGGTGTTAAGTAGTTCTAAATCCTCCCTTTTGCTACCCGGATGGGCGAAGGTACTACCATGGAGGTTCGTCCACTTCTTTAGATCATGCCTAGGGAGTACATTTTTTGCTATAGGTACTTTTCAGGGCACATTACTTGATTAAAACTCCATTTCCGGCTAGTTTGCGTTTACAGTGTACAGTCGAAAGCTCTATAACAGTAGACAAGGTAGCGCGTGCCGTTCAGTACAGGAAGAGTTGCCTAGCGATGAACTGGCGCACTTTCATATTTCTTACTTTTGGCGGATTACCTCCCTGCCAACGGTTTATTGCGATGTTGTCATGTGGGATATCTAGAATCAACGACAGAGAAGACACGTGCCGTTGCGGGGATTTTTGTCCAGCGGCGAAACAAAACTATAACGAACTCATTGAAACGTTTCTTTCTCGCTGAAGAACATCAAATACCTCGAGAACGAAATGCTTTTCTCTTGGTGGGAATCGATGTTGGCTCGCTGGCGTTATGAAGCCGCCGCCTATCCGATCGTGCTATTTCCGGCATGCTCGAAGAAGTTTGGGTTTTTGGCTTTGAAATTGATGCTGCATGGCAGAAAGCTTCGCGTTTTAACCATGTTTTCCTTAAGAAAGGGATTTTAATTTTTTGTGTGTTCTAAAGTTATCATTCACCTAAAACATCACCATAAGCTGCTTTAAATGGCGAGAAGGAGCCAAAATAATATATAAAAAGCCAAAACACTGAATGAGCGCCTATCTACTGCGTCGTTTGCCATAGACGCTGCAAAATATCGGCTGCAGGAGGTGCGGCAGCACTGCTTCTTAGTGCCTATACCTCTTTTTACTTTTCACAATTTTATTTACAAGCCGTAATAAGAGACTAGTTGCGGTATCAGCTCGCCGGGTATCAGCTCGCCGCAATACTGCAACATAAACTCCGTTATTTTTCCTTTTTGCCGTTTGTTTGCCAGGCAACCAGTTTTTACGTAACTATAAGCCCCTTAAATCATTTAAAAGTCACTCCATGACTGTTTGAAACACAACATTTGCACAGGTTTCGTCCGATGGAAGATTTCTCCCACTGCGAAAGATCCCGTGGGGCACCAGGGTAGAGTGACAACTCCCGAAGAGCGAAACCCCTTGCTGAACGACTGGCGCAAAAAGACGGAGAGTTTGCAAGACAATTATTTTGTGGGTGCCAGTGATACAGCAGACAGTCGTGAATAGCTTTCCAACCACGGTGACTCGCTTTGCAGTCGGGTTCAACCACCCCAGAAACACAGGCCACTGAATTCCTTGCGCTTTTCTTTCCCCGGTTTCTGGCCTCGCTCATCATATCACTTTCTCGAGCTTGGTAACTTGGCTGGTGAGTTATAAGTTGCGAATATTTCCTGCGATACCCCAATAAAGAAAGACCACTTGTGCCCCCAAAACGAGAACAAATCAAACATCGCTCAACGCGGTAGACACGTTCTTCCCAGGAAGTCGTGTTTCAGTTCCTTTTATGCAGGGTATTCAAGAACACAATTGGTTAAGCTTGTGTCTTCCTCGGAAAGTGGGAGGCACCCAACAGGCCAACTCCGTGGCCTGCCGTGCATCGTTCTCATAGGCTTGAAGGCGGTGGTCCCTTTCGCTTTAGCAGAGCACTGCCAATATCCGGCAGTCCTGGGTGAGCTTACGGCCTCCTGTGACCGAGACTATCTGCCCGGATGATTTGACGGGCGACCCTTCACCACGCGCTTTGTTGTCCTGGTTAGTAGAACGGCACGTACCATAAGCTGGACCGCACGGAGAAGGACGCTTTGGTCGTGATAGCGGACAGCCCGCTGATGTGAAGCAGCACCGCTCTGGTTCTCTTTTCCTCTTCTTCTTACAGAGAGAGGCCGCTCCCGCTAGAACTTGTCAGATTGTTTTTGTTTATTTTGAAATGTACTCTGCTGAAATTCACCCTTCAGCTCGCGGTGATTTAAAAGTGAGGGCTTGAGAGTTATCATGTATTTTTTAACATTTACTGTAAAACAAGGAAATTCAGACCCCTGTAGTTGGGGAAATATTAAAGAAAAGGGAATTTCGTAGCTCCTTTCACAAGCTGTGGGCACCAGGTCAAAAGCTACGTGGCCTGCTGAGGTATTTCTTCTCACCAGTAGAATGATCATCAATGCCCTTTGAAAGCACAAGCAAATATTGTAGCATTTTTCCTCGGTGCGCTGCGTAATGTAAAATATTACTTTTTGTTACCGTTTTGCATATTTTTTGTTTCTTGTTATGTGAGGGGGCACACCCTCACAAGCATTTGTTTCTTTACTTTTTGTCTGAGGTCAAAAATTTGTATTGTTAATGCCAAATAAAGATTGATTGATTGATTGATTGATTGATTGATTGATTGATTGATTGATTGATTGATTGATTGATTGATCGATCTGTTGATCGCTCGTATTAGTACCAATCGTTGACTGCCTTCATTGGGAGCCGCGTAGCATCAATCGTGGTGTGCTCAGCTTTTGCACTTTACTATGAGGGCTTTATTTTACGTTTAATACCTTATTTTTATTTACAGCAAACAAAAAGCTATAAGCCATTCCTCTCTATTATTACGGCCAGCGAAGCGATTTAACAACGTGTGAGTTCGAGATAGATGGTAATCCATAGTACAAATTTAAAGCGCAAAAAAAGTAGACGAACTAGACAAGGACAAGCGATTTAGTACGTGAAAAGGCGACTCCAAATTTAGGCAAAACGCATGGGGAAACTTCCGTCCTCTTGAGTGGTAGCGGCAGTAATCTCTCAAAGGAACCCTCCGACTACCGGGCTGGAGGTGACCTGGAGCTCCTCACCCGAGCTACAGCTCCTGACCGGCACTAGGGGCTCAAGATTACCTCACGCGCCCACCTAAGACACACTCGCTAGGACTGAGCCTCGCAAAGAATAAAAGTTTTTTCTCTGTCTCTCATAAGAACATGTTCATACAGGCACACGCATTTATTTTGGCTTTAATACTGTGGAAATGGGCACCTACTGGTAATCATTGCACTTACACTGCGAATCCAGTTAATTAGACGTATAATCTCTTCGTCTCAATCAATGTTTTGAACGGCGTGTGACTTCTGGAGTGATCGCGTGCTAGTTGCACGCACGCCCTGGCGTGCGTTTTCAACGCCTCGTTCTGTAGAACCCCTCGGGCTTCAAAGAAACTTGGAGCCTCGGGACGTTTTAACTTACAAACATCAAAATACATAGAAAAGTATCGTTTTAGGCTTTGCATTAAAAAATTCTGAACTGCGTGATTACGAATTGTAAGTATGTTTCGGTGCCTACCTATGCGACGTCAGCTTTTCCTTATTTGAAACTTATCAGGCGTGAAGCCGGCTTGCATTGCGGCTCTCGGCCTAGCGCCATAAATTTGGTACCAGCAATGCGCTGTATTGATGATATGGAGCAACAAGCGTGTCGTTTGGCCACTAGAGCTGTCATCGCGAAGGCGCTGCAGCATTGGTGTGCCATATCATGTCGCTCCTAGAGCTCGCCCTAACTTCAAGCAATGTTAGCTTCGATAGCCCCACGGAATCCCTGGTTGATGACTATGTGGTGGCCGAACAGTTTCTCCTCCCGCAACCTTTTCTGTAGCTGTAAGCACGGGGCGACATGGCGTCCCGTCTTTACCTCTGTGGTCTTCAACAGTCTTATCCGCGACCGTCCTTTCCCGCGTATTGTTTGCCTTGTTTCACACTTTTCCTTACCTGCGGCATTTATTAGAAATACACTCTGGTACATATGTTGGCGGATAATATAATTAGCTTTTTGTGGCCGCACCTGTCGCCAGTAACTCCGAATAGCTATCCTATACAAGTGCCCCAATCGTTCCATGTTCTAAAAATCGCCGCATATTCAGAATGGAAGCACTCCGGGGGCTACTACTGGGTTTGGGCTGCGGTGATGGCTATTGCGATGGCGTCGCAAGCGAGCGAGTGAAGACAGGAAGAAAACAGCGGAGAAAAATGTGGCGAAAGAGTGCTGGGGAGGGCAGTATGCTAAACCCGCACGAGAGGCTCGTCGGAGCGTTTGGCAAAGGAGTGAAGGGGAGGGTGGCTCGCGCTGCTATGGCGCCATCTCTCTCACTGCCTCCTCCTCACTCTTTCAGCAGATGCTACTACTCCGGGCGTCGCGCTTACGAACCACATGACATTCACGTGAGAGGTTCAAACATGATTTGAAACAACGAGGTCGCCGGCGGCGAATCGCTCCGAGATAACAGCACAGTAGCCCGCGCCGTGCGCTCACTAACCACGCCATCACTTGCTCAGACGCAGCAGATATTCGCTGTGACACAGAAGGTGCAGTTCGCGCTGCGCTCGATATTTCGCATTAGCGAGGGGAGTTATCATGAGTGAAATTTTTAGTCCGCACATATGGAATTAGTACGAATACCTTCCTCGATGTTGCAAGTTTTACATAGCTCTCTAACATGTAGCAAATGGGACATTAGTGGTCTCCTCCAACGTTTCCTGTATCTTTTTTGCTATTTGCTACTACCCTCACTATGCCATGTTTTAGTCCTAGGGATTATATTTGTTTACTTTTTAGAACACTAAGCTGCTAGGTACGGCATATATTTTTGTAACCTGACTCTCATTGGCCTCGCAAGCCCCCTCCCAAGAACGGCTCATCTGTCGATTTACGCGGATGATATTTGCATCTGGGCAGATGGAGTGACTCGACGGCACGTGCGCGCGCGCCTGCAAAAGGCTGCAGATTTGACAAACACCTATCTGCACAAGCAAGGGTTGGAAATATCTTCCAGCAAATGCGCAGTGCTTGCATTCTCACGGAAGCCTATGTACGCATACCCTTTGACAGTTAATGACGAAAGGGTATCTAATGTGAAGCATCACAAGTTTCACCGCGTGGTCGTCGACAGAGACCTTTCTTGGAGCCCCCATGTTCGTTTTTTGAAGAAGAGGCTGTCTGCAGTGGCCCACATTCTCCAGTTCATCGGCGGCAAGACGTGGGGAGCATCTATAAAGTCAATGTTTCAGCTGTACAACGCACTATTCTTGGGCTCCCTACGGTACAGCCTGCCTGTACTTTCGGGTACGTGCCGTACCAATATTCAGAAACTCCAAGGCATACAAGCGCAGGCCCTCCGAACTTGCCTTGGCCTACCACGGTGAACCTCAACAGCTGCAACCATTGCTGTGGCTCGTGATCACCCCTTACCCACTTACTTGACAATTGAAACACTCAGGGCGCGTATTAGGCACCTAACCAGGCTGCCGGATCATCACCTTGCTAGTCTACCATCTAAACGCCCCCATGCGTCTTTCACAAAGGTTGTAGCCTCCAACATGACCAGCATGCCATCCAACTACACGCGTGCGATGAGGTCGCCACTCCCACTTTGGTGTACGACGCAGCCTCGAGCATGCCTCACTATCCCAGGCTTAACAAAGAAGCAAGATTTACCAACGCTGGCAGTACAACAGCTAAGTCTCATTTATTTCATTAAGTCTCATTAAACATTAATATTATTATTATTATTATTTACACGAGAGATACAGTGACTGCACCCATATTTACACCGATGGCTCCGTAACAACATCTAGTTCTGCTGGCGCCGTCGTTATACCACAAATGTCCATGTCCACAGAATTTAAAATAGCCCATCTCACCACTTCCACGGCTGCAGAACTTACCGCCATCCGTTGTGTCCTTCATACCGTTGAACAAACTTCATGCCGAAGATGGGCGATCTTCTGCGACTCAAAACCTGCGCTTCAATCACTCCAGTCAGCCCTGTGCCGTGTACCTCATGAACAGCTGCTGGCCGAGATAAGACTACTGTACGACCGTGCCACCCAAGCGGGTCATGACATTGCCTTTCAGTGGCTTCCCAGTCATTGCGGCATTGTCGGAAACGAAAGTTTGGACGCTGCCGCACGCTTGGCACACCAAAAAACAGAGACCATGTCTATTCCGTTATCCAGGACGGACGCCGCTAAGACTCTCCCAAAATTTGCTCGGGAGACCACGCTATCGAAATGGAGCACCCAAGAGTTCACGAGCGCTCGTATCCATGCCCTGGACCCCCATCTTCAGCGCCCCCTCCCATTAGGCCTCCCACGATCTGATGCAACCATTCTTTGTCGCCTCTGGCTTGGAGTCGCATTCACAAATGCTTACTCCTATTTGATTGGAATGGCAGCCAGCGAGGCTTGCGAAGTCTGTGAAACACCAGAGACCATACGACATGTCCTCTGCGATTGTCCACGGTTTTCAACCGAACGCAGCCAGCTCTCTGCAACTCTACGAAAGTCAGACTCTCGGCGCCCGTTCTCTGAGGAGACAATCCTCGGCCACTGGCCTTCTCTGTCGTCTGCAGACAAGGCGACCAAAGCGCTCCTGTGTTTCCTCAAAACGACGGAATTGCACAAAAGACTGTAGCGCAAGACTACTCTCTACGAACTGTCTGATTTTTAGACAATGTCTATAGTGTCCTACCGCTGGGCACACCACTCCATGCTCAGTCCGTACCTTTCCCCTTCTTTTTCTATTTTCCTCTTTTTCCTCATTCTTCCCCTTTTCGCCGTGCAGGATAGCATACTAGGCCGTAGCCTGGTTAACATTCCTGCCTTTCCTTTACTTATTCTCTCTCTCTCTTTGGTATATAATGGAACAGATTTTATTTGTGCAAGACAATTTAGGAAGAAAAGTTAGCGGGGCAACGATGTTTGTGTCGCAAAATTACTCGACATACTGCGGTGCTTTCAAGCGGCCACATTTGCCACATGACCATTAATTCTTGCACTTTACCGAAAAATGTATCACTATCACCGCAAATTTGGAATCTTCCCTACTGCGACAACTGTGTTGTCAAAATAAATGGTACCGATATTTCTGCGCAACCCAATCATATATTATTTTACTTCTTCCTTCCTTGAATTGTCCTAAAGTTCTTTTTCCTCGCTGGGCACGTCGTCACTCCCATTGGTCACTTCGCGTGACGGTCGACGACGCGTCGATATGGTATATCGCACCAACAGTCTGATACGGAAAGAAAGCAGCGAATGTAACGTTCCTGCCGTAAATTTTCTTCGACACTGGATGCTTAAGGTCTCTTTCGTGGCGCCTCAACGTGCGGGCCTTCGTTACTGTTATTAGCGCACGTGTCAGCCACCAGTTGGCACCACGAAAACCAAATCGCCGAGCGTCACGCTCTTCTATCATGTCTTATCGACAAACGTATGAGTGATGAACTGTCTCCAAGTATTTTCTATTATATCCCCATGCGAGACGGGTGCAAGCGTAGTCGGAAGTTACAGCGACGACTCTTTAGGGGGAAGAAACCACTCCTCCCCGTTGGTAACTCCAGTTTCGCAGTGCCTCCGAAGTAGCGTAATACGAGTGAAATGGCTGAAGCGAAATCCGGTCTGAATGGCTTCCAAGCAGCGGGAGGTCCGAGTGAAGGGACACCGTGCCAGCTTTTAGCGACAATTCTCAATGTGTTCACAGTGGCGGACGTTCATGTGTGTGCTGCAGGGTCCGGCCTTGTCCCCTCTCCTTTTCACGGGTGGTTTCCGTCATAGCCGTTGCGAGCCTTGATCGTGCAGAAGAAAGCGTGCACGTCCGAAAGCCCATTCAAGCTCGCACTCCGTTCCGGGGTATTGCGCGCAGTGTAGGGTTTATATTCGTGTCAATATTTTTGACGCAACAAATACTTCCGCAGTTCCATGGTTCAGCTTCAGCACAACAAACTCCAGTTACCAATCTATCGCAATGTGTTGCCAGCAAAGTAAAGTCGGCGAATGACACCAACGGGAATGCAGTTTAAAGGAACCCTGCAACACTTTCGATAAGCGCTTTCACTCCTTCCTTCGGGTCTGGAACCACTGCAGAAGCTCTAGTTATTTTTTTCTAACGTTCATTGAAAAGTAGAAACAACACCCGGGGGTCTCTTGCTGGTGCATCAGACCCCCTTAGGGGTAGCGATAAGTTAAGGTTCACGACGGGTATGTGTAAGAAATAGCAAGGGAACAATAGTGGGTTGGGATATGAAATATAGGAGAGTGTTCCACACTGCCTTCGCTAAATTAGGTGGGTAGGAGGGACGCAGGAGATCATTTAAAGAATTTTGTCTTACGTTAGCGGGAAGGGTGTCTAGGAGAACCTGTCCTTCAGTTTGAAAGCTAGGGCATGTGTAAATAATGCGTTCAGATAGTTATCGCCGGCACGAAGCGGCACTGCGTGATTTCCTCGTCGTATATTAGATACGCCTTCCATTTCTTCTGTGTTTTTGTTGCTTTTTACGTTTCTATCGAAGAGCCTTTATTGCTGCAAATGAAAGAAAAAACTGGCCTTTTCGCCCTTCACCACCAAGCTCGCTGGACCTCGTCCTATTGGTGGCTCAGTGGCTAAGGCGTTGTGCTGCTGAGTACGAGGATGCGGGCTCGATTCCCGGCCGTGGCGGCCGCTTTTCTGATGGAGACGAAAGGCAAACAGCCAGGTCTTAGTCTCATCAAACCCTGCCGTAACCGGCATGTAATAAGTGAAACGATCCTGGCCAATCCCCCAAGTGGGTATGCGCAACAAACTGCGCATGAGGCCGCTTGGTTCTTGCTGCGGCAGGAAACTAAACATCCCCCTCGCGAGGGGCACGATCAAATGCAGATAATTTCCGGGGGCGCACGACGTTAAGTAGTTTGCGTTACGTTAATGTTGTTGCACTTGCTGTTGTGGATTGTTGTATTGTAATAAATGAGGAGACGTAATTACGTTGTCACGTGACATCATTTATTAGCAGGAGGGTATGACATCATTTATTAGCAGGTGGGTATGATTACTGTGGCGAAGTGGGAAGAGCACCATGTACCTCGCGTTCCGCCCACAGGTAGTGAATGCGTTGTATCAGCAGCTTCTTGACGTAGTTTGAATGAGTCAAGGATATAAGGCGCGTTCGTAGCCCTCCATTCTGTGTCGGCTTTGAGGCGCAGTGGGTAGAGCACCATGCACCGTGCGTTCCGCCCGCAGGGTCGTGGGACCGAAACTATTATTTTTTTTATATAGTGTAGGGGGGGGGGGGGGTGCGGACGACGATGGAGAACTAGAACGGGTGACATCGTGAGTTACAGAAATGCTCTGCATTTAAAACCGGCCAACAGCCTCTACATGGTCTTAGTGACGTAATTCGGACCGTCCACGAACGTCAACACCGGGGAAGAGGGAAAAATCTTTTAGGCGAATTTACAAGTTATCTGATGGGCATAGAGCAGTACGTTTTGGCGTAGATACCTTGCGACCCCATAATCTAAGTACTGGATGTGTTAGGTGACTACTTCCGGTAAGCCCTTAACATTTCAAAAAAAAGTTGGAATGAGTGTTTCAGGGTTCCTTTAACAAAAAACAGTGATCTGCGCTGTGGCAGTGCGCTACGTCACGTTTCCATTTCGTGTTTCCACAGCCTAGACCCAACTTTTTAGTCAAAATTTGTACTGCACGCCATTATTCACCGAAATTTATTTACCAGCTGCATGAATTTGTCTATTCAGTGCACTGAGGGGACGCGAAACGGCAGGATTTTCTCAGGGGGTTTAATTTGTGTGGTATGAAAAGTAGCTTCTGTAATTACGATTTCGTTGGCAGAAAACTCCAGAGTTTGCCAACATTTTGATATTTCTTTGATGCAATTAGGTAACATTCATTTCCTTCCTGTCTGCCGCATAATGAAATAGCTAGCTCTACTTTTAGGTCTAAGCTTAAATAAAAAAATGCATATTTCGTCCTTGCAAATACATGAACCTACATGTACAACTCCGTCAGTAAAAGTTAAGCGAACAATTTTCAATAAATATCACGTACTCTAACAAAACCACGTTCTTCAACAAGAAGGTGATCCTTCTTGTAGTTCTACATCTCTCCGGAGAAGTGTAAACGAAGCTTTAAAATATACACAATGCGTGTGTAACTTTACTGAAGGGATAAATGATGCCATTTTCGAAATGATATCGTGACTCAAGGCCACTGCACACCCTTCGGTGAACACCAGCCGGATTGTCCACCGTGTTCGCACGCGTTCGCACAAGGAAGGGAAGAATGGAACAACGGACTGCCGAGTTGGAGGAAGGAAGGCGGGTGGGGAAGTGAGGCATGGGAGAGGGAGAATGTCAGGGAGATTAAGTGTGATGGATCGATGGACGAGTCTACAAGTTCCTCCTCCCTTCCTATCTTCAGGCTTCTATGCCGTCTCGATTCTCCATTCCTGCACTTTCACGCATCTTTTGAGAGAGCGGTTTCTTCCTTTAGCAATGTTTACGGGCCTAGATACCGGTATTGCCTGCCGGTGAAGCGATATAGGCTCCCGCCATTGTGATCTTTCCCGTTTAGACTACACTACACGTTTTCGCCTGTTTGAATTTGGCATCCGCTAGGATTGCCCATCGTTTTTGGCCTTAGCCGATGGTATAGCGCGGTCCCCTAGATTTCTCGCGGAGCAAAGTCGTACGCAAATGCCTTACTGTGCTCGCTTGGTCTTTTTGTTCACGCTTCGCTGCCTTTGCCCTCTGAACCAACACTCCCTATATGTAGGAGAAAAGCCTCCGCGGTTGCCATCTACTACCAGTTATTTCTGGACGTCATTGGTAAGTTCCATGTATATGTCGGTCTTTTTTGTCTCACCAAAGCAGACAAGTCAAAATGAGCTGTTCTTCATTTGGCCGTAATGACGCCGTGCGGAGGTTTTCTTATGATGTCGATGGCATTGACATTAGCAAGCCTTTCGGGACAGACCTTAGGTGGGCTTTGCAAAGAAAATAGGCAGCTTCCTACGTCTATATGCAAGTGCTCAATAATGTGCCTGCTATGGACACCTATGGATCGGCGCTGATATGTTCTCGGAAAGTTATGGCTGGTAAATCTAGAGGAAGCTGAACTTTTCAACTGGTGTGCATCGTCGGTAAAGCACTATGAAATAAAAAATTTCGTATTAGCTTAGCCGGTGTTCTTGAAATACCCCTTTCTTCCCGCCTTATGTATGTATCTGACGAGTTTCCAAAGACCACATTTTACGCATTTTCCCCCCCTTTTGGCATATAAACCGAAAAACCTATCACAGAGTTTTACACTTAGGTGTTTAGTAATAACCGGCAAAATAAGGTGTTTATGTCGAAGCGAATTAGAGAAACGCGATATTTTTAACAGTAGTTTTCAGCAAAAAAAAGGCCATCGCTAAACCATCAGTAAAAAATGTGGCTGGCGATTAAAATGCTCACTAATGCGAAATTTTTGCCCATCTAAACTGAGTTTTAAGAAGCGAACACACCTCGTAGCTGAGACCACACTCACTCGGGTGTTCTCTCGACGGCAACTACGGTGAGCCTTTGCGTAGGTGGCGCAAAGTGCGTCTCAGGAAGAGACCGCGAACTGCGTTTTAGCAAGTGAACGCACATCATCGTCATGCGCACGCCTCTCGCTCCCCCTTTTTCCAAGCGTAGCACAGATCAGCGTACCGTGCGGGCCCAGCCTCAAGAGGT